>NW_019154105.1:30896190-30912064 GCF_002288905.1 Enhydra lutris kenyoni
TCTATTCTATTCTATTCTATTCTATTCTATTCTATTCTATTCTATTCTATTCACACCAAAATGCAAGCTGTTGTTACGTTAATTACTTCCCGTGCATCTTCCACACCTATTAACCTCAGTATTTTAATCTGCAAGAAAAGGCTAATAATATCAAATTTCCATATCATTGTGTACAGATCATGTGAATAGGATTTAAGAATGTAATACAGATACCTGGGAAGCATATTCTGGTGCACTGTAGGAAACCTCATGCCTCAAACTCCTAGGGCTCATTTTACTTAAAATAATTCTAAAGAAATTAAATTTTATGTGTTTTCTTCCTATTTCTCTTTTCATTTATTCCCTATTTTCCCTTGCAAGTTTATTTTTTTTATAATCTTTTGTTAAGTATTTATTTGTTTTCCTGTTGTCCTTTAAAATTATGTGAACAGTCATCAATTTTCTTCTAAATAAGACTTTGGCCATATAGAATTTCTTCGAAATGTACAATTCAAATTTTAATTCATTTACTCCCAGATTTTTTCCAAGATAAAATTGCTTTTCAGAAGATATATTTCTAGATTAGTTTTTCTCATTTTGAATTGTCTTTATGGATGAATTAAATACATTTATTAGGTTATAATCTATTATGGCAGTCATAGCTTTTGGATTTTGAGTTACATTTAATGAAAAAGCCAATATGTAATAAGATTTCCAATTCCATTCACCAATCAAAACAAGAATAAATCATGTCTGAATCTGGATTATCTATAAATCGAGCTATAACCCTAGCTTTCCAACAATCTCAATTGCAGTATCCAATTTCTTTTTTCTTCTTGATGTTTATAAAGGTAAATGATATTGCTATGACATCTGGATACTAGAAATTTAATAGTAAAGCAGAAGTTTTAAAAAGATATTCAACTGTTATGACAGCGTGAATTTACCTACAGAGTATCATACTAAGTGAAATAAGTCAGAGAAAGACACATACTATATAATTTCACTTATATATGGAATCTAAAAAAGAAAACGAGTGAATAAACAAGCAAACAAACAAAAAACAAAATTGGAGCTACAAATACAGAGAAGAAAACAATGGCTGCCAGAGGGAAGTGGTCTGGGGGTTTGGGCAAAGTGGGTGAAGGGGAGTGGGAGGTGCAAGCTTCCAGTTATGGAATGAACAAGTCATGGGAATAAAAGGCACAACACAAGGAATATAGTCAATGATATTGTAATAGTGTTGTATGGTGACAGACAGTAGCTATACTTGTGATGAAGACGACATAACATATAGAAATTTTGAATCACTATGTTGTACACCTAAAACAAATGTGACATTGTGTGTCAACTATACTCAAAAACATTTGAAAGATATTTGTCTAAGAATAGTGCCAGAGGAATATATTATGTGACAACTATTTTATTCTTCTAGATGAACTCTTCTTCCCATGCTCCTCCTCAATGCTCTTCTGTATACTGTCTTCTTTCATCTTTCTCTCTTTTCCTCTCCTTCTCTTTTCTGCCCACTTTCACTCTTCATGTTCAGACTGATCTCATCAATCTTCATGGCCTCAAATGTCATCCATATATACATATGTATATATGTGTATGTATATATGTATATAGGTGCAAGCATAACACAACTGTTTCCATTCTATAGGTATCTGTCTATATCCATCTCTTTCCTGATTCATGGACCTATAAATCAGTCTAACCAGTATCTCTGCTTGAGTGTCGTCGGGGACCTGAAAAACTCAGCATCAGTCAAACTGAAATTACTATACCTGGACTTATATTGTGAATAGTACCACTCTCACTTTACTGCCAAGCCAAAAATCCAGTCTTCTTTCTTGATTTGTCCCTCGTCCTTATCTTTCCCATTGCCAGTAAAGCAATCCAATACTCTAATCCCCCCATCCAAATACTTTTTTTTTTTTTGACCTGTCCACTGTCCTGTCTCTCCCCCATCTCACCTAATATTGCCACTGTTATGATTTAGATCACACTTGGACTAATGCTTTCGACTTCTTATGATTCTTCCTACTCTAAGTTGTTTCCATCTCCAGAAATTCTTCACACAGTAGGCCCACTTTTGGTGTTTTTTCTTAAATTGCTGTTTGTTTTGAAGTTAAAAGGAAACCATTATTGGATTTTCATACCTCTAGTTATTAAAAACTACTCTGACATTTGTATAGAAAAGAGTTGGTCAAAAGTTTTGCCTACACTATTTTCCAATGATTTTTAGCATTAAGAGATACCACAAAGCCTATCCAGAGGCTGTTGCAAGGTGGGGTGGAGTGGTGGCAAAAGAACTGAGTCTTTGAGGTACCCAGTCCTCCTTTCCTGATCAACCAGGACAGTTCTGAATTTATCTGCTTTATATATCACAGTTTACATTATCTTCATAGAAAGAAAGATGGGAAAATGTTTGGAAGGCATTATTATATAATTTTTCCAAATAAAGATTTTTCTTTATTGCAAATTCAATACAAATATTCTTACTAGAGAATATCCCAATACACAAATCCCTAAAAACATGCCCATCCCTCCAGAGTTCAAAATTTATCTGGAAAGTATTTTTGTTCTCAATAGAATGTAGTTTACTTATTTATTTGGTTGGGCTTTTTCTCTCTGTCTTCTGATGACTGGGCTTAGCAGACTGAGACACAATCAGCTTCCTAATCAAATTAAGTAAGTAAAACATAATTTAACTTACTAAATGTGTTCTCAATAGATAACATGAAGAGAAAAAATTTTAACTTTTTTTCACAAACATACACTCGAAATTAGAGCAATTGATTTTGTAGCTATAAACCTTAGGTAGTCCAAGTGAGGTAATTTTTTATACTTTTTCTCTTTTTAAAAAAACAAGAAATTTCTTCTTTTTTGTTTGGGTGTTTATATGCTTCTATTTTGGATATGGATAACTTCAGGCTAGAAGCACTGGATTACACTACATTGGTTGGATTTTTAGAATCTTATGCATACATTAGTTCAGTTTTGCTAGTTCTCATTGTTGAGGAGCCCTTTCATTCTTGTGTGCTTTCCCTGGCCCATGTCCCTAAAGCAGACAACAGGAATCCTTGCACCTTTATGCCTCAGGATCAGTAACATCTCTCAACCACATTCTTTTATACTGAATCTATAATAGATGGTCACATTTCCATTTCAGGCATCCACAACTAAATCAATTAAGGACAGTACTCAAGATGAAATCTATTTGCCACCTCAGCTCAACTTTTAAACATCAATTAAGTATTTGCCTCATCACTTGAACTACATAGATTCAGAGTCACCTTCTGCTAATATTTGCTGGATTCAAAAATAATTTTCTCATTTGTAATATCTTCTTATTCATCCTGACCTTCCATCTCTCCATCTTGTACTAGGACAGAAAAGTTGGCAAGGAGAGATTCCCAAAGATACCATCCTCTGTGGCCTATGTTAATTCTGAGATATGTTCCTTTCAATCAACACCAGAGTGAATGTATCTCGTTACTATAGCAACCGTCTGCTTTCAGCTAAGTTATTTCTACTATCTCTGATTTTCATTAGAGATTATATTTTATTAATTCTTTGCTAAATTAAGTCTGCCATATTTAATATATTCTGAGTCCTCTTTTTTCTTAAATCTGTTACTTTCGGCTTTTAAGCAATTCTAAATCCAATTTTACCTAAGTAAGTCAAGATTTTAAATAGTCAGTAGAATTTTCTCAAAAGGCCAAATGTACATACAATGACACAGAAGTAGATGATACTTGGACTAAAAAACAAGTTGGAGGGGCGCCTGGGTGGCTCAGTGGGTTAAAGCCTCTGCCTTCAGCTCAGGTCATGATCTCAGGGTCCTGGGATCTAGCCCCGCATCGGGCTCTCTGCTCAGTGGAGAACCTGCTTCCTCCTCTCTCTCTCTCTCTCTCTCTGCCTGCCTCTCTGCCTACATGTGATCTCTGTCTATCAAATAAATAAATAAAATCTTTAAAAAAAAAAAAGTTGGATTCAGTGTTTTGTTGGAAATGAAGATGTCATATTGATTTCATTAAGTATTTCCACTAACTTCTACCCCAATTTTAGAGTGATGTTGGGTGCTTCTCTAAATGACATGGCTAGATTTGTTGGCTATTTATTGATTGGTTAGTGGTTGAAATGGTTTCGCAGAGGGAAAACTTAAAGGTGCTTTATGGTAAGTACAAAATAGGAGTTAGCCAAGTAAAATTTAGTGAATAATAAATTATGCCCAATGAAAATATTTAACGATGGAATTAGCTATATATTTAAAATATAAACAAACAATCATGGATATGAACTGTTTTTATTTGAATGATCAACGAAGAGAAAGCAAAGGATAGTGATCAATGGATTTTATTACATTTAATTTTTATATAATTAATTTCTCTTCAGAATTTCCATTTTTTTCCAAGCCCAGCATCAATAGACGTGAAGATATCAACAATTTCTCTCTGTTACCACAAATGATCATGATTTTTAGTATCATGACTTTTTTTTATAGTGATTGGAAATCAAACTTTCCAATGCTGTTTGAATGCTTGGTTTTAAAAATTATTCAGCAAACATTGGGGCATCTGGGTGTCTCAGTCAGTTAAGTGTCTGACTCTTGGTTTTGGCCCAGGTCATGATCTCAGGGTTGTGAGACTGATCTCTGCCTTGGAGTCCACACTGGTGTGGGACCTACTTAAGATTCTTTCTCTCCCTCTCCCTCATCTCTCTCCCCTCTCTCTCCCTCCCTAAGAAAAAAATTTAAAAAATTAAATAAATTTAGAAAAAAATTTAAAAATTAAAAATTTTTAAAATAAAAAAATTGTTGGAACACTGTAATGACCCTTTTGGATTTTATTTTTTCAGATTAGAGTCTAAATACAGTGAGATTTAATGTTAATGTTAATTTATATATTACTCTCACTGAGTAATTCCTATGTACACTGGTACATCTGTAGTATTTTTAATTCTTGGAAATATGTATTAGAATATTTAACACTTATAGTTAGAAATATGCCTTGGGCAAAAGTCAATGAGAACAATTATATTGACTAAAAGATTATTGAATTCTATTTCTCTGAGACAGTGTGTGGGACATTTGACTTAATAAATAGTAGGAAATCACTTAAGTGAATTATGTAAGTGAAAGCAAGTTTCTTTAGCATTTGATTCTTATAGTTCTTATATGAAATTATATGCTTCTATGCTTTTCTCCAATTTAATGTGACTAAAAAGAATTAGCTCTGTATGACTGTACTTCACAGCATGATGTGCTATGGGAAATAATGCCAAATACATGACAAGTTGAATTAGTAATTAAAATTAGGACTATGACTCTCACGGTATGAATAAATATAGCTACATTTTAATGGACAAGCATCATTGAAGACAGCACTGGGAATAGGTAAAAAGTTTATCTTACAGTTTAAGACAAACATAGTCTTCACTGAGGACCTCCGTAACAACTGAACAGACTTTGCCATTGTGTGTGTGTGTGTGTGTGCATGTGTGTGTCTTGATTTTTCTAGAGGATAGCAATAAAGTAGTTACCTGATTATGCTAATTTATAAAACCAACAAGGAGAAATCCTTCACACAAAGTAAGTCTTTCATTCAGAAAACTTTGTTACTGTATGTTCATTTACTAGCTAAGTGGCAACTGCTGTCACACCACCTCCTGACATTTACAAATTGAATTTGTGCCTCAGCAGAACGAAAAATCACTACAGGATTAGCAACTTTGGCATTTCTCACAATAGTCAAACCCATGGAATATTAAATACCCAGTTTCCACAACTGTCCTCTATCATCATTTTTGGCACTGTCTTAAACAAAACCACAGTAGACACCATATCATATGGGAGAGAGAGACAGGGAAAATATTAATAAAGTTCACTAATCTTTACATTCAGTTTTCCAGGGGATGTATTCAGCCAACTCTTCAGACTCATGTCGGGTAAACCACAGACAGTCTTCTTCAACACACCAAAAAATATATGCTGTTTATGATGTGGAATTCAAAAAATTAGAACTTTGTTTCTCTTGGGTATTTTTGTTTAAACAAATATTAACCTAAGGCTTATTATAAGACTTTATGTGGATTTATAGCAACCCTGAAAGAAGAATCCATGAGAATATGTGAAAAGTAAACTGATAGGAGGATTTATTTATTTTTATATGCCTATTACTGCTCACATATACACACATTAGAGACATACATAGACATACACCCCTCCATATACACACATAGACATACACCCCTCCATATACACACATAAATATTGATACTTTACATTTTCTATATTACTTTACTATTAAAAAAAAATCCCCATTACAGTATCATACATCTGACCTTACAGTCTTATTTTGCTCTCTTTCTGGGGTATTTGTTTTCTATTTCAAAAGAAGAGGTAGAATTTCTAGTCACAGATTGAACTCTTCAAAGGGATTTTGGCCTAATCTTGGGTACAACTGAGAGATAAGTACTAACAGAGAGACATACATTAAAAAAGTAAGAAAACAACAGAAAGTTTCCTGTCTGTATGCCATAGTAGTGTAACTAAAATATTTTCCCGTCAGTAGTAACCTGTTTAAAATACAATAGAAATAACATCTAATGTATAACAGTACAGAAAATACCTAGTAAAAAAATAATAAGTTGCCTATATGATGAAAGCTATAAAAGTTTATAAGGAACAGAAAAAAAAAATGAAAAATGGCAGAATGCTGTGATAAGTAATGTAGTAATTAAAAGAACAAATCTGTAAATGTATCGCAATCTCAATTACAAGGGTATTTTTATTTATGTTTTTCAAAATTAATGTGGTGGAATACATATGTGAGAAAAACCTCAATATCTGTGATTACTGAGAATGATGAAGTGCTTTTTCAAATATTAAAATATATTCTATATGATGATAAACAATATACTATCATTTTACCATCAAGATACATAATCAGATTAATACATTAACATAGAGTCTAGACTCAAGACCAAATACATGTAGAAATATAGGAAGTGAGTCATCTTCTTATAACATCTACCTCATAAATTAATATTTAAAATATATCCTTGCCTCATTTTTGGAAGTCCTAAAATGCCTGATGGATTTATAATATTAATATAAAAATAAGTTTTTAAAAAGTTCTAAAAGATTAAACAGGTAGTTAAGGGGCATCTGGATGGTGCAGTCGTTTGAGTCTGCCTCCAGCTCAGGTCATGATCCCAGGGTCCTGGGACTGAGCCCCACGTTGGGCTCCCTGCTGAGTGGGAGGTCTGCTTCTCACTTTAGCTCTGTGCACTCTCTCTTGTTCTCAAATAAATAAATAAATCTTTTTAAAAAACAATAAACAGATAGTTGAGATACTAGTATTAGAAGAGGGACTCAAGAAGTAGAAAAAATATTTAAAAAAGATATGTGTTCTACATAAAAATTGCTATAATACTAAAATTACTAAACAAGTAAAATTTAAAGGACAAACGGTACTTTGGAAAAAAAATTTTTTTAATTATGACCTAAATAAGGAATTTATACCCATTATACATAACTCCTATAAATCAATACAAAACAGACACAGACACTTCAAAAAAGGAGAAAAGTAAAATATTCAATAAGAATAATTCCTAGTATAAGTCAAACAAAGATATAGTTAAAACAATGGCAGAACATTTATCCCATCAGGAAAGATTTATAAGGAAATGAGAATAAGCACTCTGGTAAAGTGGGGAAATTGAATCCCTTATAATTACTGGTGAAGATAAAAATTGTGGGAACCTTATAATTGTCAATATATTTAAAATATATCTGTATTGATTTCTAACCTAATCATTTCTAATCATTACATAGAAATGTGTCCTATTAGAAATACTGCTCAAATAAAGAGGTAAAATAAGCTAACCTTTAATATTAGTATACAAGCATACTGTAATGATGAAGTCAAATCTATTATATAATTGTGTAAAGGAATAGTATGAAATTTTTTAAAAGCTGGGCTGCTGTTATAGGAGGACAGGAGAGATCATACAGTAAGCACACATGAATAATGGATTCTCTCTATAATGAAGAGAGTAACAGTGTAAACCAAAACAAGGATAGGGATTTTGCTTACATCTCTGCTTTCATTTACATTATGAATGGCCTCTATGGCATGAAGCAGTAGATGGCATGCAAAAGGACTAACATATCCACCATGAAAAGTCAGTGACCATGGAAAAAACAGAAAGAAAACCAAAGGAAGTCATCTATAAAACTGAAAATTTGAATGGCTATATATTTCATAGAAATCTAAACTGTACTTTGTTAAAAATATTTATAAGTGAGGATATAGTAAACTTCTGGTTGCTCCATTTACCAGGATATTCTCAGACACTAATTTTCCACAATATTTGACATGGTGAGAATATTCTACATCATACTACAGCTACCCACTTTTCCATAACATATAGTATAATATAGTATACTATAATACTAGTTTCAGGAGTAGAATTTAGTGATTTATTACTTACATATAACACCCAGTGCTCATCATACGTGCTCTCTTTAACACTCATCAATTTAACCCATTCCCCTGCCCACTTCCCCTCCAGTAACCCTCATTTTATTCTCTTAACTATAGACTCTGTTTCATGGTTTGCCCCTCTTCTTTTCTGTTTTCCTCTATGTTCATCTGTTTTGTTTCTTAAATTCCACACATGCGTGAGATATGGTATTTGTCTTTCTCTGACTAACTTATTTCACTTAGAATAATACACCCTACTTCCATCCACTTCATTGCAAATGGCAGTATTTCATTCTTTTTGATGGTTGAGTAATATTCTAGTGTACATATCTGTTCATTTGTTGATGGACATTTGGGCTCTTTCTGTAATATGCCTATTGTGGATAATGCTGCTTTAAAAATTGGGGAGCATCTATCCCTTCAGATCAGTAATTTTGTATCCTTTGGGTAAATACCTTACAGTGCAATTGCTGAGGAATAGGGCAGTTCTATTTTTAACCTTTTAAAATACTTTTTGAGGAACTTCCATACTTTCTTCCATAGTGGCTGCACTAGTTTGCATTCCAGCCAACAGTGTAAGAGGGCTCCTCTTTCTGTGCATCCTCACCAATATCTATTGTTTCCTGTGTTGTTAATTTTAGCTATTCTGACAAGTGTGTGATGCTATCTCCTTGTGGTTTTTTGATTTTTATTTCACTGATGATGAGTGATGTCAAACATCTTTTCATGTGTCTGTTGACTATCTGGATGTCTTCTTTGAAAAAATGTCTATTCCAGTATTTACCCATTTCTTGAGTGGATTATTTGTTTTTTCAGTGATGAGTTTGATAAATTCTTTATAGATCGTTTGTAAATACATTCTCCCATTCTGAAGATTGCCTTTAAGTGTTATTGATTGTTCCAACAAAAATCATCCAAAATTTTTAAAATTGATTTCCACAAGATTTCAACATAAAATACCCAAACCTAAAATACTGAAACTTTGTAACCATTCTACTTCCACAACTTTCTAGCCATCTTTGTACCACTAATTATTGATTTCTTTATTCTAGACTCACTAATGAGAGTTGGTTACATATGTCCAACTACTAGTTTTTAAAACCCAGCTAAAAATCCTTTATTCTGAAAAGACTGACCCCAACTTTCATGGCTTATACTTTTAGTCTTTCCTCTGTGATACTATAATGCTTGCAACATATTTTAATATTGTCTCTATAACTTGAAAATGAACTATATTCACGTCGATTTCCAAATGATATAGAATGACTTTCTGAAGGAAATGCCCTCCACCCACCTTTTTTGATCCTGTACAGAGGATTAGATAACATTAAGTCATTAATTATTTAAACAAAGTAACTTCCTTAGTGAAATACTATCGTGGATAACAGTCATTCAGAGACAACATAACTTCCTACGTTTATTTCACTAGAAGAAAACTTAAAATTACTTTTTACCTAGGAATTAGATTCTTTGACATGTTAAAAGTAGTACTTTCCCAATAAATCATAGTATGAGAATTTAAATTCATACAAAGGAGCTCAATAATGTGGAGAGAAAGTATACTTCAGCACTGCTTTTCATATTCCTGCAGGTGTGATAAAACCAACAAAAGCTTCAATAGCAGGGGAGTACAATCGGTGACCAGGAAGAAGCTGGAATGAGTGGAGGAAATGCTGCATGATGGGAATTAGTGGGAATTGCTGTTCTTGAGAAATGGCAGAAAAAACAGAGAGGACTTTGAAGTCCATCTGCACAAGATTGCTTTATGTTTTATATTGATTCTATGTTTTATAAGTAAAATAGTGAGGTGGCTAGAGAGACATATGATAGATTTACTTTTGGCAGAATTTATTTCTAAATGCAGTGCCCATCATGGCACATTTATTATTACTTTATTCTGATTCTGAATTTTTAAGTTCAATTCTAAGTTTTTTCTTTTATTATTCAGACCAATAGAGAGGAGAATTTGCGTAGACACAGAAAATTCAAGAGATATAAAATTTTTTATACTTAGCTTTAGTGTGATTCTGTTCCATCTCTAAGCTGAAAATTTCTTAATTTTATTAATCTTAAACAATACTCCGATTATTTGACATTCATTGAAAACACATAAATCTACACATAAGTCATCTATGGTAGCCATGAAACCTCCTGAGAGGCAGGAGGAAACCAGCTGTTGATATTTTATAGTTTGTTACCTATTGATTCTTAAAGCAGAAAACAGAGCATTCTCTTTAACCACTGATACGAGCACACATTCTATTTGTGTGCCAGTGGCAAAAATATTGGTCAATTTAATGATGCTTTATAGAATATAAAATTTTCAAAATAGTTTTATATTGACTTTCATACCTGACCAACCTAAATTACCATCTGCAAGTAACAATAAATTATTCTCAGTAACCAATATGAAATGGTCAGAAACTATGAGAACAATTTATATACATGTATAATGACAGTTATCTAATAAATACCATTAAATATAAATCAAATAATATAATAGTATGATCAAATATGCCTTCAACCATATAAAAATCCTACAGTACATATGGACAAGAACAAAAAGGAATTTAAAAAAATAAATTTAAGTTCAAGAGGTATTGTTGACATGTCAGCTTTTCATTAGATGTTTACATTTCTTTAGTGTGTTATAACGCTGCTTAAGATGAGACCTACTGGGAAGAGATTATATATATAATTAACCAGGTATTTTATATTCTAAAATACAATTTTGTTCAGTAGTGGTTCTCTTATACTTAGAATAATGCCTTACATTTTAACTTTAAAGTAACTTAAGTAAATATTTAAGTAATCGTAGACATTAACCCATATATTAATGGACTTATGGATTTGTCCTTATTCTCACAACTTTATGTTATATAATTTAATAACTATCACATTAAAAATAATGAGCACAGGAGATAAATTCATATACTTGAGTAGTGATCTAGTGTGAGTTTGATCAAAGGAAATATAAATGAGATGTGACTAGAACAAAACTTATTTATTGACTATTCCTGGGTTCGATACTAGATTTTGGAAAAGAGATCTGCTGGTGAGACACAATCTGTTGCATCTTTTTTTTTTTTTAATTTTATTTATTTATTTGACAGAGAAAGAGAGAGATCACAAGTAGGCAGAGAGGCAGGCAGAGAGAGAGGGGAAAGCAGGCTCCCCGCCGAGCAGAGACCTCTATGTAGGGCTCGATCCCAGGACCCTGAGATCATGACCTGAGCTGAAGGCAGAGGTTTAACCACTGAGCCACCCAGGCGCCCCTCTATTTTTAAGTTTTAAAGGAATCTCCATACTGTTTTCCAGAGTGGCTGCAACAGTTTGCATTCCCACCAGCACTGCAAGAGAGCTCCCCTTTTTGTGCATCCTCAACAACATCTGTTGTTTCTTGTCTTTCCAATTTTTGCCATTCTGACAGGTATGGGATAATATCTCATCATGATTTGGATTTGGATTTCCCTGATGATTAGGGATGTTGAGCATATTTCCATGTGTCTCTTAGCCATCTGTATGTCTTCTTGGGAAAAATGTCTACTCATGTCTTCTGATCATTACTTAACTGGATTATTTGTTTTGGGGGTGATGAGTTTGATAAATTCCTTATAGATTTTGGGTACTAATCTTTTATCAGGTATGTTGTTTTCAAATATCTTCACCCATTCTAAAGGTTACCTTTATTTTTGTTGATTGTTTCTATCACTGTGCAGAAACTTTTTATATTTATGAAGTCCCAATAGCTCATTTTTGCTTTTGTTTCCCTTGCCTCTGGTAATGTGTCAAGGAAGAAGTTACTATAGTTGAGGTCAAAGAGGTTTCTGTCTGTTTTCTCCTGTAGGATTTTGATGGTTTCCCGTCTCACATTGAGGTCTTTCTTTCATTTTGAATTTATTTTTGTATATGGTGTAAGAAAGTGGCCCAGTTTCATTTTTCTGCATGTTGTTGTCCAGTTTTCCAAATACCAATTGTTGAAGAGATTGTCGTTTTTCCGTTAGGTCTTCCTTTCTGCTTTGTTGAAGATTAGTTGGCCATTTAGTTGTAGATCCATCTCTGGGTTCTCTGTTCTGTTCTCTGATCTATGTGTCTTTTTTTTTGGCAGTACCATACTGTCTTGATCACTACAGCTTTGGAATATAGCTTGAAATCTGGACTTGTGATGCCTCCGGATTTTCTTTTCTTTTTCAGTATTGTTTTGGCTATTTGGCATCTTTTGTAGTTCCATGCAAATTTTAGGATTGTTTGTTTTAGCTCTGTGAAAAATGCTGGTAGCATTTTTTTAAAATTTTTATTTATTTTTTAAAATTTCTTTTCAATGTTCCAGAATTCATTGTTTATGCACCACACCCAGTGCTCCATGCAATATGTGCCCTCTTTAATACCCACCACCAGGCTCACCCAACCTCCCACGTCCCTGCCGCTCCAAGACCCTCAGATTGTTTTTCAGAGTCCACAGTCTCTTATGGTTCATCTCCCCCTCCAATTTCCCCCAACTCCCTTCTCCTCTCCATCTCCCCATGTCCTCCATGTTATTTCTGATGCTCCACAAATAAGTGAAACCATATGATAATTGACTCTCTCTGCTTGACTTATTTCACATAGTATAATCTCTTCCAGTCCCGTCCATGTTGATACAAAAATTGGGTATTCATCCTTTCTGATGGAGGCACAATAGTCAATAGTATATATGGACCACATCTTCCTTATCCATTCGTCCGTTGAAGGGCATCTTGGTTCTTTCCATAGTTGGTGACTGTGGCCATTGCTGCTGTGAACATTGGGGTACAGGTGCTCCTACTTTTCACTACATCTGTATCTTTGGGGTAAATGCCCAGTAATGCAATTGCAGGGTTATAGGATAGCTCTATTTTTAATTTCTTAAGGAATCTCCACACTGTTTTCCAAAGTGGCTGCACCAACTTGCATTCCCACCAACAGTATAAGAGGGTTCCCCTTTCTCCACATCCTCTTCAACACACGTTGTTTACTGATTGTTAATTTTGGCCATTCTAACTCATGTAAGGTGGTATCTCAATGTGGTTTTGATTTGAATCTCCCTGGTGGCTAGTGATGATGAACATGTATTCATATGTATGTTAGCCATTTGTATGTCTTCATTGGCTCATGGTATTTTGATAGGGATTGCATTGCATGTGCAGACTGCTTTGGGTAGTATAGACATTTTAACATTGTTCTTCCAATTCATGAGCATGGAATGCTTTTCGATTTTTCTGTGACCTCTCCGATTACTTTCGTAAGTGTTCTATAGGTTTCAGAGTATAGATCATTTACCTCTTTAGTTAGGTTTATTCCTAAGTATTTTTTTTTTTTTTTTTTGGTGCAAAGGTTTTTCTTTTGTTTGTTTGTTTGTTTGTTTTTTAGTTTTTTTTTAAACAACCCATGTGATTAAATTGGGTCCACAAAGATAATCCAGCATTCCAGAATAGTTTGCCCACCTCTAGGTCAGTAAACTTAATTATATCTTCAACCTAACTTTTGCCATGTAAGGAAACATATTGATAAATTGCAAGGATTAGGGTGTGGACATCTTTGAGGAGAGCATTATTCTGCCTCCCCCTGGAGACAATACAGAATAATGGAAATGATGGCTTGGATTTGGAGAACTAGGAAGATTCATCTTGATCTGAAATGTAGCAAGCTCCAGAGAAGGAACTGGATTAAGTACAGAAGACTCTTTTGCACTTCTGAGGACAGATAATAGAGTTTACTGTATTTTAACAAACAATTTGTTTTTGAATAAGCCTTCAAATATAGTAGTTATCAATTTTTTACTTAGTTGTTTTCAAATGATCTGCCATCTCATGAGTGTGGTTACTAATGTAAATCAGTTTTATATACAAAAGTTAACATTCTGTCAAGTTGATATATCTGAAGGGAAAAAAATACAAAATGTTTCCTTCTAAATCTAGTAAAGAAAAGGCATTTTTGTATACTGGAAGCTCACATTATTTTTTTTTAATTCCTTAATTTAAAAATTAATTTTTTTTTAAGCCATCATGCAGGAGGTAAGAAATCTGTGCTGGGAGAGACAAACTGGTCTTTCACATTTTAAAAAATACATATTCCTTTTATCTGATTATATGACTTCATAATCTAGGAGGGGTATCAGTAAATAAGGTAGGCTGGTATCTAGAAGATGATAGCGAAAATTAGTGGCTTAGATAACTCTTCTGAGGCCAAAATCCTTTTATTCAAGGATGTTTTACTAGATGTTCACTATAGATCTGCTTGTCTGGACTTTGCCCATTGTTCTTCCATTATTTCTCTCCTTCAATGGGTATCATGGCCCTGATCTCTTTCCCCTACCTTTTCTCCTAACTCCTTTGAGGAGGGAGTTACTGCCCTTTGTTTAGATGGTGGTAATCTAGCACAAATCCTAAATGTGGTAAATCTGATGACTTTCTTGTTACTTCTTCATTGTGACTGGGGTAGGTAAGAAAGGGGGAGAGAGACACAGACACACAGAGAAAGACAGAGAGACAGACAGAGAGAGATACAAAGAGGGAAAGAGACTCAAGCTTTCTGTTTGCTGTGTTTTTATCACATCTAGATTGGGGGTTTTAGAAGGAATGGTGGGAAGAGAGAAGGTAAGCCTTTTTTAGCCTTTGTAGTACTTATGTCTTCTAATCTTGTTTTATATGAAATCCCCAAAGTTCCAAACTCATTCTAAATTAGCTATTGGTTACTGACTGAGAATATCCTTAGATAATGTCCGCACGTTGTACCCTATCCCTCCATTTCTCAAAATGTCCACCCAATTCCTCTACTTTTCCTCTAATTATCGTAGATGGCATAAGTATGTGTTTATTATATTGTTAATCATGTCATTTATGCAGTAGACCCGAGATTGTCCCATGTACTCAAGATATTACTCCAGCAATTCTCCCTGATTTATCCTACATGACTATCTTCTCCACTTTGCTGTATTAGTTCCACCACCTTACAAACATGCTGGTGTTATTCCTCTTAAAACAAATACATCACAAATAGATAAACTACCTCTTGACTCCCCTCTCCACTTGTGCCCATCAACTACTGCCCCATATCTGTGTTTACCTCCACAACAAAATTCCTCAAATTGTCTATATTGACTTATCCAATCCTTCCCTTCCATCTATCATAAACCTACTCCAATTAAGCTTTCTCACCTACCACCTGACAAAATTGATCTCATTAAGGCTATTATGATCTCAGGGCACCTGTGTGTCTCAGTCAGTTAAGCATATGCCCTTGGCTCAGGTCATGATCCTGGAACCTGGGATCAAGCCCCGCATTGGGCTCCCTGCTTAGCAGGGCCTCTGCTTCTCCCTCTGCCCTTCACCCCACTTGTGCTCTCTCTCTCTCTCCCACTCTCTCTTTCAAATAAATAACAT
>NW_019154105.1:30912164-30920282 GCF_002288905.1 Enhydra lutris kenyoni
CTGGGATCATGACCTGAGCTGAAGGCAGCTGCTTAACCAACTGAGCCACCCAGGCGTCCCAAATAAATAACATCTTTAAAAAAATTTTTTTTAAAGAAGAAGACCATTATCATCTCACTTTGTAAAATCTAAAGGGTAACTGTTCTCCAGTTATGAAACCTAACAACAGGAATTGAAAATACTGATCATCCCTTCCTCTTAAATACACATTCTTAATCTGGCTTCCAGATTACCAAGATTTTCTTTCTGCCATACCAGTAGCTCTTTCTAGTATTGGAGAAATCAAACACAAAACCTCTTTTAACTTGCTGCAAAGGACATGAACCACAACTATTTGGTTCAACATTCTGTATATAAAGCCTATAATGAATGTTCTGGATGCAGAGCCCAAAGATGTAGGAAAAAATGGGAAATATTCTAGGAAAAAGAGGCACAACAAAATATTAAAACAAAGCTTAAGACTTTATGATTAGTAAAAGAGGCCCCTTTTTTCCTACTTATGTAGACTACTGGTTCTGTCATACTTGGTCATTATTGGTGTTGGAAACTTTGTGTCAGTAACCACAAGTTTGTACAAGTCTGTACAAACTTCTCATGTTCACAACTCAGACTTAACAATTTATAATTCTATCAAATCTATTTTTCTTCTATATATGTCTTATCCTGGCATTTAGAAAAATGCTAGAGATCAGACTATGGAAAGAGTTCCATGATTTTTTTTCTTCCATAAGACCATTTTTGAGTACACTTAGAGTTAGAAAATTGAACTGAAGTCATAATGTTAAAGAAAAAAAAATATTCTGACACTTGTTAAAGGGAAATCTGAATTAGGACTATTTCAATAGGGCGCACAATAAGAGACAGAGATGGGGCTCAATTCTGAGTACAGCAAAGACAGCAGGTGATTTATAGTCAACAAGCAAAATGAGGAGTTCTCAGTAGATGGAAAATTACTAAGAGGAGACTCAAAAGTATGGACTTTCTTGCTAATCTGACTTAGCAGATTCTTGCTAAACTGGGGCACAAAGACTGCAGACAGGGCCTTAGGATGAGGCAAGTCAAAAAAGAGAGCACCAGTGATACTGTTGAAGGTTTGGTCAAGGAAAGTCTTTGTCACAAGCTTCCTTCATCTAAGATTTAAGAGCTTCCAAATGTCTTATTGTTTTTATCGTTTCATAATATTGCAACAAACCAGAATTATCCCAACATTGTGATGACTATCCATGAACCACTATGTATTGCATTACTTCTGTCATCCAACCTGTACTCATTGCTTCAGGATAAACATTTATCAACTTTTCCAAACCCACTCCATCTATGTATTTTTCAGTTGTATTCCTGAGTTCACTTTACAGTTTTTAACTTTTGTTTTGTCTTAAGATTACTGCTTACTTTTGTTTCTACCTGGGACTTTCCCAAGTTGCTGGATTTATTATGTCATATATCAGCATGTTAAGTGTTCTCAGCAGATATATCCCTTGTAAGTCCTTCCTTATTTCAATACCAAGGCTTCCCATTTGCCTCAGAAATGAACCTTGGCAAAATTACTGGACTTCTATGATATTTCAGTTCATTTAAACTAATAGTGTTTTAATTTGAATTGTGACTTTTATTTCTGCAATATCAATTGATTTTAAATTCTTTTACTTTTTAAAAAATACCTTAGTTAACTGATTTCCTTGATATAATATTTTATTCATTTTTAAATTATGAAAACAGTATTTTGTCTACCTCTGATTCTATAACTTCTTCCCTCACCCTGCCAAATTATAATCCTGAAAGGTTTGCCAGTAAGATCAGGCCCACCTTAGTTGTAATAAAAAACTTTGTCAGAGAAAGAAGTACATTAGGAGCTTAAGAATTTACACTTGTAAGGGCGCCTGGGTGGCTCAGTGGGTTAAAGCCTCTGCCTTCAGCTCAGGTCATGATCCCAGAGTCCTGGGATCAACTCTGGGATCAATCCCCACATCGGGCTCTCTGCTCAGCGGGGAGCCTGCTTCCCCATCTCTCTGTCTCTGCCTGCCTCTCTGTCTACTTGTGATCTCTGTCTGTCAAATAAATAAATAAAAATCTTAAAAAAAAAAAAAGAATTTATACTTGTAAGATCTGGGTATTTTTTCTAACATGGCTCATTTTCCAGTGTGCCTACTGCAACTTATAGGCATGAAATGTATTCCCAGTTGCCACTCTCTCTTCCCTCCCATGTTGATTTAGTCTCTGAGTGTGGTTTTTATATCAAACACCTCACTATACACTGAATTTTTATTATGAGCAAAGGTATTTTCTGAACCACAGCCCATATGTTTAAGATCCTACAACTTCTCCAGTTTCCAGTTTCTTCTGGGTCTTTCCTACTATAGAATGGGATCTGTTCAATATCTTGAATGAATTGCCTTTGGAGTCTGGCTATATAGTGGAGCATATCTAGGATCATGATGCCACTGCTCACCAGACCCAGACAATGATTCCCTGTCATATACAGTATGACAGTATGCTCTGTCAAACTGTTGTGTAAGGGCCTATATCCTCAAGCTATTTCTCCAATAAAATGTAAGTTTCTTGAGAGCAAGGTATTTCCATATAATAAAATGCAACCAAAGAGGCAGGCTGAATATTCCTATAAACATTTTAAAATTTAAATCCGTATTTTAAAACCTTCCAATATTTGAATCTGTATTTTAAAACCTTCCAGATATTTTGGCTGGCAAATTCTATTAATCATTAAAAGAAGAAGTAATACCAATGTTTATTTATAGAAAATAGAAAGAGAAGGAGAGAAAATATTAACTTTATACTAAATCTGATACAGGCAGAACAAGAAATAACCAATATCCCTTCGAACATAGATTCAAACATACTCAACAAAAAATTTTCCAAAAAAAATCCTGCAATATATAAAAATAATAATAATCAAAAGTAAGTGGTTTTGATTTGTACTTCACCAGTCGCTAGTGATATCAAGTACTCTTTCATATACCTGTTGGCCATTGGTATGTCTTCTTTAGAGAAATGTCCATTTAGTCTCACCCATTTTTCTAAATTGGTTTATTTTTTTTTATTTTTAATTTTTTTTTGCTAATGAGTTGTAGGAATTCCTTATACACTCTGTATATTAACTCCTTACCAGATAAAGCATTTACTAATATTTTCTCCCATTCCATAGGTTACCTTTTCGCTTTGTTGGTTATTTCCTTTGTTGTGCAGAAAATTTTTAGTATGATGTAGTACCACTTATCTACTTTTGCTTTGGTTGCTTCTGCTTTTGTTATCATATCCAAGAAATCCTTGCCAAGACAAATATCAAGAATATTTTCCCCTATGTTTTCTTTTAGGAGTCTTACAGTTTTTGTTCTAACATTTAAGAGTTTTATCCATTTTTCAGTTAATATTTGTGTATGGTACAAGATAAGGGTCTAATTTTATTTTATTGCATGTGGATATCCAGTTTTCCCAACACCATTTTTTGACCACCATATCCTTTCCCCATTATGTATTCCTGGCTCCTTTGTCAAAGATCAGTTGGTCGTGTATATTTGGTTTATTTCTGGGTTCTTTATTTTATTCCTTTTGTCTATATGTCTGTCTTTATGCCAGGAAATATAAAATGGTGCACCTTCTATGAAAAACAGTATGGAGGTTCCTCAGAAAATTAAAAAAAAAAACAACTACCATATGATCTAACAACCCTTCTTCTGGGTAATAAACTCAAAAGGATTGAAATCAGGATCTCAAAGAGACAGTCTGCACTCACATGCTGCAATATTCACTATTGCCAAGATAAGGAAACAAGTTAAATGTCCATCAGCAGATGAATGGATAAAGAAAATGTGGTATATAAATGTAAAAGAGTATTATTCAACTTTAATAAAAAAAGAAGATACCCTGCTATAGGAAACAACATGGATGAATGTGGAGGACATTATTCAAAGCAGGACAAACACTTCACGATTCCACTTATCTGAGATACCTGCAATAGTCAAACTCAAGAAGCAGAGAATAAAATTGTAGTTTCTAGCGGCCAGGATGAGAGAAGGAATAAATGAGGAATTGTATTTCAAAGGATATAAAGTGGGACACCTGGGTGGCTCAGTCGTTAAGTGTCTGCCTTTGGCTTAGGTCATGATCCCAGGGCTCAGGAATCAATTCCTGTGTCAGGCTTCTGCTCAGCAGGAAGCCTGCTTCTCCCTCTCCTATTCCCCCTGCCAGTGTTCCATCTCTCCCTGTCTCTCTGTCAAATAAAGTAATTTTTTTAAAAAAGGTATACATCAAGATTAAATCATCTGCACAGCAAAGGAAACAGTCAACAAAACAAAGAAGCAACCCGTGTAATGGGAGAAGATATTCACAAATGATACTACAGACAAAGGGCTGATAATCCAAGCTCTATAAAAAACTCCTCAAACTCAACACACACAGATAATCACATCAAAAAATGGGTAGAAGACATGAACAGACACTTCTACAAAGAAGACATACAAATGGATAACAGACACATGAAAAAGTTTTCATCATCATTAGCCATCAGGGAGATTCAAATCAAAACCACATTGAGATACCACCTTATACCAGTTAGAATGGCCAAAATTAACAGGACAGTAAACAACAAGTGTTGGAGAGGATGTGGAGAAAGGGGAACCCTCTTAACTACTGGTGGAAATGCAAGTTGGTGTAGCTACTTTGGAAAACAGTGTGGAGATTCCTTAAATTAAAAATAGAGCTACTGAGGCATGTGGCTGGCTCAGTGGGTTAAAGCCTCTGATTATGGCTCAGGTCATGATCCCAGGGTCCTGGGATCGAGCCCCACATCAGGCTCTCTGCTCATCAGGGAGCCTGCTTCTCTTCCTCTCTCTCTGCCTACTTGTGATCTCTGTCTGTCAAATAAATAAGTAAAATCTTTTTTTAAAAAATAGAGCTACCATATGATCCTGCAATTGCGCTACTAGGTATTTACACCAAAGATATGGATGTAGTAAAAAAAAAAAGCCAACTGTACCCCAATGTTCATAGCAGCAATGGGCACACTCACCAAATTGTGGAAAGAACCAAGATGCCCTTCAACAGATGAATGGATAAAAAAGATATTGTCCATATATACAATGGAATATGTTGCTTCCATCAGAAAGGATGAATACCCAAATTTTGTATCAACATGGATGGGACTAGAATAGATTATGATGAGTTAAATAAGTTAAGCAGAGAGAGTTAATTATATGGTTTCACTTACTTGTGGAGCATAAGGAATAACACCAAGGACATTGGGAGATGGAGACGAGAAGTGAGTTGGGGGAAACTGGAGGGGGAGACAAACCATGAGAGACTGGACACTGAGAAACAAACTGAGGGTTTTGGAGGGATGGGGGTGCAGGGTTGGGTGAGCCTGGTGGTGGGTATTATGGAGGGCATGTCTTGCATAGAGCACTGGGTATGGTGCATAAACATTGAATTTTGGAACACTGAAAAAAAAATTAAATAAAAGGTATACAGTTTCAATTAGTCCAAATGAATAAGTTCTAGAGATCTGTTGTACAATGCAATGTCTATAGTTACCAATACTGTATACTTAAAATCTTGTTAGAAGATAATATTACACTATATGTTAACTGGAATTTAAATAAAATCTTGAAGAAAAAAAATTGATAGAAGGCTATACCCCATGTTAAGAATTCTTACCACAACTAAAAAGGAAAGAAAAAAAAAAAAAGACAAAGTTGGGTTTATTCCAGAAATACAAAGATGGTTCATTCAAAATCCACTCCATCATATTATTCCATATTTGACAGTATTAGCAAACTAAAGAGGAAAAACATATCTTCCTACCAATGGATCCAAAAAAGTTTTCTGTAAGATACAACATTCACTCATGATAAAAAAAACTAGCAGGAAATCTAATAATGGGCATCTACAACAAATAAACCAACAAACACTATAGCAAACATACTTAACGATGAAAGACTGAATAGTTTTCCCCTAAAATTGGGGAAAAGGGAAGGATGACTACTCTCAAGTATCCCATTCAATATTATAATGGAATTTCTTTTAAGAAAAAGAAAAGTCTAGCCAACAAGAAAGGAAGAAATAAAATTTTCTTATTTGCAATATTCATAAAACTATAAGATGCTAATGAAAGCTATCAAAATAGACCTAAATAAATGAAGAGACATACCATGATCACATATTGGAAGATGGCAGTTTCCACAACCATTCTTCACAAATTGACATGCTTATTTAACCCAATTCAGATCAATTTCCAGAAAGCTTTATTGGAGGTATCAACAGGCTGCTGCTAAAACTTATATTCCATGTTAAAGAAAGTAGAGAAATGAAAGCAGTTTTAAGAAAAGAACAAAGCTGGAGGATATGCAATAATCAATTTTAATACTTGCTATAAACCAATAAAAGTCAAAATAGTTTGGTCTTGGAAAAATCATAGACACAATGTTACAGAATAGATAGTCCAGGAATAGATGTATGCAAATATGGTCAATTGACTTTTGACAGTGGTCCAAAAGCAGTGCATAAAGCATGTTTTATTTCATCACATACTACTGGAAAAATTGTACATTCAAATAAAAAAAAAATGAGCCCTTTCCTCCACTTCACAGCTTACTCAAAAAGAAAAAAAAAATCACACACACACACACACACACACATACACACACACACACACATTTAAAACATAAAATTATGAATATTTAGAAGAAAACCTAGGATAAAATCTTTATAAACTTGGGTTGGGCAAATAATTCCTAGATATGGCATGACAGATATTTCTTTAAAAGAAAAATATTAATAAACTAGACTTCCTCAAGATTAAACCTTTGTTCAATGAAAGTCAATAGAAAGATAATGAAAAGACAAGCTACAGATAATGAGAAAATATTTGTAATCACATATCTAATAAGAAATATATCCAGAATATGTAAAAAAACTCTCAAAATCCAATGATAAGAAAGTAAATAATTTAAAAATGAGTGAAAGAAGGGCACCTGGGTGGCTCAGTCAGTTAAGTGTCCAACTCTTGATTTCAGCTCAGGTCATAATCTTGGTGTCATGAGATTGTGCCCCACATTGAGCTCCACACTGAGTGTGGAGCCTGATTGAGATTCTCTCTCCTTCCTTTTCCTTCTGCCCCTCCCCCTATGCATGTGCACTCGCTCTCTCCCTCTCTCAAAAAAAAAAAAAAAAATGGGCAAAAGACTTGAGGAGTTATTTGAACAAAAAGATGTACAGATGGAAAATAAGTATATAAGATGTTCAACCTTATTAGTCATTAGGGAAATGCAATTTGAAATTATAATGAGATACTACTATACATTATTTAGAATAACTAAATTCATAAAGTCTGACAATATTAAGTGCTGTTGAGGATAGAGAGCAACTGCAACTCTTATAATGTTGCCAGTGGGAATGTAAAATTGTATAACTGCTTTAGGAAAGATTAAGGATTTCTTATAAAGTTACACATGCACTTACTATAAGACCCAGCAATTCCACTGCTGTATACAGTAGTGAAATGAAAATTTATCTTCAAACAAGGTCCTAAAACAAGGTTGAAACTATCTTTATTCAAAATTACACAAAAAAATAAAAACTGGAAGCCATCAAAATGTCCTTCATTAAGTCAATGGATAAGCTGGTACATTCATACAATGGAAGACCTACTCACAATGAGAAGTAATAAGCTGCCAATAACATACAGCACATGGGTGAATCTGAAAGACATGCTGAATGAATAAATCCAGTCTCCAATGTTATGTACCATATGGTTCCATTTTATATGATGTTCTAGAAAAGATAAACTTCAGAAACAGAAAAAAATATTGATTTCCAGGAGTTAGGGTAAGGGAGAGTGTTTGACTACAAAATGAAATTAAGAGGGGAATTTTGGAAATGATGGGAGTTTTCAGTATAATAACCATACTGGTATTTATACAGATTTATACAAACTCATACAAATGCACACCAAAAAAAGTTAATGTTACTGCATGTTCCACATGCATGTGGGGTAGCAAGGTACTCTGCTTATCATTTCACTCCATCGCTCCATATTGAAAGAACAGCCACCATCTGTAACAATGTTAGTCACCATGTCAAGGGGAAGAATTTTAAAGAAAGAAG
>NW_019154105.1:30920292-30939476 GCF_002288905.1 Enhydra lutris kenyoni
GAAAGAAAGAAAGAAAGAAAGAAAGAAAGAAAGAAAGAAAGAAAGAAAGAAAGAAAAAGAAAAGAGGAAGCATGCACTGTTGCTTAATGCTTCATCCTGAATGTTAGACATGTCATTTTTGCTCCATATGTTCTTAAGAAAGAAAGAAAAAAAAAGTTATATGGCCATATCTGACTCCAAGTTTGGGGGAAGTTTATTTATTTTTTTATTTTAGATATGATATATATATATATATATATGAGATATATATGTGAGATATATTATATATTATATATGATTATGTGGAGAGAGATATATATATATATCTCACTACTTCTTTATCTATTCATCCGTTGATGGACATCTCAGCTCTTTCCACAGTTTGGCTACTGTCAACCTTGTTGCTATAAACATTGGGGTGAAGGTGCGCCTTCAGATCACTACATTTATATCATTGGGGTAAATATCTACTAGTGCAATTGCTGGGTCATATGGTAGCTCTATTTTTAACTTCTTGAGGAACCTGTTTTCCAAGTAGCTATACCAGCTTACATTCCACCAAAAGTGTAATGGTGTTCCCCTTTCTCTGCATCCTTGCCAGCATTTGTTGTTTCCTAACTTATTAATTTTAGCCATTCTGACTGGTGTGACGTGGTATCTCTTTGTGGTTTTGATCTGTATTTCTCTGATGCCAAATGATGTTGAGCATTTTTTCATGTGTCTGTTGGCCATTTGTAATGTCTTCTTTGGAGAAATGTCTGTTCATGTCTTCTGCCCATTTCCTGAGTGGATTATTTGTTTTTGGGGTGTTGATTTTGGTAAGTTCTTTTTTAAAAATTATTTCTATTTTTTAAAGATTGTATTTATTTATTTGAGAGAGAGAGAGAGAAAGAGAGAGAGAGAGAGAGAGAGAGCACCCAAGCAGGTAAAGGGACAAAGGGAGAGAGAAAAACAGACTCACTGATGAGCAGTGTGTGTCTTTTTGCACTAGTGCCATACTGCCCTGATGATTACAGCTTTGTAATAGAGGTTGAAATCTTGTATTGTGTTGCCCACTGCTTTGGTTTTCTTTTTCAACATTCCTCTGGCTATTGGGGTCTTTTCTGGTTCCATACAAATTTTAGGATTATTTGTTCCAGATCTGTAAAAAATTTGATGGCATTTTGATAGAGATTGCATTGAATGTGTATGTTTCTCAGTATTTATTCTTCCAATCCATGGGCATGGAATATTTTTCCATTTCTTTGTGTCTTCCTCAATTTCCTTCATAAGTGTTCTATAGCTTTTGGAGTACAAATTATTTACCTCTTTGGCTAGGCATATTTCTGGGTATCTTATGGTTTTGGTGAGCATTTTTCTATGTATGTCTCCTAAGGCAAGGGAAACAAAAGCAAAAGCAAACCATTGAAACTACATCAAAATAATGATTTTGCACATCAAAGGAAATCATGTTTTATAAAGGCAACCTACTGAATGGGAAAAGATATCTGCAAATGATGTACCCAATAAGGGGCTAATATCCAAAATATATAATTTATACAACTCAACACCGGAAAAAAACAAAAGCAAACAAAACAAAACCCAAATAATCTGACTAAAAAATGGGCAGGGGAACTGAATAGATATTTTTTTTCCCCAAAGAAGACATACAGATGGCCAACAGACACATGAAAAGATGCTTAACATAATCAATCAACAGGGAAATGCAAATCAAAACCACAATGATTATCACCATATACCTTTCAGAATGGCTAAAATAAAAAAAACACAAATTGGTGAGGATGTGGAGGAAAAGGAACACTTGTGCACTGTTGGTTAGAGTGTAAAGTGATGTAGCTACTGTGGAATACAATATGGAGGGTCTTCAAAAAATCAAAGATAGAAATAACATATCTTAAAATGTATGTGTTTACACATATGTGCACCCACACATACACACAATGGAATATTACATAGCCATAAAAAGGATGCAGTTTTTCCATTTGCAATAACATGGATGACTTAGGGGGTATTATACTAAGTTAAATAAGCCAAACTGAGAAAGAAAAATAGCATATAATTTCACTCATAGGTAGGATCTATATACCAAAACAAGGGAATAAGCAAACAAAAAGCCCAACCGAACTTATAAATACAGAGGAAAAAAACTAATGGTTACCAGAGAAGGGGTGTGGAGACATAGGCAAATTGGGTGAAGGGAAGTGGGAGAAACAGGATTCCAGTTATCAAATGAATAAGTCATGGGAGTAAAAAGCACAGTATAGAGAATATAGTCAGTGATATTGAAATAGCATTGTATGGTGACAGATGGTAGCTACACTTGTGGTGAGCATAGCATAAGATAACATACAGAGATGTTAAGTACCTATGTTGTGCACCTTGAACTAAGGTAACATACAGTGTCAACAATACTAAAACAAAACAAAACAAAAAAACAAAAAAAAACATTAAAAAAAAAAAGAAAAACCCAAAGCATTTTTTTTTTAATTTGCTTTTTTATTTGGAAGGGGAATGTAGAGATGTTTGGCCATTTGTCAGAACAAAAATGCACATTAGAATTGGTGGTTTGTGATGAAACTAAATGTTTGGTCATGTCCCACAATGGAAATTTTCATTGGTCTGTGGTAAGAACAATTTCAAACTGGCCTTGAAATCTCCTTTATTAACTGAAAATGGCTATTCTTACTCCACTTCCTGCAATGCAGAATTATTCTCTGTGAAATTTTGAGATAACAAAAGTGGAAAATAATTAGAAATTATGAAATACTATGCAATTATGGGGATTAGTAATCAACATTTTATTATAGAATTATAATTATAGTCATTATAATTTTAAAATTTCCATAGTACTTGAAGAATCATAAGTAGTTTTACCTAACTTCTTCACATGTTAAAACAGTAAATGTAATTATTCTTTCTTTATAAACATAGAAAATTCAATTCTTTAAAAGCAGATATCTTTGAAGATCTTTACTTCCAAGCTTACATAAAGAAAATTTCTTTGATTTCCTTAAAGAACTATCCTTTCAATTTAGATCTTAATAAACATTCTTTTTTAAATTTGATATATTAATTTCTTATTTATATTTATTAATTATCTTTGGCTTCATAATACCAGTATTTGATATCTATAATCCCAAAGAAGTCAATTTCCTTTCCTATTTGCTACCTCCAAACTATTGCACTCTTATAAAATATCTTCTAGTAAATGAAAATTGAATGATTACACAGATGGAGAAAAAAGCAGATCATAGAATTGTATCCTTTAAAAGTGACAATTGAGAGATCAAAAGCACTTATGAAAACACTTTTTTAGGGAACAATCATATTGATAAATATCACATACAAATAAAATATTTTGAGAATGATTTCTCCATAGAATTTGAACTTAGATTCCAGAAAATTTTCAAGTCTGTTTTTTGTTGTTGTATATACCAATGCCATGCCATGGCTGTCTGCAATTGATCTGGAAGACAAGAGGTGATGAATTTTCTCTTGTACTGTATAAAACCACTGACCTGGAAAGCAATAGTAAAACTCCACTTTGCATCAAATAATATTTCTTTTGTGTCTTTTTCTTTCTCTGTAAGATTGGTTTCTTAAAATATGACAGTGTTTGCCTTATAAAATACTGCCGGTTTATTCCTAGAATAAGAATTTAAATAGGATCTTATGGAAAATAAATTTATTGTACAGGAGATCCAGATAATGGTTTTATTTACTGTTGTTGATTTACTGTCACCCATGGTATATTTCTATTAAAACAAGAAGCTTCCATCAACATAAAGTAATCAAATAATATTTCTAACACAAGCACATAGGTCAACAATGACTTTTCTTATTGAAGATCAAATAATTTAGTTTAGAGATTACAGAAAAATACAATGCACAAAGAATAAATCCCAAATATATCACTGAAGACATTTTTTTCAATAGAATGACTTGAATATATTAGAAGCCAAGAGTTCAACATCCATTAGGACAGAAGCTAGAGATGGTATGAACCATTTACAGAAAGATTTTAATTGCTGGTCTTTGCTTTGTGTTGACCTAGTTAGTTCTAGTATCATCATGCTCACCAGCAATAACTCTAACCCAGAAGTTGACCTCAAGTCTCGTCTCCTCCCTAACATCCTGACCCTTGTGATTATTGGCTGAACTTTATAGCTTACTCAGGAGCTACCAAGTCACAGGAATTTTAAATTCATTTCCCTTTTGTCTTAGATACTGAGACCAACTACTAAGGAAACAAACAGTCAACCAGGTACAACAAAGCTCATAGCATCAAAAGTCAAAAATAGTGCCAACCATAGCTTGCAGGAAATTGTTGCAATGAAGATTACAAAGACTGCTCTATATCTATGAAGTATAAATTGATTACACAGCATGTGTTTCTTAAAAATACCAATGACTTTTAAACATACCTCATGAACAGACATTTCTGCATTTTTATCTTAAATACCCAAAAGCTTTCTATGCAGGCATTCTTCACACATTCTTTTTTTTTTTTTAAGATTTTATTATTTATGTATTTGTTTGTTTGACACAGAGAAAGAGAGATCACAAGCAGGCAGAGAGAGATGGGAAGCAGGCTCCCTGCCGAGGAGAGAGCCCGATGTGGGACTCGATCCCAGTACCCTGAGATCATGACCCGAGCTGAAGGCAGAGGCTTAACCCACTGAGCCACCCAGGCATTCCTCTCCACACATTCTTATAAACTCTTGATAAAACCTTTTACTTCTTTAGGTCTCAATCTTAACTTCTGTGAAATGGTGACAAAAGAAAAGATAATCTCTTAAATTCCCTCTAGTTTTAATTTTTTTTTAAGATTTGTTTATTTATTTTAGAGACAGAGAAAGAGAGCAGGGAGATGGGAAGAGAGAGGAGAGAAGCAAACTCCCCATTGAGCATGGAGCCCAACATAGGGCTCGATCTCATGACTGAGATCACCACCTGAACCAAAATCAAGAGTCAGACACTTAACTGAATGAGCCAATCAGTGCCCCTAACTTTTTTTCTTTTAATCCTATGGCATTTTTATTATGCTAACCAGATACTGAGTGATGACTCAGTTCAACCTCAAACTACATGAAGCATAATAGGAAAAAAAATGTAGCTACACATGCCCTTATTTATCATGAATTATATAAAATTGAGGGGAAATTTAAAATAAAATTGTGTAAAAGTTTGACAGAGAAAAACTATAGATATGGAGGTGATACACTTTATTTGGTTTTATTTCTACAAACTAAGTTGACTTTGATAAACAATTGGCATAGACAGCTAATTAGGGTCAGACAGAATGACTTGTCACTAGCAATCCACCCCCAGTCATCATTTTTGATCAATTTCATCTAAGAGTTAACTAATTTACTTTTAGCAGTATAACAATAAACCTAATAATAGTTAATGGATCAAGAACTGTATTTTCTGTTTTACCTTGGGAGTTTTGACAAACAGCATGTAGTTCAAACCTTATGGGCACCTAGTTTATTTTCCCTTGTTCTTCTTTCTCCCAATCTACCTCCCCACCCCTCATCCACTTTTATCTCCCCCTGTCACCCATTCACTGTTAGACTTTAAAAATGATGAAATGCTGTGAATCATGTCTGTTTTACAAGTCACTATATGTTCAATTCTTAGCAACAGATGTAGATAATGAAGTACTGAAGGAGTGAAGTTCCTACTTTTCTGTGAGCATTTTTAAAAACATTCAAACGAATACAATATATTTGAATTGCTTACTAATATTGGCTCAGCTCACCCTACATAGGAAAGGTATATATTTGTAGTTAGGGATATGTGCTCATCAGGACTTTCAAATTTGAAAAGTTATTATCATGCCTACTTCTAATTCAGCTTATTTTTTTTTACATTTTACCTTTTTTAAGGTTTATTTATTTATTTGAGAAAGAGAGAGAACAGGGGGGAAGGGCAGAGGGAGAGGGAGAGAGAAACAAGCAGACTCCTCACTGAGCACAGAGCCCAACCCAGAGCTCATTCTCATGACCCTGAGATCATGACCTGAACTGAAACCAAGAGTCAGATGCTCCCAATTCAGCTATTTTTGAAGTACATATTTATTTCCCTTTTCGTATTTTTGAGGTTTAGCGTCAGTTTTAAATGCTGTCATTATGCACATTAACAAGTCACACACTTTGTTCTTGTGTTAGCAGTGGCAACTTATAAAGAATCTGAAGATCTGAGGAGCAGACTGGCCTTCAGGAACAGACACTTGTTCCAACTGCCCCCCCCCCAAACCCCAAGGTTCATTCTGAATTCCATCATGGCTTTATACAGAGAACAGCAGCTGCCATGGACTGGTTTCCTGTGAGTGCACACCAACATTACGCAGAATTATAAAAACATATTTACAGATGTTCCACCGTACTCCTATAATCAGAAGCAACTGCCCTTTTATCAAAAGGGATTAAATCTGGCATTGTAGAAAATTCAAAAGGATCGGATCCTTTTGAAAGAGTCCAGAGTCCATTAAACAAAAAATTACCTGGGCTACTGGTAAGCCCCAGGTGTGCCAAAAGATTGTCCTAATGATAAAAGGGAAAAAAGAGTGTGACTCATAAGTAAGTACACTTGCCCTAGATTCAGAGGTCAAAAAGGCCCCCTGATCTTCTGGGTCCCTGACCCTCCAAGCAAGAAGCATCTATGCAACTCATTGACATGAGGCCAGATCCTTTGGTCCTACTGGAAAAAGAGGTATTGCCTATGGGCATTGCCCAGGACTTTTTGCAAAAATAGTCTAAGCTGGTTCTCAATTTGAGATGGCAGAATAGAAAATAGGGTTCTTCAGGGGAAGAACAATACACGGGAGAACAATGCAGAACAAAACAGGAACCAATCACAGAACAGAAACTGAGGAATATACAGGGTCTGGTAAACAAGACAGCAGGATGGTACCACCTAATGGCCACAAGCAAAGGGACTACAGACAGATCAAGTCCAGGTGTGGGTCTACCTCCTGCCCATGGGCAGGACCTGGAAGAGGGTGTGAGTCCATCCCGGGAGGGCTGTAGCACCCAGTGGGACAGACTGGAATGTCTTTTCCTGCTGTCCCCACCTGTTGTTGCCCTTTGTATGCTACTTCTTTCTAGGAAATATGATTTCAATAGTGCCTAATGATTACAAAATATAATTATATATAACTATATAATATATATTATATATAATTAGATAATTATATATAAACTTCAATGCTTATGGAATATTATCTAAAAATAGTTGGTGATCCTTGCCCTTTATCAGAGGACAAAAGCCTGGAGTGTAGGTTTGATTTTGATCAACAGACCTTTTTGTATGTGGGTTACACAATATTTTAAACTTTTTGAGTTAACAGAGGGAGGCAGAAAGAGGACCCTTTTAATAAAATATCCTTTTCCAATCTGCTAATTTCCTCTTTGTTGATGGCTATATTACCTTTTTTTCCCCTTAATTTTCTGTATTGTATTTTCTTCTTTTTTATTAGAAAAGTAGATGTATTAGTCTGGGTTCTCCAAAGAGAAAAAGTGTATATTTATAAAATATACAAATATATAATACACACCTCTCTCTCTCTCATAAGATATATTATAAGAAATTGGCTTATGTAATTATGGAGATTGAGAAGTCCTAAGACCTGAAGCGAGCAAGTTGGAGACCCAGTAGAGCCCAAAGTATAATTCCAGTTAGGACTCACAGAGAGGAGAGGATTGAGAGGATGGCCAACAGGCAGAGAGGAATTCTTATTTGTGGGAGAATCTTTTAGTTGTATTCAGGCCTTCAACTGATTGGATATGGGCCATTCACATTAGGAAGGACAATTTGCCTTACTCAGCCTATAATCCAAATATTAATCTTATTCAAAAACATACTCACAGTCACACTCAAAATAATATTTGGCCAAATATCTCAAAATCTCATTTTCTAGGCAAGTTGACATATAAATTTAACTATCACAGCTCATGGTTTTTGCTTATTGCACTTTTAAAATAAACCAAAACTACTATTTCATTCTAATAACTTTTTAATTTTACTTTATTCCCTTTACATTCCCTTTTTCTTCTGAGCATATTTTCTTCTGAGTCTAATAACGCACTTGTTAATGTCCATAATTTTATCTTCAGTAATGAAAAATGCTTAAGCATACATACCTTTCCTATAGGTATTGCATGTGCTCAGTTATTTTCTGGATAGCATTCTCTTTATTATTCTTCTTAAAATAGCATGGAGCACTGGGTATTATATGTAAACAATGAATCTTGGAACACTACTTCAAAAACTAATGATGTACTGTTTGGTGACTAACAAAACATAATAAAGAAAAAATAATAAAATAAAATAGTTATTACTACAATACTGATATTCACTTCAACTATAGAGTATTTTTAGAGGTGTTACTTTATCAATTTCCAAGTAAAATTTTTGGTATATTATTTTATGATTAATTTCGATTTTATTGCATTTCTTATACAACATGGTTTATACTATTTCTAAACTAGGGCTTCATTCAGTCTTTCCAGGAGACTTGATACATCCTGTATTTATAATTAGATGACAGCAAAAAAATTTTTCTTTGTAGGATTTAACATTTGAGAGAATATTGCTTGGTCAAAGTGAGTTATCTCTTGTCTACCTGATCTTTCAAATAGTGGGAAAAACATTAAAGTCTCTCATTTCATATAAAATATATTAGGTATATGTAATAGGTATATTCATTTTAGAAGTGATGAAAGTGTTCAGATGCTTGAATATTTTGAAATTACTGTCAACATAGTAATTGGTGATGGATTAGGTGTGGGGTTATTAGAAAGGAGAACAGTTGAGGTTTACTTCTTCAAATATTTTACATGGACATGAAGAGAAAACCCATTCTTTCCTAGAATTTTATTTCACTTAAGACAACACTGTCACATGCTAGACCCCAAAACCTGGCCTTTACTTCCCACTGGCTTGTAATCACTAACCTTTGCCTTTCATCGTCCTCTAAGCTCTTCTTTCTGGCTTCCCTCTTAACTCAGGCAAGTGAAACCCAAAACCACCCCCCAGGCAATGGTGACTGTCCTAATAAAACTTCCACTGACCCAGACCACCCAGATAGTTTGAGCTCAACCTGACTTGCACTGTGCAGATAGACCATGGAGTGACCTCTGGAATGACCTACCATCACCTTTACCTCATTATAATACTAAACTCTCTGCCCAAGGAGGAGCCTCAGGCTAATTTAGATTAACATACCATGTATGTACAGGCATTTTTCCCTAAGGCATATGTGTGATCTTATGCCTGCCTCTACACAGAATGATAAGGCTTCCCTATCTAAATTTTCATTCTAACCCTAAATAAAAGGAACACATTCAACCTCTCTCTGGGAGTCAGGGCTTTGGAAGCCATTCCTCATGATTTCCTTATTTGCTGCAGTATATGTTTATTTTTGGTCAATTGTCCCTTTGCCAAATATGGATGTCATATATGTAAAAGGAGAACAGAGTCTTACCTAACAAAATCCAAAACCAAAATTCTAATGAATATTTTTAGATTAAATTGGTCCTTGAATCCATTTATCAGTATCGTTGAAGTCCTAGGCTCACTGCTTACCCCTTTTTCTTCTCTATGTATATTAAATTTAAAAAAGCTCTTTCTTGAGGCTTACATACTGACATAATCACAGGTTTCAGAGATCAGGACATGGACATCTTTGGGGCACGATTATTTTCCTTAACACTACATTAAGTATTGGCTTCTTCCTTTTTTTAATCTGAATTCTCTACTTTTTAAATAGTTTCCCCTGAAATCATCTCCCAAAAATCTCTTCCACTCAAATTATAGTTTCAGCATCTGCTCTGGAAGAAGTTTACCTAAAACAATTGTTACTGAAGAATTAAGTTAATTAATATTCAGTCAACCAAATTCATTGATTGACTGTTAAAACTTCTGGGAATAGAACAAAGAAAAAATAAAAAATGTCTCTATAGTTCTGGAGTCCATAGTCTAGTGGGAGAATAAGCAATAAATATATATAACTTTATATAAGTTACAAGTATATAACTTTATAAGTATGTAACTTTATATGTTATAAGTATATAACTTTGTGAAATAATCAAGAAAAAATATCAAATAGTGGCATGTGCTTTCCATGGAATTAAAATAAGTGAATGTGATTGTAATGTAAATAAATAGTGGTTGAGCAGCTACATTTGATCAGGTAATCAGAGAACTCTTTGTGGAGGTGGCACTTAAAGTGAGCTCAAACAACATGAGCGTGTCAGCACTGAGATTTTTTTTTTTTAAGCACTCTAAGATTTAAAAGGTAGACTCCTCCAAGCATATGAAAAAGCCCACTTTACAGGCTTTAAAGTAGGAATTATATTGCTTCATCAAGCACCAGAAATGTACTGCTAATCGGACTGTATTATAATGGCAAAAAATGTACTAGAAACAGAGGCAGTCAGAGAAATTAGTAATGGCAAGGTAATGTAAGGTTATGTGTTTTAAATGTGTTGGGAAAGTTGCAGATGGTTTAGATCATAGATGAGGCTTCTTTTTAAATTTCAGTTTGGGGGGAAAATCACTTTGGCCCCAGGGAAGCATTGGATTTTAGGAGTTAGTAGTGTAGGCAGGGAGACCAGTTAGGAGGCTATAAGGAATGAGGCAAGAGACGTTGGGAGCTTGAGTTAAGCATTCAGTGTGGAAATAAATAAACAATGGAGTAAAGGAAGGCCAGGAAATCAAAAATAATTGACCAAAAAAGGAGATGGTTGAAATGGGAGGGAATGAGCCATTGGTGCTACTATTAAAGATTAGAATAAGTTTAAAAGGAGTATGAGAGTAAAATTTAAACAGCTTGGCATCAGAGACTTTAGTCAAAATTGAAGATTGAACTATTAAAATAGTAAGAAAAAGTTAGTTATGAAATAAAATGCATTGGTGATAAAGTATCAGGCCATCTCCTAATTAGTTACATATTGGGATATAAACACATACCTTTAATATTAGTAATAATTTAATATGTCAATATCTTAGAAGATATAGAAAAAAATCATGGCAATTCTTTTGAGCTTTTGTTAAGCTGTCTTATAAATTAGGCCATAATTAGTTTTTCTAGAATCCATGCTGTGAATCTAATATTCTCACAGTATTAATTAAACACAATTTTTGACATTTTCAAAACTTACTAAATGTAATTTTTATGTTTATTACAATCTGTTCTGTAGCACCAGTTTTTACATAGAAGTTTTAATAGTAGCACTCAAGGTCAGTAATCACAAAACATTAAAATATTTTAAGAACAAGCTTATCTATAAATATAAATATATATTCTCCTGACAAGACCCACCAACAATATATTGCTAGGGATATGTATAATATAGTAAACTATGAAAAAAGCAAGGGAACTTGAGAGTAGTGGTAACCTCTGAGTGAAGTAGTTGCAGATATGAACTTGAGGGAGTAATGTACCCAAAACTTCAACAATATTGATATCACTGTATTCCTTAAATTACCTGATGGCTACAAGGGCAACACTTTAATTTTTATATTATATGATTTATATGTTACTTATTTAAATATCTGTGTAAAATTCTTCAAAATTATTATTATTATTATTTTTTAAAATACAAGGACTTCCACTTTGATGTACAGAAAACTTTGAAGACATCACCAGGGGGTGCCTGCGTGGCTCAGTTGGTTAAGTGACTGCCTTCAGCTCAGGTCATGATCCTGGAGTACCGGGATTGAGTCCTGCATGGGACTCATGCAAGAAGCAAGAGTTTGCTTCTCCCTCTGAACCTCCCCCCTCTCATACTCTCTCTCTCAAATACATAAATAAATAAATAAATAAATAAATAAATAAAATCTTAAAAAAAGAATAATAAAGACATCATCATCATATTTATGGCAAGAAAAAACAAAACAAACAATACCACTGACTTCTCTTGAACCTATCACAGAACTGAAGTCATAGGACAAACCACCATTCTCCCAAATGAAGACACAGATGAATCCAGAGTCACAGCCAAAATCTGCCTACTTGGAACAGAAGCTACTGAAACTATAAAATGGTAGGAACAGTTAGATGATAACTTTGTGCAATTGTTGAGGGTTTAGCCTTGACCACTTAAGCATGAGAAACTCCTCAGACCTATAGAATTAATTCCCTGCCCATACCCCTGAATCCTTCATGAGTTTTATTCCACCAGGTTCTAATGGTAAAGAGCCAAGAGAGATCCCCGTATGGTTCTGACTAGAAGAGAGAGATTAAACTATGTGAAAGATGTCCCTCCAGCCTTTCTGTCTCCTTATGGGATGGGGTTAGGGTGGGAAGTAGCAGGGGTGTCTAAGAACTCCTTGTGATAGCTGTAGCCCAGGAACACAGACACACACAGACACACATAGACACACACAGACACACACACACACTATATATATACATATATATATGTATAAACACACACACACATACACACATAATATATGCAAAATTATACAACACTACTCTTCACCCATACCTTACCTCTCCAGAATAATGCCAGTGAATTATAATTAAAAGAGCTGAAAAACACTGTGTCTCTCTGAGGAGCAGTTGTTAAAAAAAGCTAAAAACAACAGGAAAGAAAAAAAAGGGACAATAGAGAAATGTGAAGCTTCTGGCACTTATAGTTTATAGCAAACATTAAACATAGCCCAAATCCTAGCCAAATTAGCATAAAACCTCACACTGAAGGTCTATTTAATTCATTTCCAATTACCCAGTACATCATGTCTGGCTTTCAACAAAGAACTACAAGGCATATAAAAGGCAAGAAAAACACAGTCTGAAGAGACAATTTAAATCATCTGAACCAGACTCAGATATGAAACATATTTTAGAATTTTTAGAGAGGGAATTTAAAACAATCAGGATTAACAGGTTAAGAGAGCTAAAGGGAAAGTAAATAACATACGAGAATAGAAGGCTAATATAAACAGACTGATAGAAATTCTAAGAAAGAATTTCAAGGAAATGCTAAAGATATAAAATACTATAAGACAAATGAAGAATGACTTCGATGGATCTCTCAGTGAATAGTAAAGATTGAGGAAATAATCAGTAAGCTTGAAGATAGGTAAAGAGAAACTTCTAAACAAAAGTATAAAGAGAAAAAATAACACACACACACACACCAGAAAACCCAAGAATTGTGGAACAATATCAAAATTGTAACTTACATGTAGTTTGATTGTCAACAGAAGCCAAATAAAGAGAACAAAGTAGTAGATACTCTTGAAGTAAAATAGCCAAGAGTTTTCAAAAATCAGTAACAGACACCAAACCACAAAGCCATGAGACCTGGGGAGCACCAAGCAGTATAAGTACCCCCAGCAAAAAAAAAAAAAAAACAAAATAAAACAAAACCCCTACATCTAAGCATAGCATATTCAAACCACAGGAAACTAAGAAAAATAGAAACTCCTGAAAGAAAACAGAATTAAAAAACTAATCTGCATAGAAAAAAAGATATGAACAATAGCAGACTTCTTATCAGAAACCAATCAAAGAGTAAAGTAAAATACTAAATTATTAAAAAAAAACCCCACCAACCTAGAATTTAACATTTATTAAAATTATCCTTCAAAAGTTAAAGAAAACTCAATCTATAGATCAATCAATGAGAGGATAAAAAAATCATACTATCATTTCAATAGACATAGAAAAAGTATTTGACAAAATTCAGCACCAATTTATGATTAAAAAAAAAAAAGAAAGAAACCTCTCAAGAAACTGGGTATAGAGGGAACATAATAAAAGCCTTATATGATGTGCCTACAGCTAACATAACCAACAGTGAAGAGCTGAAAGCTTTCCTTTCATGTTCAGGAACAAGTCCAGGATGCTGATTATGGCTAATTTTATTCATCAAATTATTAGAAGTCCTTGTTAGAGCAATTAGGTGAGAATAAGAAATGAAAGGCATTCAAGTCAGAGAGAATTAAAACTATATTTACAGATGATATTATACTACATACAAAAAACTATAACTCCACCAAGGAAACTCTTAGAACTAAAAATGTAAAATAACTTTGCAGGATACAAAATCGATATGCAAAATTCTGTTATGATTCTATACACTAATAAACTATAAGAAACTATAAGAAACTATAAGAAAGAGAAATTAAGAAACCAATTCCAATTATAAATGAATCAAAAAGTATAAAATACCTAGGAATCAATTTGACCAGGGAAGTGAAAGACCTCTATACTAAAAACTATAAGGCATTGATAAAAGAAATTGAAAAAAACAAAAATAAATGGAAAGGTATTCTGTGTTCACGGATTGAAATAATTAATATTGTTAAAATGACCATACTACCCAAAGCAATCTTCAGATTCAAAGTAATCCCTAACAAAACCCCATTGGCATTTTCACAGAAATAGAACAAACAATCTTAAAAATTATATTGAATCACAAAAGACTCCAAATAGTCAAAGCAGTCTTAAGAAAGAACAAACCTGGGGCTTTCTGATTTCAAACCATATTACAAAGGTATATTAATGAGAACAGTATGGTTGGTAAAAAAAAAAAACAAAACCAGACACACCATTTAATATAACAGAATAGAGAGCCCAGACATAAATCCACACATACACGGTCAATTAACTTATGAGAAAAGAGCCAAGAATATACAAGGAGAAAGGAGAGTCTCTTCAGTAAGTAGGGTTGGGAAAATCAGAAAGCCATGAACAAAAGGAGAAAACTGGACCACTATCAAACACCATATCAAAAAATTAACTCAAAATGGATTAAAGACTTGAGTGTAAGACCTGGAACCATTTATCTTTTAGAAGAAAACACAGGCAGTAAGCTCCTTAATCTTGGTCTTGGTGATTATTTTTTTGGATTGATACCAAAAGCAAAGGCAATAGCAAACATAAACAAGTGAGACTACATTAAACTAAAACATTTCTGCACAGAAAATATCAACAAAATGAAAAAGTTGCCTACAGAGTGGGAGAAAATAGTTGCAAATCATATATCTGATAAATGGTTAACATCAAACTATATAAAGAACCCATAAATTCAAGGCAAAAACAAAGCAAAAAAACCACAATGGAATTAAATAATGGGCAGAGGATCTGAAAAGACCTTTTTAAAAAGACAAATAGACAATGGGTCCATGAAAAGGTGCTTAACATCATCAGGAAAATGCAAATCAAAACCACAATGAAATATTACCTCCCACCTTTTAGAATAGTTATTATAAAAATGACAACATTACAAGTGTTGGCTGTAGATGTAGAGAAAAGGAAATCTTCCTGTACTGTTGATGGAAATGTAAACAGCTGCAGACACTATGGAAAACAATATGGAGGATCCTCAAAAATTAAAAATAGAACTACCATATGATCCAGCAACTCCACTGCTGGGTTTTACCTGAAGGAAATTAAAACATTAGCTCAAAAAAAAAAAAAAAAAAAGATATCTGTTACCCCCCATGTTCATTGTAGCAATATTTATCCTACCCAAGACATAAAAACTACCTAAGTGTCCCACTGATGGATAAATGGGTAGAGAAAATGTTATACCCACACACAATGGCATATTACTCAGCCATAAAAAAAATCCTGCCATTTGCAACAACATGGTGGGATTTAAGGATATTATGCTAAATGAAGTAAGTCAGAGAAAAACACATACTGTATGATATTACTGATGTGTAGAATTTTAAAAACAATAACAACAAACTCATAGATACAGAGAAAGCTTGGTCACTACCAGAGTTAGGGGGTGGATGGTGGGAAAAATGAGTGAATGGAATCAAGAAGTAAGAACATCCAGTTATAAAACAAGTAAGTTATGGGGTGGTAAGTACAGCACAGTGACTATAGATCATTATAATTATTGTATATCTGAAAGTTGTTATGGGAGTAGATCTTTAAATTTCTCATGATGAGAAAAAAATTACAATTATATGTGGTAGTGGATGTTAACTAGACATACTGCAATGATCATTTTGCAATACAATATTAAATAATTTTATACCTAAAACTAATTCAATGTTATACCAATTATATTTTAATTATAAAAATACAGTAGATGATGGATAGTAAAATTTTAAGAACAATTTTTTATCTCTTTTTAAATCTTTTTAAAATCTTTTTGTTTTTTTAGAGAGGGAGAAAGAGAACCTGCATATAAGAGAAGGGAGGGAGAGACAGAGGGAGAGGGAGAAAGAACCTGAAGCATGCTCCATGCCCAGTGTGGAGCCTGATTGGGGCTCCATCTCATAATCTTGAGATCATGACCTGAGCAGAAATCAAGAGTTGAACACTTAACTGACTGAGCCACTCAAGCACCCCAACAACTTTTTAAAATAAAACAACGTATCTACAGAACAACAGTTCAACTATGCATGATTTTTAAAATAATTTAGTTCTCATGTACTAATAGAAAGTGAAATGTTTCTTCATGTTAAAAAGCTTATGAATGTGATAGCAGTGTGCCTTATTTTAAGCCTCATAGTCACACAGAGCAAGGTGTTGAACTTTACAAAATCCCTTAAAACTGTTGAAATATTCTCATATTGATTATTTTTAAAAATGTATTTATGTATACTTAATAAATAACTATATAATACTTTTTATGTGTCTGGTATTATTTTAGGAAATTTATATATCTTAAATACTTAATATGTATAATAAGTCTGTACACTAGTCATTACTATTATTCTTAACTTACTAATGCAGAAATTGAGACACAGTTTGAGTAATATTTCTCGATGTATAGAGAATGTGATATAACTGGTATTTGAACCCAGTCTCCAGAACTTGTTTATTATTAATATATTAATATGTAAAAGAAAATAGGAAAATTAAAATTGATAAACAATTATTTTTATCAAATAACATTATTAAACTTTCATATAATAAAATTTCATTATATATATATATGTTAACTAATTTTTTTCTTTGCAAGCATTCCCATGTTTATATGATGATTGCTGAAAAGTCATAACTAAAGGCAAACTGGATGATTAGATCATTATAATCAAGTAATTTTAAAAGCAATAGTTTAAAAATATATTTTTAATATTCACAGCAATATATGAATATCATTGTGAATTGGAATGGAATCTCTGGAATAAGTATTCTAGGGCAATGAATGTATTAAAAGTCTCTGAGAATTAAGTAAAATTAATTTCAATAGATCTGGCAACAACTATTTAAGAATCCACTGAAAGTATTAAAACATTGTTACTTTTACTTGAACTTACTATTATTTCTATGAATATTTATATAGCTTGTAAGTTTAGCATTAATACAGAACTAAAATAAGAAAGCAATGAAAGAATAAAATAATAATAAAATATTAGATACATGTAAGTGGTTTTGCATTCTTGGGAAACAGTATTGAGCATGAAAATAAGAAGCATTTACATTAGGATGTAAACTTTAAAAATTAAAATATAAGACTAAAAGGAGGTAACACTTTGTATTTAAGATAACACATTGCACATAACGTGATAATAAGTTAGGATTTGCAGAATAATAAAGATCAAAATTAAAATTATATAAAATGCTAATTATAAAATTTTAAATCATATATTTAAAATCATTGAAATAAGATGTAAAGCAGTAGTGATCATATTATAGAAAAGAAGAAAGAATCATTTTGCAAAAGATACTGTCTCACAAACACACACAATAAAGAAAATCAACTGGGAATTATAAGAATTCAATTCTTTATTTGGTGTTCTTAGAATGTGTCAATGAAAAGTAAATATTTCAAAATTCCAGTATATTTCCTTCATACCAGGCATATATTTTAAAATACAATGAAAACAAATAAGAATCCTTGTTCACAATAAAATAAATATATGATACACATATTTTTAAAAGCATTATGCATTTATATATATATAGACAAATATAACCTTTTAGCAAGAGGAAAAAAAAGTCTGAATAAATTAAAAAAATAATGTTCCTAAATAGAACTTAATAAATTAAATGTGCCAATTGTTCCCAAAAATATTTTGTATATTGAATGAACATAATATTATAATTTTGTCTGATAATATTGTCAATATTATCATAAAATTTTTGGAATTTGAGAGTCATTATATAGTTCATCTATCTATACTTATAACTGTTGAAAATAATCGAGAGATTATATGCAAAATTAACAATAGGCTGCTTGTTTGACATAAACATTCTAGCTCATGAAGAGGAGAATGAACCTGAGAATGTCCTACTGGGTGAAGAGAGATACATTTTGTGTTAGATTACATTGGTGGAAGTAAAGATGGGGAGTGATGAATGAATTGAAGGGGTGCTAGAGATGTACAGTTGACCATCTCACATTTGAATGCCTATGAGATGTGAAGAAAGTTAAAACATTAGGAATATCTTCCCAATTTCTTATTTGAGGAATCAGGTGGAGAGCACAATCACTGAAAGACAATGTGAGAAATAAAAAATCTGGTCATTTGAAGTAAGTATAGAATAGGGAAAGAATTAAGAAATGATGTAAAATTCCAGATGGCCAACAGACACATGAAAAAGTGCTCCACATCACTCGGCATCAGGGAAATACAAATCAAAACCACAATGAGATACCACCTCACACCAGTCAGAATGGCTAAAATTAACAAGTCAGGAAATGACGGATGCTGGCGAGGATGCGGAGAAAGGGGAACCCTCCTACACTGTTGGTGGGAATGCAAGCTGGTGCAACCACTCTGGAAAACAGCATGGAGGTTCCTCAAAATGTTGAAAATAGAACTACCCTATGACCCAGCAATTGCACTGCTGGGTATTTACCCTAAAGATACAAACGTAGTGATCCAAAGGGGCACGTGCACCCGAATGTTTATAGCAGCAATGTCTACAATAGCCAAACTATGGAAAGAACCTAGATGTCCATCAACAGACGAATGGATAAAGAAGATGTGGTATATATACACAATGGAATACTATGCAGCCATCAAAAGAAATGAAATCTTGCCTTTTGCGACGACATGGATGGAACTAGAGGGTATCATGCTTAGCAAAATAAGTCAATCGGAGAAAGACAACTATCATATGATCTCCCTGATATGAGGGAGAGGAGATGCAACATGGGGGGTTAAGGGGGTAGGAAAAGAGTAAATGAAACAAGATGGGATTGGGAGGGAGACAAACCATAAGTGACTCTTAATCTCACAAAACAAACTGAGGGTTAATGGGGGGAGGGGGG
>NW_019154105.1:30939576-30977218 GCF_002288905.1 Enhydra lutris kenyoni
AAAATTTAAAAAAAAAAAAAAAAAAAAAAAAAAAGAATTGATGTAAAATGATTGATCTATCTTCTGAATCTCAGTTGAAAGAAATGTTTTAGATGCTACACAGTTATGCATGAATTCATTGTTATTAAATAAAATAGAACATTTCAGCCCTCACTTTATTAACTTTTTAATTTTTTTAAATTTTTATTTATTTGTTTTAATTTATTTTCAATATTCCAGAATTCATTGTTTATGCACCACACCCAGTGCTCCATGCAATACGTGCCCTCCATAATGCCCACCACCAGACTCACCCAACCCCTCAACCCCTGCCCCTCCAAAACCCCCAAGTTTGGGAGACAGTGGACTCTGAGTAACTTTTTAAATTTTTAACATTTTATTTAAATTCAATTAGTTAACATATAGTGTATCATTGATTACAGATACAGAGCTCAGTAACTCAACAGCTACAAAGAACACCCAGTGCTCACTATATCACATTTCCTCCTTAATGTCCATAATCCAGTAACCCCATTCCACCTCCCACCATCGCTCCAGCAACTTTCAGTTTGTTTCCTATAGTTGAGTCTCTTATGGTCTTCCTTATGTCTTCCTCTCTAATGCCATCTCATTTTATTTTTCCTTTCCTTCCACTATGATTTGTTTTGTTTCTTAAATTCCACGTATGAGTGAAACCATATAATTGTCTTTCTCTGATTGACTTGTTTTGCTCAGCATAATACCCTCCAGTTCCATCCACATTAAAGTAAATGATAAGATTTCATCTGTTTAGATGGCTGAGTAATATTCCATATCACACACACACACACACACACACACAACATACACACATCATTCAGTATGGATTAATGTTGACTCCTTGTTGAATGCTTCTCTTCCCTTAACATCTACAATAGTCATTCTTCTATTCTTTAAAAATTTTTCTTTCTTGATTATCTTCTATGTAGTCTCTTTACCTTTTTTCTCCTTTCTAATCCAATTTTAATTATTAGTTTTATGTAGGCTTATATTTCCAAATTATTCTCACTTCAAAGTGGTCTTGCCCATCCACAAAGTTTTATTGCTTTCTATATGCTGATACATGAAGTAGTAATAATATTGAACTGCCTAATGGGCATACCTGGTTATAATAACTTAAATCAATGTAATTATTTGTGTAGTTCCTTGATTAGTAGTTGATCCTCTACCTTTTCATTAAATATACGGTCCTTGAAACCAGGAATATGTTATTTCTATAAATACTTGGACATAGCACAGTATCCAAGAAATTATATAAAAGAAATAAATATTCTTTAATAAAATACAGGAAAGAAAAAGTAAGACTCTAAGTGTAGATGATCAGATTAAAATATAATTCAGTATACAGCTATTGAATATTAACATAGATATAGCAGATTACACTCAAAGACATGACAATGTTTAAAATTAGCAGGCAAAGTATTAAAGCTAGAAACGGGGTTGGTAAACTGCTCACTGGCAAATATAGCCCACCACCTATTTATACAAAGTTTTACCAGAACACAACCACACCTATTCATTTACTTATTGTTTATGATTGCTTCAGCACTACAATGGCAGAGTTTAGTGGTCATAACAGAGACTTTAGGATCTACAAAGCCCAAGATATTTACCACCTGGCTGTTTACACAGGAAGTTTACCAACTTTTGAATCGATCAAAAGGCTTCAGACAGACAAAAACCAAAAACAAAAACAAAACATTAACCTGTGATGAATAAGAAATAGGCACAGTAAATGAAGCCTTAAGAAGATACAGAATGTAGGAAGATCAATACAGTGTAACTTGAAGGAAACCAAGGGGAAATATTATTTTAGGAAACGAAGATTGATTAACAGCCTCAGATGCTATGTAGAAAGCTCTCAGGATGAGGTATAAATAGTGTTTCCAGGACTTAGCAATTTTTGAATCATCACTAGCATGGAGAGTTGTAATGGAATGCTGAGGGAAGTAGCCATAAATTGGTTCTGTTATTTCACAAGTGTAAACAATCATTGAGAAATACGTAATTGCAATTGCATTCAAATGAATGAAGAAGGAGAGGTTACATAAAAACTTCTGCAATGGAAATTTTCCAAAGTTTACGGTGGTAATGACAATACGTATATTACACTTATATGTAGTGTCATTCAGTTCACTGAATATTGGATATTCATAGTATTTGAGAACTCATAGGGCTCAAACTATTATCTAAATAAAGAATCATCTTGGAGACAAATTAGGACCTCCTCTCTGCTTAGGAGTCAGTACAATAGTAGCTTAAGTATTATATCTAAATGCTTATTTTCCGTTTATGAACTGTGTGCTATTTAATCATTTTTGAACAGTTCTCTCATCTGAAAAATGTGAGGGAGGAAAGCAATAATAATGTCATCGAGTCATCATAAGAAATAACAATAGGCTTACAAAAGACTTAGTGCAGTGTTTAACATAAAACATCTCATTAAATGTTGGTTCTTCTTATTCACTTATTGACTTCCTGAAGTAGGTAGGAGGGAGCAAAATGCTTCATAACTTTTGTGGCATTCAAAATGTAAAAATAAATATAAATTAAATAAACTTTCTACATGACATACATTGCATATATTTTGTTGCTTCCAATGTAATATGCAGTCTGCACTCATTTTTTTTTTCCTACAAAATGTTATACCGATCCCACCAACTAGTATTTTGGGGAATGATTTAGACTTTCTAAAGAATCTAGTTCATTGTATATTTGTGTATATGTGGGAGAGAAAGAGCTTATGGGTATAAATGTGTATATTTGGTATCCATCTACTTTGCTTACTAACAAAGAACATGTGTATGTATTCCTCAAAAGATATTTTTGGTTTATTAGTTTATTCTGAAGCAATACCTTAAATTGATCAAGTCTTATATTTGTAGCTACGGAAGTTAAATGTTTGTAATATTAACCAAGACAAAGCATTACATTTGTAGGGTTTTTCATGACTGTTAAAATACGTTTTTTAATGTCTGTTTTCATTCTTGAGAATGTTAACAGTAATTTGTAAAAACTGCTGACATTTCTTTGATTCATGGCAAAACAAACAAAAAAAACATATTTTTGTGAAATAACAAATAGAAAATCTTATCAGAATTATAAGTATTTGAAATGTAATTTTGGAGATTACTATCAGAAATTATTTTAATATTTCTTGAGTAACTTAAATATTTAGTAAGTAAATATAAGAATACATGAATTATTAGTTCTTTATAATTTTTAAAACATCATAAAACATGTATTTTTTTAGGTATTAACTTGAGATGTAAATTTTTTTTATACTTTTAAAAATGTAGGGGGATCTATTTGTAGCATATGACTCTCAGGATTTCATAACGACGAAAAGGGACACAGGATTTGTACTACTTATTTATACATTTTTACTTAAGATTGAGCAGTTAAGTTTTAAATCCTTTATGCATGCATTCTTAATATTTCAGGATAACTGGCCTGCTACACAAATTAACACATCCCAAATTAATAAGAAAAATTTTTAAACATCTTACATTTTGCCATATATTTTCCAAATATGCAACAAGTTTCACATACAATTCTAATTCTATGTTCTAAAAGGAAATGGCTGTGCAATGTTGTTAATTTGATAAAATAATGTCAGTTTATTTCAACTAACCCATGCCTGTCAACAACGGCTTTCCTTAAACATTCTCCACAAAGAAGAACTAAAATCTTTCTATAAATTAAGATTCAATAATTAAGTTACACAGTTTTTGGATTTTTTTTTAAAGGGAAACTTAACAAGTGTCATTAATGTTCTCTATATAGCTGTGGGTGAATCTTAAAGAAAATAAGTTAATTGTTTTTGGTGGTGAATTTTCTTATCTATGTCCTTCCACTGCTATAAAGGCCAAGAATGTTTCCTGTTGGGATGCAAGAGATTAACAGGAGATATGTAATTCGTGCTTTCTATACCAGAATAGTCTGAGGAATGAATCATTACAGAAGACCACATGTAAAGTGCTGATGACCATACCTCCGTGTAAACAAATCAATGATGTTTGCTAAGAGAAAGATGCCAAGAAATCCCTAACTGAAATTTTTTCAGGATCCATCTAGTCTTTCGAGATTGCTTATTACCTTTAAATAGGAACATATGTGTTTACGGGGCATGGCTGGATGGAGAATGGGAGGGTTCACATAAGGCTTTTCCTAGGAGTATAAAATGGAGAAATTACAAAATAGAAATGGCGCAGTTTGTAAACAGCATTTTCACATGTCATGCTCAAAACATGCCCTTTAATCTGAAACTAAAATATATCTTAAGCAGAAGAAGAGAAAAACTTGGAAAGTGTATCTAATAGTTTTGCACTCCTCTAAGAAAAGACTGTTTAATCTGTGTCTGCTGCTCTACCTTTTGAATCATTATTAAAGTTTTGAGTTGGAAGACATCTATCATCAGAGTCTGCTCTAACATTTAAACCTCTGTTGTAGAAAATAATAATAATTAAAAAAGATCAGTGGAAGCTGTAGGATTACCTTTTATCATGAATTAAAATGGCAAAGGCATTCTTTGGTAAGAAAAGGGATGAGTTTGGAAATATGTTAGTTTGATGCTCTCTATACATCCTTGGTATGAGGTGGTAAAGTCTTAAAGCTATTACAGTGGGCAAGTCTTACCAATGGAATAAGGAATAAATGAATTATACCCAGAGGTATTACCCAAGAGATGATAATCAGAGAATGCAAGCAGAAGAAAAGTTAGCGATCACTATTATTTCATGGTTATTTTTAGGATTCAGGCTGAAAGCTAGATTTCTGTAAGAGGGAACTAGGACCATGCCATGTCACATGGGAGGAAGATATAATCACTTGCAAAATAACTCACTTACAACTTTTAAGCGCCCCAAATATAAGTAGCTGGGCTATGATCAGGGGACCCTGAAATTCACAGTGTATTCTGATAAAAAGCTGAGGTAGGGATGCCTGGGTGGCTCAGTTGGTTAAGCATCTGCCTTAGGCATGGGTCATGATCTCAGGTTCCTGGGATGGAGTCCTGTGCTGGGCTCCTTGCTCAGCAGGGAGCCTGCTTCTCCCTCTGCCTGCTGCTCTCCCTGCTTGTGCTTGCTCTCAGTCTCTCTGACAAATAAATAAGTAAAATATTAAAAAAAAAAAAAAGCTGAGGTATTCAACAGAGAAAGTAGCAGATTCTTGATAAATCCCTGCTAGTGTGGAGTCTAAGAATAAATGATCCTGGGGGCACAACACTAATTGTAAATGCTGACAAATAGCATATTATTTTGTAGGATGTATTACTTAGGGTTGTCCAGAGAAACAGAACTAATAGGATGTATATAGAAAAAAAAAAAAAAAGATTTATTTTAAGAAATTGGCTCATGCAATTGTGAATGCCTGATAGGTTCAAAATCTATAGGGTAGGCCAGCAGGCTAGACATCCAGGGAAGAGTTACAGAACTCTGCCGGCAGAATTCTTTCTTGTTCAGAAGTCATCTTTGTTCCATTAAGTCCTTCAATTGATTGATTTGAGGCCCGCACATCTTCTGTATATACATCAAAAGACAGAGAACTATGGTGTCTCTTCCTTTTCTTATAATCGTATTAGGTTAAGACGCAACTCTCATGACCTCTCTTAACATTTATTACCTCTTTACAGGTCCTAACTCTAAATATAGAGTTAGAACTTCAACATATGAATGATGGGGAGGGAGCACATTTCAATCCATAGCAGTAGATATCAAGGATTCGACAAGGTGGTTCCCTTAGATTGCTTCATCCATACGCTGTATGGAAAAACCGTTCGAGAAAGTGCAACAGGCTGAAGGTTACTGATGCACCAAGACAGCCTTGGCAAATGTTTTCTCTTCCTTTTCTATCTCAGATTCTGCTAAGTCACACTTTGCATTTTCATGGAATGATATTCAGTATACATTTATAGTTTTGTCTTAAATGTATTTGAACTCACCAATATACTATTATAACCTGGCACTAAAGAATTCCAGTTTTATTATCTTCAAGAATAACTTAGTATAATACACTGATGACTGTGTGATGATTGCTTCCTTAGGAAATAAGATAAACTAAGGACTCTAAATACCCATGTGACCATATGACAAACAGAAGCTGCTGAACTTCATTGTAAGTAGCCAAATTAGGGCTAATCACTGTGAGAGCAGCTAAATTACCAAGAATCAGGGGCAGTCCTTCAATTTTCACTTGTCCAATCCTATAACACCTTCACTGGAATGGAGCAAATGGGAAACTCTGGCAAGACTGTTATTACTGTATGCCCTGGGAATAAGGAATACAGCTAAGCCAGAGAATCCCATTGAAGGAGAAATGATGGATGAAAATGGGTAATAAATGGAAACAAGAGAAATTCAATTCAAATAAGAAGGGAGTAGGTTACTATTCCATGAAAAGATGCTGTAAAATCATTCTCAAGAGACCATTCCTAAATAAGAGATTAAGACTCTTAGCTATAGACCCTTGACCTCTTTGGTTAGGTTTATTCCTAGGTATCTTACAGTTTTTGGTGCTACTTAACTGTAAATGGAATTGATGCCTTAATTTCTCTTTCTTCGGTTACTTTGTTAGCGTATAGAAATGAAATTGATTTCTGTGCATTGATTTTGTATTTTGTCACATTGCTGAATTGCTTTATGGGTTCTAGTAACTTGGGGTTAGAGTCTTTTGCGTTTTCCACATAAAGTAGGTCGTCTGTGAAAAGAGACAGTTTGACTTCTTCTTTATCAATTTGAATGCCCTTTATTTCTTTTTGTTGTCAGATTCCTGAGGCTAGGACTTCTAGTACTGTGTTGAACTATAATGGTGAGAGTGGGCATCCCTGTCGTGTTCCTGACCTTAAGGGAAAAGCTCTCATTTTTAACTCATTGAGAATGATATTTGCTGTGGCCTTTTCATAGGTGGCTTTTATGATATTGAGATATGTTCCCTCTATCTCTATACTTTGAAGAGTTATAATCAGGAAAAAGTGCTCTATTTTGTCAAATGCTTTTTCCACATCAGTTGAGAGAATCATATATGGTTCTTATTTTTTCTTTTATTAATGTGCTCTGTCACGTTGATTGATTTCTGAATGTTGTACCACCCTTGCATCCCAGGAATAAATCCCACTTGGTTGTGGTGAATCCTTTTAATGTACTGTTGGGTCCTATTGGCTAGGATCTTGTTGAATATTTTGGCATCCATGTTCATCAGGGATATTGGTTTATAATTCTCCTTTTTGATGGGGTCTTCATCTGGTTTGGGGATCAGGGTAATGCTGTCCTCATAGAGCAATTTTGGAAGTTTTCTTTATATTTGTATTTTTTGAAATAGCTTTGGTAGAATAGGTGTTATTTCTTCTTTAAGGGAGCGGGGTGAGGGATGGGTGAGCCCAGTGATGGGTATTAAGTTGGGCAGGTATTGCATGGATGACTGGGTGTTATATGCAAGCAATGAATCATGGAGCATTACATCAAAAACTAATGATGTGCTGTATGGTAACTAGCATATTGCAATTAAAAAAAAAATATTTGGTAGAATCCCCCGGGAAGCCATCTGGCCCTGGACTCATTTTTGGGGGGAGGGGGAGGTTTCTGATTGATATGGATGGAACTGGAAGGGATTATGCTAAGTGATATAAGTCAAGCAGAGAAAGACAACTGGTCATATGGTTTCACTCATATGTGGAACATAAATAATATTATGGGGAAAGGGAGGGAAACAGAATGGGAAGAAATGGGAGAGGGAGACAAACTTTGAGAGACTCTGACATCTGGGAAACAAACTTATGGTTACAGAAGGGAAGAAGGGAGGGGGGTGGGGAGAGGGGTCACCAGGTAATGGGTATTAAGGAGGACACATGTTGTGATGAGCACTGAGTGTTATATACCACTAATGAATCATTGAACACTACATCAAAAACTAATGATGCACTATATGTTGGCTAACTGAACATAAAAAAAAAAAAGAGTACACTTATCATGTGAGCTGAACCCTGAGAAATGTATAGAAGAGTTAAATTGGTGTATTGTACACCTGAAAATAATATAACATTGTATGTTATTATACTGGAATTAATTTTTTTAATTGAAAAAAAAAAGACTCTTAGCTATCATTCTTAGATAGGTTGCTAATTGTTGATGTTGGAGGAGCCATCAGATAGTCATCACTTAAGGGAAATTGTACTCATGCTGACTTATGGATTTTGCTTTAAAAAATTCACCTGGAAAATCTGGGAAAAAGTAACATAGTATTCCCCCTGGTAATGCAGTTGACCCTTATTTGGCCAAAACTATTATTTGGGTCATAATCTGTAGCCTATTTTACCATTTTGTTCAACTGGAAACAAAAATACTACCTCTAAATGGCCTAGGGCAAAGGATCTTGAACATCAAAGCCTACTACGTGGTGATGAATCAAGTTCATTCATTAAGACAGCTGCCTGGGTATGATAAGAAGATTGCTGGCACCTGCCATATTTGCCACAGCTTAATGTGTTTTGTGGATATATCTCCTGTAATAATGTCACTAATGAAAACTGTGGAGGTTTGTGGGAAATGGTCTTATAGGTGATATGGCAGTCATGTATCATTTATGACTACCTTTGGTGCTTTAGAAGGATATTGGGAGCCCTTTGGCACACACCGTCTGGACTATAGAATATATCCAAATGATATTTCCATGTAGTTCACAATATTCTTGAGTGAATTTGTGTACCTAAGTGTACTTATATAATGATTTCTCAAAGGCAACAACAAATACTGTGGTATAACCTCCAAAGACCACATTACCTTTCTTTTTTCAAATTCTTATCTTTAATACTCAAGGTGATATCTAATAAAATAGAAGGAATTGTAAAACTATAGGGGAGGGAGACATTTCAAAGCATGTGAGTCAAACTGAGTCTTAAGACAGAAAGTGATACTTTCAAAATTAAACAAATGAGTTTATTTGGCTGTTCTTTCATTTAACAAATGTTGTGTATTGGTAGTTTGCTAGACACTGGGGACACAATGATGTAAAAGACAGACATTGTATTTTTGTTTTATGGCTTCTATAAAAATTTACCACAAATTAGTGGCTTAAAGCAACACACTATTATGCTACAGTCCTGAAGGCCAGAATTCTGAAACAGGTCTCCCTGGGCTAAAGTCAAGGTGTCAGCAGAGCTGATACTTTTTAGATGCTCTAGGCAATACTCTGTTTTCTTGTCTTTCCCAGTTTCTAGAGGTTTCATACTTTTTTTGGCTCACGTCCCTCTTCCATATTCAAAACCAGCAACAGCTAGTTGAGTCTGTTTTACATATCATTGACACTGACTCTTCTAATTCCCTCTTCCACATTTAAGGTTCCTTGTGGTCACATTGGACACACCCATATAATCCAGGACTTAAGTTATAAAGGTCGGCCAGTTAGCATCCATAACTTCAATTCCCCATTCATGTAATATAACGTGTTCATAGATTCTGGGGATTAAAACATTTTAGGGGTGTCATAATTCTGTCTATTACAATAGTATTCATAAAGTCTGAAGGTACCCCAATTTTGTACTCATCTTTTCTGACTCTAATGGCTTTGTTCTATTTATTTTTTATTTAACAGCCACAAATATTGATTTGCACTGGATGTATTATACAAATTGAATTAATAATCTTAATTTCAGTGACAATCTCTAAATTACCATTTGTATTCTTGTAATTCATGTCTTGCCAACACCACCATTGTACTAAGTGACTCAGCACAGCACCAGCAATATAAATCAGGATGGTATTTTGTCTCTATTTAATGAAGGAGAAAACAAATATGGCTTAAAAGAGTTCTGTGGTCATCACAGCTTACATTATTAGAGATATTACTACTTTATTAGAGGTATTAGTGCTAAAAAAAAACAGTTTTTTTTTAAAGTGTTTGTATTCCAATGTAGGTTCAGATGTTCACTATAAGTCCATAGATTGATTTTGAATAATACCTATATGATTACTAAAGATGGTTAATCCATAGCTACAAGGGAAATCCACACTAATCAAATTCTTGCTCAAGGGGTATCTCCTCCAGATAAATTTCCCAGACCCTACCCAACCAAAGTTAGCCTTTCCTTTCTCTAAAGCCCCATAGTTTTTGAACTTATGTAGGGGCACATCTGATTAATATTATCTTATATTTTTTAAGATTTTATTTATTTGACATAGAGAGAGAGATCACACATAGGCAGAGAGGCGGGCAGAGAGAGAGAGAGGGGGAAGCAGACTTCCCACTGAGCAGAGAGCCCAATGCGGGGCTCCATCCCAGGACCCTGAAATCATGACCTGAACCGAAGGCAGAGACTTAACTCACCCTCCCAGGCGCCCCTTAATATTATCTTATTGTTTTCAAGTGTTCCTTACAACTCCATGAAGCATGGAGTTCATGTACCCACAGCAATTGATTCTATACACCCCGCAAAAAAGAAAGAAAGAAAAAAAAAGAATGGAATTGACAGTGTTTGTAAGTTTTGATAATAGCTTCAAAACTCTTCCCATTCTTATTTAATGATAGAGTCTTGCCCATCTTAGAAAATCAATAGAGTTGAAAATTATTTTCACTTACTTTATGAATTCAGGGAGTGAAGACAGATTACTAATTCTTGTTAACCTTACACACTTTTTTTTTCTCTGAAAAGAGGTTATCTTATTTTGTATGTTCTACTTGAGAAAGAGCAAGCATATAAACATTTAAAGAAGAACAAATGCCTTTTCAAAGAACAGTGTAAGCAACTTTGCTGCGGGTCCCATACTTATATATTTTTTCTATTATTTATTTCTTTGGTGATTGAGATAATAATGGCATTAGGATACTGCATTTTAATTTACCATCTTCTATGTAAAGTAAGAAAAAGATAAGTAACACCAAAGTAAGTTTCAACAAAAGTAACAGTAACTTATATCCAAAAGCAAACACTATTTGTCCTGAATCATATTTGAGATTATTGAAAAACAGAAATATGTTCAAGTTCATATCCAATTCTCAGTAATATTACTGATTTAAAAAGAATTTTTTCCTCATACTAAATATTATTCCATGTATGAAGATTGCACACTTTGATCTTTTCAATTGGATTATTATTGTGTTTTTTTTTTTTTATTATTTTTCCAAGTGGATTATTCTTAAACATCATGACAGGTAAGAGGCATCTGTGTTGCCCACTTCATTAAGCCTCCTTCTTTGGCTCAGTTCAGCTCCTGTCATGGTCTTGGGCTTCCTGATCAATGCGGAGTCTGCTTCTCCTGCTCCCTTTCCCTCTGTCTCTATCCACGCTACTCCCCCATTCATGTTCTCTCTCTCTCTCAATAAATAAAATCTTCAAAAAATAAACTATCATGACAAGTAATTGTGATTATAATATAGTTTCATGTTGCTGGATAAATTAATCCAATTCAATACAAAAACAAGAAAATAGGCCAAATAGAATGTAGGTTTTCTCATTTTCATATGTGTGTGTGTGTGTGTGTGTGTGTGTATATGAATGAAATATATGGGAAATAAATATGGGAAAATATAAATACATATATTTTATATATAAATAAATATAAATAAAATTATATAAATATGTATATATGTACGTATATACATACATATACATATATATGTATATATATACATACATATACATATATATGTATATACATATGTGTGTGTAGTGTGTGTGTGTGTGTGTGTATACATATATATACACACATATATATGTATATATATATATAAAAGTTGGTTTCTCAACCCGGAAGAAATTTCTGAAAAATGTATAGTTCATATAAGATAAAAAAGCAAAAAGAAAATCGATTTTACATTTGAGAGCTCCAGCATCGGAAACCCAGCTAAATAAATCCACCCCCACCCCCACCCCGCTTTCTCAAAGTTCAAAGTTGTTCACACATTATCCAAAATAATCCTTATGTTTCTTCTCTTTTGGTGCTGATAGCTGCTCTGTTGCATAATGGCAAACCCTGTAACATGATTGCAGCGATCAGCACAAGCTCCACATCTGAAAAGTGATGCATAACTGTATTTTCTTACTATTATTCCAAGACTTCTCTGGTTACAACCCAGGCTCCAATTACCCTTCTTGATATTATACAGATATCCAGATCTTGCTGCTAACCCAGGTCATGTTAACTCCCCATCCCAATCCCTTAGGTCCACTGATGTTAAGGTGTTTACTCTGATGGCTGCTCTGGCTGCTCTTTCTGAGTTAAGAGAGAGTCCTATCCCAGTTTGACTTAAATGTGTCTCTAAAACCCCCCTAAATGATACTTTTTAGAGTGCTAAAGTGTTTATATTATTATACTATTTTATTATGCACTATTTCATTTAACCTTTTTCAAAAGAATGAGATAATTTCCCTAAGAAAATGAGTGGCATTGCACATTTTAATGCTCCGAAGTATACACTCAAATACATTCACATAAATTTAAGACCCTTAGTCCCAGAAACAGGTCTGATACCCTAATTCTCTCTTACCACAGAATAAATTAAAAGAAGTTCAAATGAAGTCAGAGGTGTCTGACAGTGAGACCTGTGAGACAGGTCCTCCTGGTTCAAATTTAGGGTATATTCTTTGCTAGCTCTTTGAGGTGCATTCCTTGAACCCATGATCAGAAAACCTGCATAATAATAGACTGAGGGAATAAAAAAAACTTACGACATATAATGTGCTTTAAAATATCTCACATAACAAGTGCTCAGTAAATGTCAGTTACTTTTATTATCTCCAAGTTCAAGATAAAATCTTCTACAATCTGATGTTTACCATTTTGTTATATAAATTTGCAATTAAATTAAATACTTAATTAAATATCCATAGTGAGATCAACACATTATTAGGCTTCATGAGCCCATAAGAAGCACATAAATTAGCACATGCCACGTGCCAAGTGTGGCATTATGAACTTGCCAAGGTAGGCTAGAATGGTTTCTTACAATGAATTCAGTTCAACCATATTGCAACTCCACAGGCTGCAGCACAGGCCCTCTAGGCAGGACACGTGTGTGCAGATTCCATGCCAGCAAGATACCTCCTCATTTCCTCTGTGCTGGACTACAGAAGGATCATGTCGGCAGGGAAGATTGATGAAACATTCTTAAGATTTGCTGTGGAAGAATTTCAAACAGAGCTACATAGACACTGACTGCTGGGAAACTGTATCTTTCGGCAGACCACTGGAGCAGGCAATTGCCATTTGGAGCCAAGTGTCTCAAAGCTGATGAAAGAAGAAAGAGAGCCTGCAACAATAATCGGTTGTATCAGGCATGACTCTCCAGAGGCCAATGGATGGATGAACACAAGCAGTGTGGGGACCACTGAGAGATGCAGGCACAAGGTCATATGGACAGACTCACTATTAAAAATATCACTACTTACTTGTAATCATGCAGCATGTTATAATTAACAAAACAATTTCCTAACGGTTATCCCAATAGACCTTTACAATAGTACTGTGAGATAGGTGGGCAGTTCTCATTTTATAAATGGGGAAACTGAAACCAAGAGAATTCAGGTTACATACCCAATCAAAGAGCTACTAAGCAGTCAAACCAATCTAAAAGCCAGATGTTAAAAATGTTTCTTTAAGATTTGTTTTATTACACCAACTTTTATTTCATATAAGAAAACAACTGTGAGTGGATCCCTAAGAAATGACATAAATAAGGAAAAGTAATAAACATTATACAGAAAAAAACCAAGGTGCCCAGGAAAGAATGGTTATTAGAATTGCTCCAAACTGAATCTTTAGATGGATTTTTCTCCTTCAATGAAAGTGTTTTTATTCCAGCAAATAAAGGAAATCGATCCACAATCAAAATTTCTCTCCAGCTATCACACAGACAGTATTACTTATCTTTGATAAATTCAATTTTGAGTAGTCATTAAATGGTAATTAGAATAGTTCAGTATAATTTACTGAATGGCTCAGTAGAGTTTACCTGTGCAATTTCTATATCTGTTGGTTCACATAGAAAGAACATTTTTAAAGCCTTTACATGTGATAGAGTGAACATTTTTTTTCTCCTGCCTGAGATATCTTTTATAGCTTCTCTGTTTGTAAGATCCTTGTATTGCAAATGGGGCCATGTACACACCCATAAACCTTCACCAAAATAAAGAAATGGTCCCCAAAATATTCTGTACTGCTGATATGCATTGCTTTAAAATCAGCCTTTGTCAGTAGTTTTCTGAACTATACCATTGGTCTAGCTAAAATTTGGCTTGAAGAAATCAACCTGATTGGATTATTAACATATCTTACCAGGAAGCAAAGAATAGTTTTCTTTTTATTTCTTCTCAACATGGATACAGCTATAGCTCATTGAGCAGATGATTTTTTTCCCCTCTCCTTTCCCCTCGTTCTATCTTACAAACCAGACTTTCACTTGTTCCTTTTTTTTTATGGATTTTATTTATTTATTTGACACAGAGAGAGATCACAAGTAGGCAGAGAGGCAGGCAGAGAGAGGGGGAAGCAGGCTCCCCACTGAGCAGAGAGCCCAATGTGGGGCTCGATCCCAGGACCCTGAGATCATGACCTGAGCCAAAGACAGAGGCTTAACCCACTGAGCCACCCAAGCACCCCTTTCACTTGTTCTTTTACCTACTAGGGCTGCAGTTTTCCATCCTGGGAAATGTGAATGATTCTTTTAATGTACGTTTAGGTTTTTAAATGTAGATTTACAAATTAACTCATCTTTAAAGTTTTGGAAAAGTAGTATCTACCTTAACACAAATTTTTGATGAATTATTTTAATGTCAATTAAATTAAATGAATTGTCATTGAATTACTTCTGTTTTCTTTATAGCCATGACATTCCCCATCACTACAAAACTCTAGAGGGCAGACTCAGAGATTCTTAAACATCTTTACAAAGCTAAACCTTGAGTGCTTTTTAGTATAAAATGATTATATTCTCCCTAATATCTCTGTAGAAAGTAACTCTCATTTTCAGCAATATGTTTCTATACACTTCATTCTTTCCATGTTATATCCCAGACCTTGTGTATTTGTATATGTCTCTAATTGTTGCTGCTTTGTTGTAAGGAGCTTTCCTGCAGAATAATAAGTAATTTTTAATATCCATATAAGAATTTTCATTGCTTTTCCCCCCACAAATTACAGAAATAAATACTTTGCACTCTACTAAATTAGAAGCTCATAGTTTCTCCATCTCACTTATATTTTATTCCATTTGACTTTTTACATCTCCCTGATACCCAAATTTTTTATGCAGGCTGCCTTGACACTAATTGCATTCACTTTATAGAATGATTTATGGAAAATAAGCATTCTTACACTGGTCAGTCCTTTCATATAGGAATACAATGCATCTCGGACTTTATTACAATTTGAACTCTTCAGGGTTTTTTAAATCATCTTTTAATATATGCTTTGATACAATTTTGATACCTATTAAAATATATTCTAGATATTATTTTCCAAAACTTTCAAGATATATATATATATTTTAAAGATTTTATTTATTTGACAGACAGAGATCACAGGTAAGCAGAGAGGCAAACAGAGAGAGAGGAGGAAGGAGGCTTTCTGCTGAGCAGAGAGCCCGATGCGGGGCTCGATCCCAGGACCCTGGGATCATGACCTGAGCTGAAGGCAGAGGCTTTAACCCACTGAGCCACCCAGGCGCCCCTCAAGATATATTCTTATTAGGCCTTATACTTATGTGTTTAAAATTTTTATTTTTAGTGCAAATGAAATATTTTAATTTATGCTTTCTGATTAGTTTCAATATTTGTAGAACTATCATTCTAATATTTATTATTAAAAGTTTTACATGTTTTATTTTTATTAATTTTCCTCCATTGAGTTTTCTAAGTAATAATATCATGGACTTATGTTAATTTTTCTTTCCAACAACCACATATTTAACTTTTCTTTCCTAGTACTATTTCTTAGAAATTTTAGAACAATTACCAGGAATACTGCTAAAGACTTCACTTTTCTTACATTCATAAATACAGTAGGAATGTCCACAGGTTTATGTATAATATATAATGTATAATGTTGACTGCTGGAGTAGGTATTTATTCATTCTGAAATATTTAGTTAGGATAAACTTTTTGTCTGTTAGTCTTCTGGCTTTGTGTGATAGAGTAACTGCTTCAGGAAAAAGATCCAAAAATATATAGTGGATTTGACAGAATAGAAGTACATTTCTTCTCATCACAGTACTAGGTGTACTTCAGAGATAGTGGGGTTGTCCCTCTCAATGCAGTCATTGAGAGTCCAGAGCCAAAGGATAGTCATCCATCATCTACATGTGATTTCCAAGTCACCTTTGAGGTTTAATCCATTCCAAGCTAGAAGGAAAGGGATTAGACCAAGTAGTATTTGTTATAAGAAGATTTCAGGGTTAAGTCTTGAAGTGATATATATATCACTTCAAGATATATATATATATATATATATAGAGAGAGAGAGAGAGAGAGAGAGATTAAATATATACCATGTTTATATATATTATGTATATTTACATATTACATATAATTATATATTATATATGTTTATATATAATAAACATATAAACATTGTGTGTGAGTATGTGTGTGTGTATGTGTGTGTGTGTATATATATATATGTATATGTATATATATTTCCTTTATCCATTCATACATCAATGGGACTTTTACATTGTGTCCATTTCTTGGCTGTTGTAAACAATGTTGTAATGAATATGGAAATTCAACTATCTTTTTTTTAAGATTTTATTTATCTATTTGACAGAGAGAGAGAGATACAAGTAGGCAGAGAGGCAGGCAGAGAGAGAGAGAGAGAGAGAGAGAGAGAGGGAAGCAGGCTCCCCACTGAACAGAGAGCCTGATGCGGGACTCAATCCCAGGACCCTGAGATCATGACCAGAACCGAAGGCAGTGGCTTAACCCACTGAGCCACACAGGCGCCCTCAACTATCCTTTAAAATTAGTGATTTTGTTCCCTTTGGATAAATACCTAGAAGTGAAATTGATGGATCAAGTCATAACTTCTTAGAAAAAATTACTGAAATATTTTATATGAAAATTATTAATTTTATAACTACTTAAGTTTATATTTTGTGAGCATATGAAATATCTTGGGCAAAAAGTTTTCTTACTTTACACCCTACTTTAAAATGAATTCTAGTTATGCCTGGGTGGCACAGTCAGTTAAACATCTGCCGTCGCCTGAGGTCATGATCCCAGAGTCCACATTAGGTTCCTTGCTCAATGAGGAGCCTACTTCTCCTTCTGCCTCCTGCTCCCCCTGCTTGTGCTCTCTCTCTCTCTTGCTGACAAACAAGTAAATAAAATATTTTTAAATATAAAATAAAATAAAATGAGTTTATTATAAAATAAAGTGAGTTCATTTTACTTGCAAGAAGTAAATGAGTTTAGATTAGTTGACTTATAAAGAGTAGACTTTTAATAGCAGCTACCAAAAATATTATGAAAAGGATAATTTTCAACAGACATACAGACTTAACTGTAGGATATTTTTTCTGTTAAAGAATTCTGTGTTCAAGATAATATTCAGACTCCTCAAACCTCCAATCATTTTGTGACAATAAAACTTATTTTGATAAAATTTTGAAATTAAAGGCCATTTATAATGTCTTTATCTTTCATACACCAACACTCTAGCTCCCAGAGTCATAATCAAGTCCATTATTCACAATAATTTTAACTGACATCTCTCCTACACTTGTTAAAAAATAAAAGTATATTTATCTGGTACATATATGAAGTAAAAAAAAAAAAAAGACAGAAAGAAACATTAACACTTCTCTAGGAAAGACTGAACCAGTTTGAACAAAAAGAAGCAAGCTCAGAAAATAAGTCATTATATTTAACTTTAGGTCTCAGGGGTTCAGTAAAATGCTAAAAGGCAAATTTTGCAGCTGAAAATTTTCTTGACAATTAAATGGCAAGATGTCAAATGTCAGACCATTCCAATGTCAAGAAGCAAGCAGAAACAATCTGCTTCCTGATAGTATATGGCCGGTACCACATGGTGCAGGCTGAGTAATCACTGAGAATACAATAATCCTCGGTTACAATGACTTCTCTGAGAAATTACTTAGAGAACATTTTTTTTTATCACTTCCACCTGTACTAAACCTATTGGTTGAACAAAATATTTTCTTCCAGCTTAATGCAGAAGAATTAAAATGTAACTAAGCCAAAGCAATCTAAATAAATGAGATGGAATTTGGGACATGATGAGACAAAACAGAGGATTCTCTACACATAAGGTAAAAGTTTGATAAATTAGAAACAATCAAAATAGAACAAAGGTAAATGTTCTCAAAGAATGGAACAAATACACGTGATCGAGCAAGATGGTAGCTAAGATTAACATCACATATCTATAAAATATAATGATCATACTTCTGTAATACAGCAATAAAAATCTGCTAGGATCCATAATACACTCTAGCTCCATTCCTGCATTGATGTACTTTTTATCTCTATAGATTAGTTTTCATTGTCTATATTTTTTATATAAATGTAATCATATAGTATGTACTATTTTTTAGTTAGATTTATTCTACTCATCATAACTATTTTGAGTTTCATTCATGTTGTTGCATATATCAATAGTAGATCTTTTATTTCTGAGTATTATTCTAAATTATCAATATAAATTTGTGAATTTATTCACCAGTTAATCCTTTGTTTCTAATTTCTAGGTATTGCAAAAAATTTGTCATGAACATTCATATTCAAGTCTTTTTATTTTTTTAAGATTTATTTATTTGAGAAAGTGAGAGAGTGAGTGAGAGAGCAGGGAGGAGGGACAGAGGGAGAAGGAAAGAGAGTCAAGCAGACTCAATGCTGAGTATGCTGCCCAGTACAAGGTTCAATCTCAGGACCCTGAGATCATGAACTGATCCAAAACCAAGAGTTAGGCACTCAACTGACTGAGCCACCCAGGTGCCCCATGATGCTCAAGTCTTGGCATGATCATATGTTTTCACTTACTCTGGGTAAATACTTAGAAGTAGAATGGCAAGACCACATAATAAATGTAGGTTCACCTTTTTAAGAAACTTCAAACTGTTCCATAATTTAGTTGTACTATTCTACATTCACACTAGAAGTATTTGAAAGTTCTAGTTCTTTCATATATTCATCAGCATTTGATATGGTTAGTCATTCTAATATGTATGTAGTGCTATCTTATTGTGGTTTTAATTGCATTCTCCTAATTACTTACAACATTGCACACTTTTTTCATATGCTTATTTGTCATCCTTGTATTTTCTTGGGTTCAGTGCTACTTTAAATATTTTCCCCAGTTTTTAACTGGGTAGGATGTTTACTTACTGAGTTATAATAACTCATTATATTCTGGATAGCAGTCCAAACTTGCTCTTTTACAAAATGTTTAGCCTTTCTGCATTCTGTTCTATAAGAATTTTAAAATCAGCTTGTAAATTTCTGCAAAAGCATTTGCTGGGATTTTAATTGGGATTGTGTTGAGTCTATTGCACAACTGGAGAGGACTAATATCTTAGCAATTTGAGTCTTCCAAGATATGATTATGGCTTATCCCTCAATTTATTTACTGTCTTAATTTTTCTCTTCCATGATTCTAGCTCTTCAGTGTGCATGCCATGCACATCATTTGTCAGAATTATTCTCAAGCATTTCACATTCTGATGCTATTGACAATAGTATTTTCAGATCTTGTATATTCTTATTTTCTTCCTGTCCTTCTGTCACTTATTAGGAGATAGAAATTGAAATTACTGACTATAATTGTGAATTATTTTATTTTTGTATGCAGTTATGCCAGTTTTTCCTTCATGTGTGTGGATGCTCTGCTATTAGGTTCATAAACATTTAGGATTATTATGCCTATCGAATGGCTGATTTTTCTCATTATTAAATGGCTTTATTGATCCCTGGTAAAACTCTTTACTTTGAAATCTACTTCATCAAGGACTAATACAGCACTGCCATTATTTTTAATAATACTGTTTTACAGTAGTTGTCTGTCCTTTTACTTTATTTTTGCTCTCCATATTTAAAGTTTGTGTCATGTAGGAATCTTATAGTTTGGCCAAACTAATTTATGTAATATGAATATCTCTACCTTTCAATTGTTGTATTTATGCTACCCACATTTAATATAATTGGTGGTGTAGTTACATTTAGTTATTACTACTTTTTGTTTTCTCTTTCCCATCTGTACTTTGTTTCTTCTTTCTATCTTATCTGTCATTTTTGTACATTTTTATATTTTCGTTATATCTCTATTGCTGGTTTATTAGCTATAACTCTTCATTTTTTTATTCTAGTGATTACCTTAGAGTCTGAAGTATAGCAACCTACTATTAAAGAATACTTTCATATATGTCTACTTATATGTATAATAAACAATTCCTTAAAAAATTAAAAATAGAATTATCATATGATGTAGAATTTCTACTTCTAAGTATATACCTAAAACAATTGAATGCAGAAACTCAAACAAGTATGTGTACACCCATGTTCACAGCAGCATTATTTACAAAAGCCAAAATGTGGAAGTACCCCAAGTGTCCACTGGTGGATAAATAAATAAAACATACATACACAAAATGAAATATTATTCAACCTTACAAAGGAAGGAAATTCTGACACATACTACAACATGTGAACCCTAAGAACATTTTGCAATGAAATAAACACATCACAAAAGGCAAATACTGTATGATTTAATTCATATAAGGTAGTCAAATATAGAATCAGAAAGTATACTGGGGATTGCTAAGGGCTGGAGATGGGGAAAATGGGAGTTATTATTTAATGGGTACAGAGTTTCAATTTCCCAAGATGAAAAAAGCTTTGTGGATGGTTGGGCATGATGTTAACAGCACATGTGAATGTACCTAATGTTGCTGAAGAGTACTTAAATATGGTTAAAATGGTAATTTTATGTTATATGTATTTTACTACAATTTAAAAAGGAGGTAGTAGGGCAGATTTGGGTTATAGGTTTATACTTCTGATTACAGAGTAATGACTGGACGAACAGATGTTTACATGTCTACAGAGTTATAGATGCAGTTTTTAATCCCTGCTTCTTAGAGGTTTTCCCCAAAATTCCTAAAATAGATTGAATGGAAAATGTTATCAGCACTGACAATGATGAGAATTATAATCTCCAGAGGACCCAATCATATGGAGCCTCCATAGTATTGTGAGATTTAACCCTGGATGCTGAACCATTCACAATAAACATCATAGAAAAATCCCCTTGGGCTTCTGTTAGGGGGAGGAGAAAAGGAACCGTTTTAAAGAACATCAGAGCACTATGTTCTTCTTAACAAAGCCTGCCCCTAGGAGAAACTGGTTACCAGAGCCTAATCTAAGGTATTATGAGACATAATCGATCCAATGAAGGAAATAACCAATTCCAGCCAATTCTGGTATCTACATAGGAAAAGGGAAATATCCAAGTCCAGCCTTAAATATCCTGTACCACCTGAGGAGGGAGAAAAACACTGAGACACACATGTGAAGTTCACAGTTCACAGTTCACAGACATACACTTACTAAAAGAATGAAGCCTGATTATGGGACTATGAAATACTTCCCCTCTCCTCGCATCTCAGCATCACATTACTAAAGGTCTTTTTACAATAATTCATTTTATCTGGTATGTCATGTCCAGTTATCAAGACAAAATTACAAGGCATACCAGGAGTCAAAAAGTACAATTTGAAGAGACAGAACAAGGATCAGAAATAGACACTGCAGGATGTTGGAATTATCAGACCAGGAATTTAAAACAGCTATGATTAATATGCTAAGGGCTCTAATGGATAAAATGGGAAATATATAAGAACAAATGGGCAATGGAGGTAGTGATATAGAAATCCCAAGAAAGAACCAAAAAGAAATACAAAAGATAAAAAAAAATCACTATAACATAAATGAAAATATTGAAAGTATTTTGAAATTAAAAATAATGTATTTGATTTTATACATATATATGTATCCATATGCAATTATGTATGCTTTTATGTAAACAAAATGAATGATGCAATGATACAAGGTATGAGAGGAATGAATAAGGATTATTTGGTTATTATAAAGTACTCACACTACCTGGGAAGTACATTAATGTGTTTGAAAGTGGACTTGGGTTAGTTATAAATGTACATTGCAAACTCTAGGGCAACCCCTAAAAAAGGGAATGAAAGAAGTATGACTGATATGATAAGAATGTAATCATATAAGGATCAAATAAAATGCTCAAGGAAAACCATAAAAGGCAGAAAAGTGTAGTAAAAAATCATGGGAAGAATGCACAAGGGCAACAAATACAAAACAGAAACAAACATGGTAGATATTAATCAAACTATATAAATAATTATTTTGAATGCCAATGGTTTAAACACACCAATTAAAAGATAGATTATCAGAGTGAGTACAGAAACACCACCCAGCTGTATGCTGTCTACAAGAAACCCACTAAAAATAAATAAATATATGAATTAAAAATAAATGGATGGAAAAAATAAATTATGCTAGCACTAAGCAAAAGAAAGCTCAGAAGCAGCCATATTAATTTCAGACAAATGAATCTTCAAGGGAAGTTATGAAAAACAAAGAAGATCATTATATAATGACAACAGGGTCAGTTCTTCAAGAAGACATAAATAATTCTTAGCATGCATATGCAAAACAACAGAGTGTCAAACTACATAAGGCAAAAACTGATAGACCTGCAAGGCTAACTATGAAAAACAGAAGGAGGACATAATTTACTAGAAAAGAAAAGAAAACACGTACAGATTGTGAAGGAAGACATAAAACTGTTTTTATTCACAGATGACATGATTGCCCATGTAGAAAATTCAAAATAATCTACAAATAAATTAGAACTAATAAGTGATTACAGTGAGGTTGTAAAAAACAAGTTTAATATACAAAATTTGATTTCTTTCTTATACATAAATAATGAACAAGAGGAATTCAAAATAAAAAACAGAATACCATTTATATTAGCACCTTCCCCAAAAATGAAATACTTAGGTATAAATCTAAAAAAAAACATGTTCAAGATCTATATGAGGCAAACTATTAAACTCTGATGAACAAAATCAAAGAACTAAATAAATGGAAACATAGTTAATGTTCATGTATAAGAGAACCCAATATTGTCAATATGCCAGTTCTTTCCCACTTGATCTACAGATTCAAGGTAATTCCAATCAAAATACCAGCAAGTACAATGTGGCATTGGCAAAAGAATAAACAAAGACATGAATGGAACAGAACAGAAAGTCCAGTAATAGACCCCTATAAATATAATCAACTGATTGTTGACAAAGGTCTAAAGGCAACACAATGGAGAAGAGAGTTTCTTCAACAAATGGTACCAAAACAACTGAACATCCACAAACAAATCTTGACACAGAACTTAAAATCTCCACAAAAGAACTAACTCAAAATCAATCACAAAACTGTAAAATTCCTAAATGATAGTATAGGAGAAAACATAAATGACCTTGGATATGGTAATACATTTTTAGACACACACCAGACACCCAATTTATTAAAGAAATAATTGATAATGCTTGATTTCATTAAAATGTAAAACTTCTGCTCCGTGAAAGACACTAACAAGAAAATGCAAAAACAAGCCACAGACTTGGAAAAAATATATATATCTGCAAAAATAGCAGTCCTTTTGGACTGTTATCCAAAGTATACAACAAACTGTTAAAATGCAACAATAAGAAAACAAACAACCCAATCTAAAAATGGGTGAAAGATTTTAACAGACACCTCACCAAAGATGATATACAGATGACAAATGAACACATGAAAAGGTGTTCCACATCTTAAATCGTCAGGGAAATCCAAGTCAAGACAATGAGATACCACTAGAATGCCCAAAATCCAGAGCATTGAGAACACCAAATACTGGCAACGATGTGGAACCAACAAAATCTCTTGTATGTTACTAGTGGTATACAAAATGTTCCAGCTACTTTGGAAGACATTTTGGTAGTTTCTTGAAAACTAAACATACTCTTTCCATGCAATCAAGCACTTGTGCTACTTAATAAGCACCCATAGGATCTGAAAATGTATGTTCACACAAAAACCTGCATATAGATGTACATCCATACATATTTTAATCTATAATTTCCAAAACCTGAAAGGAACCAAGAGGTCCAGTAGGTTAAAGAATGAACAAATTGTGGTAATCCAACAATAACATATTATTCATTGCTAAGAAGAAATGAGCTATCAAGCTATGAGAAAAAAAAGACAAAACTTACATGCATATTACTAATAAATGAAGCCAAACTGAAAAGGCTACATACAGTATGATTGCAACTAGGTAACATACTAAAAAGGAAAAACTATGCAGACAATAAGAAGTTTAGTGGTTGCCAGAGATAGGGGAGGGAAGAAAGATGGATAGGCAGAGCACAGAGAATTTTGGGGGCAGTGAAAATACTATATTTACATAGTATACAATATTTTAATAATGGATATATATAATTATACATTTGTCCAAACCCATAGAATGTACAACACCAAAAGTTAACTATAATGTAAACTATAGGCTGTGAGTGATAATGATGTGTCAATGTAGGTTCATTCTTGGGGGAAAAAAAAAGTGCCTCTCTGAAGAGTGCTGTTGATAATTGGGGTGGCTACACATGTAGGGGGCAGGGGATAAACAAGAAATCCTTAAACCTTCCTCTTAATTTTGTTGTAAACTTAAACTGCCCTAAAAATACTAAGTCTTTGAAAAAAATGATAAAGAATGTTCTATTAGCAAATTGGAAAAGTGAACTATGCTGAAGAAGTGTGATTCAAATCTCAATTGTGTCCTCAAATCTGGTAAATTAATCCAATCACCTCTTTCTAAATTTCTATCCCTGGCTGTCTTCTGACTCTAATCTTGTTTCTCCTTTAGTATTCTATTTCTTTTAGTTTTGATGATAACTTTACTGGTAATGACTCCCTTACTGTGTAGAGCCTCACATTTCTCTTTTTGATCAGCTGTTGTTGTTTTTTTTTTTTATTATTATTATTAACACAGCCTTGTCTTCATGGCAGACACTGCAAACTTTGAATTCATTGATAATTCTTCAAGGAAACTCTGAATATTAGAAATTTAAAAAAGAATACAAGGATATCAGAAAAAAGAAACTATTTCATAAGATGGATACAAATTAACCATCATGTCAATCTTGATTGAATAAGCCAACAATAATACTTCTTCAGAATACTTTCCATTCTATTTATTTTTAAGGATAAAATCCTCATACAATCCTTCTATATTAGGGTTATAATCTTGACTGATTTATACATAATCCTTTAAGCTTTCCAGAAATTATCAGTCACATGAATCTGAATAATCAAGACACTTAGTTATTTGTGGATTGTAAAAGCTAGTAGAGAACATATATAAATAGTCAATACAGAACAAAAAATGCTTAAAATAATCAGAATGCCTTCATCCGATAGATAGTCCTTTTAAATAAAACTCTAACATTAATAAAATATATGCAATTTTTTTTTCTGTCCTGAAGGCTATACACTGCTAGGCTAACCAAACTCTGTTAATTATTTCCCTTAATTAAAATTATCTTCCTGGAATAATGCTACTCTTTTCTCTTTACTGTGGGCCAATGTCTTCAAGCTACAATGATGCTGACATATTGAGAATTTTCTATTATTCTGAAATGAAAAATAGTCTTTTATAAAATCCTGTTTCTTTTAGGAAAAACAGCTCTTCAAAGAAATCCATATTCTCATTCCCGTCCAGGGTTATTTCCTTTACTTCATCTTCAGAGTTCCCTTCTGATTAAATCAATTATGGAAAAAACTATTTTCTCAGGTTTTTCCCTTTGTGTAATATCTGCTTACATCTGTTTTATAAACCCATGTAGGCAAATTACAGAAAGAGAAATTAAATGCACAGAAAGAATATAATATGAACCGAATTGATAAATGTGAAAAACAAAAAAGAAGATTACTTGGTTTCAAATATCTATAAGAAAACTAATGTCATATTCTGGAAAAAAAAATCATCCATTTCAAAAATAGCACTAGAACTTATATTCCTTCTATCCCCGAATACAATTACCAAACTAATAAATACTTTGAAATTTCATGTGACTTTACTGAAGAGGTATTATTTCTATTCATTGAAAAATACAGGAAGAGCTAGCTTTTGTGTAATTAAAAAATCAAATTAAAAGAAGTCTTGCAAAACTGGTCTTGATTTATCTATAATTAGAAATTTTTATTTCTTAATTTATCATATGAACTTCATTTTTATTATCTTTCTCCATATGTTTTGGAAGTATGTGTGTGCTAAGATGAGGATACTCTGACATTTAGTACTTTTGTTTGCTTATGTGTTTCTTTTCCAAAAGCCATATGCTAGATGATTTCATTTTACCAGTAACATGTGAACCATAAAGAAAATTGCTGTGAACTTTTCAAGCACTAAATTTTCCTAGCTAGGCCAAAAACACCCACTGCATACCAAGAAAGCATTCTTTCTTAGTTGAAAAAACCAAAAAGTTGAAAAGCAAATGTCAATTAAATAGACTGATTTTATTAACAACAACAAACCCCATTTCTAAATTAGCAAAACACATTCCATTACTGGTACTCAAGACGATATATTAATCCCTGTAATACAGATTATTGATATGAATTCTGGAACTATAATATGAAATATTTTTATGAGTTTTAATGTAATCCATAGGAAAACTGAAACAACATTACTCAAGGTATAAAAATCAACAAGCCTACTGGATTATATTTATATTTTTTTAAAAACCTGCTGACATTTATTACATCCTATATTTAGAAGACTTAGAAACTAGTTCCTTCCATAAAAATCCATGTATGATGCCTGCATTTGGTTTCCCGCAGCTGGTGCCAAAAACCTGCCATAAACTAGGTGGCTTACAACAATAGAATTTTTTTCTTCTACAGTTCTTAACACCAGACACTTAAAATCGAAAGTATTGGTATCTATAGGGCTCAACAATTTGGGAAAGCTCCAGGGGAGAATCCTCCCTTGTCTCTTCCAAATTCTAGTGACTCCAGAGGTTCTTACCTTTTGGCTGTGTAACTCCAGTCTGCTTTTCCTCTGTATTATTTCTTCTCTGTTGTCTCTCATAAGGACATTTGTCATTGGACTTACAAACCATCCCAGTAATCTAGGATGACCTCACATCAAAATCCTTATTTAATCACATCTACAGAGACCCTTCTTCCAAATAAGGTCAAATTATAGGTCCTGAAAGTTAGGGTGTGGACATAAATTTTGAGGGGCTATAATTCAACCCACTCGACTAATATAGAGTATATGCTTTTAGCATATACTCTTTTCCTATAGAAAGGCATCAAAGTTGTATTTATCTAACTCTAGATTAGACCATGAATGCCACATGTCTTCTGTATATCAAAATTATAACTTCATTTGCCTTATGTTTTTAATATTCAAATAAAGAATTGGTGGGTGGTTGGGTGAGACTGGTGATGGGTATTAAGGAGGGCATGGACTGCATGGAGCACTGGGTGTTATATGCAAACAGTGAATCATGGAACACTATATCAGAAAATAATGATGTCCTGTATGGTAAGTAACATAACACAATAAAAATAAAATAAATTAGATTAAATTAAATTAAAATAGACTACCATTTTAAAAAATGAATTGGTTTCCTATCATCTTCCTCATTAAATGACTGTTTGTCATAACACTGCAAACTCTTATATTTTATGTCTTTTTATCCACTACATGTATTTAATTTTAAACTTAAATCATCCTATGTTTGGCCAGTGAGAATCTCTCCAAATGAATAACTGATCCTTTTTGACATGACCCTAATAACCTTTGATGGTTTTCTCACCATGTATCACCACAAGATGACTCAGACTCAGCCATTTTTGTCAAAGACTGGTTTATTTTAACAAAAAACCATATTTAGCAAGAGCCAAATATCTTCATTGTTCCTAAAGTGTTCATTGTTTCTAGATCTTTCAGACTGACAGAAAGAGAGACTGTGTGTGTTTGTGTGTGTGTGTGTGTGTGTGTGTATGTAAACAAGTATATCTTATTATTTTCAATTCAAATGAAAGATTATAGAGTTTTTAATTAACTACCTTCTCTCCTACATCTAATCTCCTTTATTCTACATTAGGAATCTTGGAACTTGAGAATGATAGGTATGATAAAATTAGAACAACCCATAATTACTCATTTACTTTACTCCATGTGACACACACTATTCTCAATAGTGATACTAATTCTACCACCACCGTTGCTTACTGAAAAATTTTCAAAGGTTTATCTGCATACGCTTTCCCTATTCTTCCATTTAAAAAATTGCATTGTATCTACATTACTTTAACACGTAACCATTACATATATTCTCTCCCTCTTCATCCTTATTCAGCTTTAGTTTTATAAGCAATTATAAAATTAATGCTCAAAAATATTTTTCAATTATCCTTTGACAATATTTTTAGTCATTTTGATATTCAATCTCATTCTTGGTTAATTATTCACAGATAGCTAGCAGAACAATATTACCAGAATCTCGCATGTTAGTCACAATTTGTCAGTGCCCTTTTCTGGGAAAAAAAAAAAAATAATTGCTTGTTTCGCACTTGCCTTAACTATTTTAAATGTTACTCTTTTTCACCTGGCATGGAGTACTGCTGTCAAATTACAATAATAATGTAATTTTATTATATGTCCAAATAATATTTTTCCTTTAAAATCAAGAAAAAAATTGCAAATCTTGATGTTGGCCATTCAAGTAGATATTTTAAGCTACACTCTACTTTTAGAAATGTAGATCCAGTTTAATTTTATTTCAAGAAACTTTTCTTGAACTATAGATTTTAGCATAATTTGGTTCCCTTAGTTTGGTTTTTGCCTTTACTTTGCCTATCTTCAATATTTATCACTATCTCTACAGTTCTGTCGCATTTCTTCTTCCATTCCCATTTAAACATTCCCTCTGGTTTCACTTTGTATTTCTCTTAAGACATTATTGGCTTTATTTATTTACTTCCGTGTTCCTTATGCTTCCTTTGTGGAATTTTGTTTCTTTTATTGTATTTCTTTCCTGAGATCTCTCACTTACCTCTTATGTTTTAAAGTCCTAATTAGCGGGTGGCTGAATTGATTAAGAACCGACTCTTGTTTTTAGCTCAGGTCATGATTTTCATGTCCTGAGATTCTGCCGCTTCAGGGTCAGTGCTTAGTGAGGAGTTCACTTGAAGATTCTCCCTTCTGTTCCTCCCCCAGTCATGTGCTCCCTGTCTTTCTCTAAAATAAATAAAATAAAATGTTTTTTAAAATTAAAAAAAATTAAATCCTAATTAATGATTTGATCATACCTTGTATAATTTTAGGAGAGAGGGAGAGTGAGCATGTGAATAGGGGGAGGACAGAGGGAGAGGATCTTCAAGCAGACTCGCCACTGACAGCACAACCCATTGCGAAGGTCCATCTCACCACCCATGAAATCATGACCTGAGCCGAAACCAAGAGTCTGGCTGAGCCACACAGGCACCACTCATATAACTTTTAATATATTTTAGCTCATTTTGAACTAACAGGTTAATTTTGATATGTTTTGGGTACTGTTTTCACTCTCTATAGGGATGTTATTTTGCTCCTCATTTTCTTTTCCTTATAATAATTTTGCATAGGACTTGACTTTGATTCATTTCCCTTACTTATTTTTTATATGAAACTAACTTCTCTGAAATTTTAGAATAATGCAAAATTAAAAATCTTATGTATCTCCAATAAATGTTTAGTTCTGTTTTTATGTATTGTTCAAATATTTGATGGCTTGCTCACGAGAATTCTAGACCCTGTATCCCTCTCAATTTTGGTCTAGATCTTCTCTTTCTTCCTGTTACTTCTCAATTGTTACTCTGCTCCTCATCACTCTGCTCTCATCACTATGGGACTCTGTGTTGGGAGTAGTAGCAGTCAGTTTTGTGAATCCACAACTTCAGCCCCTTTCTTTTTCTTACCGTAGATCTCATGCATTTACCCAGTATTGGAAGGGGTAAAAATCCTCCAGCTTCCAGCTTTTTTTCTTAAACTGTCCTCCTTATGTTTTTCAGCAAATATATCTTACTTATTTGAGGCTCTCCCTTTCTCAGGTCTGACAGACACCTCACCATTTCTGCCTCCTCCTTCCTGCACAGATAATGATATGCAGGTCTTATGGGTTTTGGTAATTTGTCCCCTCCTGCCCTTCTGTTGGAGTTTGTGGGAATACTTTGTCACTTAGTAACATTTTAAATATTCTACTTTTTTTTTCTTCTTGTGCTATTTGCTCTATTTTCAACTCAGGGTTTTGGAGGGATTGAAAAATCATGCTGCTAACACTACCATCTTCCCAGAATCCCACCAAACGCTTGCATTTTTCATTCATATTATGTTTTTGCATTAAGTCTCATGAACAGAGGTAGCTATGCTCCATATTTTCTCTGATACGTAGTATACATCTGTATAAATATGCAAACAACGTATCCATTTTTCAGGTTAGTCCTTCTTAAAGGGTTTTGTTGTTATTACAAACAATGTTTCTATAAATATTCTCTTATATCTCTACCTGCACACACACTGGAAACAAGGCAGTACAGCTCAAAGTGGTTTAAATTTGGAGAGAAGCAGAGAAAATCAGAGGGAGCAGAATACTAAAAACTACGGTAGATTGAACATTTTTTCCAGCTAAAACTGGATATTATTTAAAATGGACTATTTCTGTTTTTAGATTAGAATATTTTAAACTAAGACTAAAATTATTTTCCCAATTACTAAAATAAATTATGAAGAAGACCACATAAATTATAGAAAATATTAAAGAGCCCTATCTTCTATGTACATCTGAGTTATACTGTGAATAAATGTTATGACCCTTCAATGCATAGTTCTCTTGGCTCTGTAGTACCCATTAGAGTAAAAATCCCTGAAACCTCTTTTATGTGTATGGCCCATGCCTTTGGTATCATTTTCTCCTCCCTTAATTTGTTTGAGGAAAAGTTCTAGTCATATAAAGTAGGGGCAGTCAGATATTAGGCATGACTAGATACAGTATAAAAAGAGAGAAAGCAGCACCTACAATGTTTCTGACAATGCAGGCATATTATCTACACCATGGAAATTATTTTCTGGGGCAGACTGGAAGACAGGAGCTGGGAGAGACCTACCAGGACGAAGATGAAAAAATGCATTTGGTTACTTAAACTTGGAAGATTTTCTATTCAGTAAGTTTCAAATGGTTGGCAGTGGTGGTTGTAAATTAACACCTGGAAGGTTCAGAAAAATAGGCCAGTCTAACATGTGGTGACAGATGGCAGGAAAACTCCTACATTTTTGTTTACAATCATTCTCTCCCTCCCTTCCTTGTAAGATTTTCTCACCCTTCCCTTCACCATGTGATTTGTCATGCCTCCTATGAGAAGAGAAGGTATTCCTGCCTGAGCTTTGGCACACCCGTGTGACATCTTGACCAGTGGATAGTGAGCAGACATGATATAATACACATCTAGTGAAAGTTTTAAGATGGAACATGAGCCTTAAAATGGGACCATGAAAAGAGCATGCACTACATGGAGACGCTCCTTCTTCTGAAGCCCTGCAGGAGAGATACAACCCTGGCCAAGTCACAGCCGCTTTCAGCTAAGAAATTAAAGCTTACTAAAGTAAGTGAGTGAGATTTAGGGACCATTTGTCCATGCAGCAAAATTGACTAATACAGATATTACTAAAACTGCAAGATAACATACACACATTGTAGCTCCCAAGCTCATGTTCTTAAACATTCTTGCTTAAGGTTAATATTGGTCCTGAATACTGGAAAAGGCAGATCCTGGGAAAAGAAGGCAAGGAATCCCATTCATAGATAGTGGAAGAAAATGGAAGTTGCTAGAAAAAGGGCTCAGAGATGTTGCATGCTATTTTTAATTTTGTTCTGAAAACATTCTTATATTTATCTCACATGGGGAAAAATAGAATTTTATTCTTACTAGCTCACAAAGCATGGAATACTCTGTGACAAATGATCATTTTTTTTTTTTCTAATTCAAATGTGGCATTTAGCATTCTATATTTGAAGGACATCCAAAATATCCCTTTCCTTCTTAACTTTACCTGTCATTAGCAATTCCTATCTTCTAGGGAAGAAATTTTTGCCTAAGTAATCCCTTAACAACAGCCCACAATTCTTACAACTTGACTCAATAAGAATCCTTTCTGTAATTATTTTTATAGCTTGCAAATTTAGTATATTATAAACAATAACTGCCCACAATTTTAAAGCACTCCTTTCTAAAACAGTCTTAAAAAAGTGTTCTAAGAGAGAACATGTACCTACATTCTTTACCAGAAAATTGAAATATGTGCAAAGAATTAGGCAACTTTCTTTACATGTTCATTTGATGGCAGAGTCTCTACTAGAACCCCTCCCTTCAAACACCAAAGTCTGTATTATCTCACTATAAGAGGTTGTTTCAGATCAACTCAAGCTTTTTTCCCCCCTTCCTCACATTGACCTCCTAACTCCATTGCACACAAAAAAAGACTTTCATAAATATTAATTTCTATCACTATAGGGTAACTGGAAAACTAATTTATCTAGGAACTTAGATTAGCATAAGCTATAAACAAATGAGTAAAATTTGATTACAAAGATATGTTAGTTTTAAAGTCAACAGAGAGGAAGAAGAGGGAAGAAAGAAAGTTGAAAATAATTTTAGTACCATTAAACTTTTAGATAATTTTGTTGTGCTACCTTTACATTTCAACTTAAAATATAAGCCATTCACTTACATAGTGATATCTAGTCTCTGCCAGTCTAATCAATATCACAGTGAAGAAAAGTGCACATTAAGGTGCATACACATTAGGGAAATCTTGCTTTGGGGAAATGTTCAACATGACTACAGATTAGTATCTTACAGACTTTTTTAGTTTTCAATCTGAAAGGCTCATATATTCAAAAGATCGTATTTTCTCTCACCAAGGACTGAAGGAGAGTTTTCTTGAAAGAGTATGAAAAAAATTTGTGTGTTAAATTTAAAATAAGCCCTGGGGCGCCTGGCTGGCTCAGTGGGTTAAGCCTCTACCTTTGGCTCCGGTCGTGATCTCAGGGTTCTGGGATCAAGCCCCGCATTGGGCTCTCTGCTCGGCAGGGAGCCTGCTTCCTCCTCTCTCTCTGCCTGCCTCTCTGCCTACTTGTGATCTCTATCTGTCAAATAAATTTAGAAAATCTTAAAAAAAATAAAAAATAAAAAATAAAAATAAAATAAGCCCTCTATAAAGAGGAAACAACACTGGATTCTCCAATTGTTGGCCCCATTATAATCAGCCATTTCTCTGATTCTTATATCTATTGTCTTGGCATTTTTGGAGAACCAAAAATTTTTGTAATTAGTTGAAACTGAACACAGGTCTTTAGGTCCAGTGAAATATAAACAAGCATGGGTTTTTACTTTAAAGAAGAGCATTTTGTTGTGTTTATCTCTAAATTTTATTGAACTTTCTGTGCCTTATATTAGTTAAAGTATTTGTTTTGGCAGTAAATACAGTGATGATGAAAGTAAGAGTAAAGCTTAGGAAGTAAAAATTATCTTAATAGAAGGAAATGCATTCTGCAAGATAATAGTGATAATTCTGCATAAATCTCCTTGCTTACATGTTTTAAGTATGACTTTTTTTTTAAAGATTTTATTTATTTATTTGACAGACAGAGATCACAGGTAGGCAAAGAGGCAGGCAGAGAGAGAGAGAGAAGCAGGCTCCCCGCTGAGCAGAGAGCCTGATGCGGAGCTCGATCCCAGGACCCTGAGATCATGACCCCAGCTGAAGGCAGAGGCTTAACCCACTGAGCCACCCAGGCGCCCCTTAAGTATGACTTTTAAAACATCCTCACATCATGGGGAGAGAACGCTCTCTCAAATATCTTATATAAGGGTACTAACTCCATTCACTAACCACCTCCCAAAGACCCCACCTTCAAATATAATCACATTGGGGATTAGACTTCAACATAATGATTTTTTGTGGGATACAATCATTCAGTTTATAGCAAATACTATGTCTAATTTACTCTGCAAAATATTTTATATAAATATAAAAAATCATTTGTTCTTCATATGTGTTTGTATTGTTGTATGTACTAGTAATTGTTGGAAATCCCGAAAAACAAAATGTTAAAACACTCTTGGCATTATTTTGTAACTGGAATTATTATTAAATCTATGCTTGGCCAAGAAGTTGCAGTTGTACCATGGTCATAAGAGATGGCAAACAAATTTAGGCTGTATTGCCATGCTTTCTAATATTATATTTAAGCGAATAATTTTAAAATCTATAATTTGGCTTTCATTGGGTTACGTCAAAAGACAAAAATATCAGATAAGCACAGAAATGAACAGCTGACATTCAGCTTACAAAGATATTCTTGCGATCATTAGAACTAAATCCATGGAGACAAGCACTGCATACAAGATTGGTTCTAAAGGAAACGGAAAAGGCAAACTTCGCAAATGGTCAAAAATTCCCTCAAAATTCCTTTATGACAAATTATTTGAGGATAGACAGCAGTCCTCTTTAAAGCTAATACAGCCAACTTTACCTTCACTGTTGGGATGGATAACTATTTCTTTGGTTAAGCACCAGTTTTAACAATAAATAAGCAACTAGAGAGAAACTTACATTATAAGAGATATTTAGGTACTTGAAATTGCAACTTGTGAGTTGGATTCATAGCTCCCAAATCACACTTACTTTCAAGCATTTATATTCATTTTTCTCTACCTATGCCTATCTTCCACCCTCCCACCCTGATTTATTTTTTCTCCAGTCACACATAGTTAAATTTCCTAAGTGAAACGTGATTATACTATGCCTATACTATAATGCAAATTAGACCATCTTAGAAGTCATACATGAAAACACTTTAGCAAAGAGATTTATACAGAATTATCACTATTCTCTTGCAGTCTGAATTTAACTCTGTTAAAATAATTTCCACTTCCTAGGCTTTACTCTTACTTTCATCATCACAGTATTTAGTGCTGAAACAAATACTTTGACTAACATAAGGCACAGAAAGATTAATAAAATTTAGAGATAAACACAGCAACATGTTCTTCTCTAACACTCTAAAATAAATACCCATGGTTGTTATATTTCACTAGACCTAAAGACCTATGTTCAGTTTCTACTAATTACAAAAAAGGTCTGGTTCTCCAAAAATGTCAAGACAGTAGATATAGGGTTAAGTGAGTTGGCTTAATATAATGAGACTGAGAATTAGAGAACCCAGAGTTGTTTCCTCTCCACAGAGGGCTTATTTCCAATTTAACAAAACAAAGCTCTAGAGTATCTCCACGTTTTGAAATAAGAAGAATAAGGAGGAACAAGCAATAATAACTGAGAAGGAGAAGCCTAAGAAATAGGAAAAGCAAGTGAAGGAACTGCCTTGGAAGCCAAATAAAGAAAATGCATCAAGAAGTAAAGAATGACCAACACTGTCCAATTCCCCTGACAGGATGACTAAAACGAATATTGAGAATTGGATGTGTTTATCATGTTCTTTAAAATGCTTATACATGTAAACAGTTCTATAAGGCTATATATAAATACACATGATTTAATAACATCAACAATTGTCACTTCCCAGGCAGTGTTCTAAATGCTTTATATAGATTAATTAAATTTCTAAAAATCATGTGAGGTAAATGTTCTTATTATTCCCATTTTATAGATGAATAAGCTAATACATACAGGTAAGCTGATCTGAGTTGCTTGTACTGTAAGCTAAGAGTCAAACCCAGGCAGCTAAGATTCAAATCCTGGCAGCCTGTGTGAACTTCCCCAATGAGGACAGTTCAATTCCGGTTGTGCTGTTTTTTAAAAACTTTTATATATATCAGTGTTTCTGACCCTGGCAGCCAAAGAATCAAGCATGGATTTGTTATGGTTCACACACACTGTGCCCATAAGGCTTCACTTCATAGGATGCCATTTTTTAGGCAAAGAATGATTATAAACCCATGAGATGGTTTGTTTTTGTAAAAGTGACTTTGAAATCTAATTAATAATAATAATATGTACAACCAAAAAATAGTAGTTTCTGAATCCTTTGTTCTGAAATTCTTTAAAATAATCATCAGCAAGTTTTCATCAGTGTTTGTGGTAGTCTGTTAAACTCATGAGGAGAAAAAATACAGCTTCCTGCTAAGATTTTTCAAATAAGCAATTACTGGATCATGAAAGATTCATTTCCACTTTATCTTTAAGTAAATGGGGAGCTTATGTAAAGGATGTAGCAAGAATATTTTTAAATGTGTGGTGAATTCAAAATGGAGAATAATTTAATGAGATAAAACTATGGTCAGGAAGCATGTTTGGATAGCTTCCATAACAACTCGGACAAGGAATGTGATGGAAGTAGTAACTGATAATGGAAACAAGTGAATAGATTTTAGGGCTATTTAAGGATACAAATCATACACTTAAGTGATTGGTTGAATATGTAACTCAAAGAAGGAGCTAATAATATTCTTTAAAGATTTGATTTGAATAAGTAGATGATGATACCACTCATTGTCATTGTCTTCTTTGCAGTTTGGCTCTACTGCTTTTTCAATACGTAGGCTTAAGTAGGAAGTCAACAATTTCTCAGTTAGCAAGCAATATTTCATTCCAGGCGCTTTCATGTCATTAATTGATTTTCAGTTTCCTGTACTATAGATATTACCTTTATCCATAATTTTATATTATTCAGTAGATAGGTCAGGTAAGCAAATTAAAAGGAGCTGGTTAGTAATCATCAAATTAAAACCTATAACTTATCTTATTAATATTCTGCTTAATATTTATACCAGTTTGATATAGAATGGAAAAGTAGTGGTAGTATGCTTGTTTTACTTGCATCGTGGGAACCTGGGAATCAAGTATGTTGGCAAATACGGATATAAATTTCATATTTTCATGTTATAAACCCAATTTCTAGTTTGGATGGAAAAATTCACATTCAGAATTTAGAACATTAGGCGAGCATTTAAAATTCTTAAGCACAAAGCAAAACCTATGCTACAAAAACTTTTTGAGGTTAATAAATTCTATGTCATTTCTTTATCAGCCTCAAAGATATGTCAAATAGAAAATCATTTAACCTCATTTTACCTGAAAGCTTTTTTATTATAGAATAAGTGAAGCAATACAGAATTTTCTTCCTTTAACTCTCACTTCAACCCAGTTCATTATTTTAATGCTTTCTCCATCATTTTTAGGAAGCAGATCTTTGATTAAATAGAAAAAGAAAGCAAAGAACTCTGTTGACACAAAAACACCAAGTTATGTATAGAAATTAGTTGTTAATTAGGAAGAAAATAGTGATTTGACCTGTAGACTTCTCACTCTGAAGGACTAATGAACCCCGTTAGAATACAAAACCTGAAGAATACAAAATCCCCTTCCAGTTCCCCTTCTTGTCACCCACATTGGAGAAGAATCTCTTGCTTCCCTTCCCACCCCCAGCCAAGGATGTCTAATGCACAAGTTGCTGGTCTGCCTGCCTTTCTTTTCTCTTTTTC
>NW_019154105.1:30977228-31026045 GCF_002288905.1 Enhydra lutris kenyoni
CTTTTCTTTTCTTTTCTTTTCTTTTCTTTTCTTTTCTTTTCTTTTCTTTTCTTTTCTTTTCTTTTCTTTTCTTTTCTTTTCTTTCCTTCCTTCCTTCCTTCCTTCCTTCCTTCCTTCCTTCCCTCCTCTTCTTTCTTTCTTTTTTTAATATTTATGTATTTATTTGAGAGAGACATGTGTGTACATGAGCAAGGTGGGGGGGTGCTGGGAGGCAGATGGACAGGGAAAGAAATCTTCAAGTAGATTCCCTGCTGAGCAGGAAGCCTGATTTAGGGCTCAATCCCAGGACCCGGAGATCATGACCTAAGCCAAATCAAGAAACCGATGCTCGACAACTGAGCCGCCCAGGTGCCCCCACAAGTTGCTGGCATATCTGACACTATACAGACATGTGTGGACAATGGAAGTGAGGATGGGTTATTCTAGGAAAAGGAATGAAAGGTAAAATAAGATGTTCAGGAGATTCAGTTTTGATGGACTGATTAGAGATTCAGTATGCAAAGTAAAGAACATTTAAAATTATATTCAGTTTTGATGGACTGATTAGAGATTCAGTATGCAAAGTAAAGAACATTTAAAATTATATTCTGGTCTCCATGAACAATCATGATTATCCAATAATAATTTTTATATTAATGAACCATTCCTCTTTCCATTTACAGATACTGCAGGGCATAATTATGAGGTTAAGCCAATTTCAAGTTATTCCCCATTTAAATCACATTCACTGTTCTTGTTACTACAGAAATGTCCAGTTAAGAATTCTGGTTTTATGTGAGATTGGCTCCGGAGTGTTGGGGCCAAAAGTTATGAGCCCATCTTGGGCCTCAGTGTAAATCAAGGGTGAATCAGAGAGCTATGAGTTTAATAACCTATAGCTCAATTTAAAAAGATGCGTGAATGTAATATTCTTTTGCTTCCTCTCCACCCCCAGCCAGCAATGTCCAGTGCAAGAATTAGCTGGAATTTATGACCCCATTTTTCATTTTAATCCTATTATAGGTATAATTTACATTCAATAAAATGCACAGATTTCATATGTACCATTTGATGACTTTTATAAATGTACACATGTAAGCACTACCCTAACAAAATACAGAACATTTCCTTTATCCCAGAAAGTTCTTATATAATCAATTTCAACACCCCCAACAATCCTAGCCCTAGACAGCCACAGATTTACTTTCTTTCACTATGGATTTTGACTGCTATAGAATTTGATATATGTAATTATATTTATGTAATCTTTTGAGCTTGGTTTCTTTAATCAACATAATGTTTTGGAGACTCATTGATATTATGTCAGTCCTCTACTCCTTTTTTATTGCTAAATAGTATTCCATTATAGATCACAATCTATTTATCCATTCTCCTTTGATGGACATCTGTTGTTTCTAGTTTGGGACTATTATCAGTAGAACTGCTATGAATAATCTTTCCAAATCTTTCTACACATATAGGCTTTATATTTTTTGAATAAATACTTAGGAGTGGAATTGCTGATCATAGAGTAGGAGTATATTTAACTTTATTATAAATTGCCAAATATTTTTCTAATTAATGTCCGATTTCATATTTTCTCCAGCAGTATGTAAGAATTTTAATTGTTCCAGAGGTGTCTGTATGGTTCATTTGGTTAAGTGTCCAACTCTTGGTTTCACCTCAGGTCATGATCTCAGGGTTATGAGATTGAGTCCCATGTTGGGCTCTGCACTCAGCGAGGATTCTGATTCTCTCTCTCTCTCTGCTTCTCTCCCTTTCTCTCTCCTTCTACCTCTGTTTCTCCTCCCTCCTGCACATGCTTTCTTAAATACATATATATACATATATACATACATACATACATACATACATAAATTTAATAATTCCATTTCCTTACCAACACTGATATTGTCTGGGTTTTACTACTGGTAAGTACCCAACCAACCAGCAGGAGATACCAATGCTGAACATTTGATAAGTCACCATTTCTTGGATGAATATTCTACTGCAGAATAATTTCTAAATGTCACTAAAGTGGGCAGGGGAAGAAGAAAGAAGAGGACCATAGTTTAGCCTTGCAGAATTTGATCTAATATCTAGATACAGGTTTTCCTTGCTTAATTACAATGTCTTTATAGTCACCACTATCCCAGAACTTACTAAAATCCTTTTCATTCATATGGCACCTACCACACACATTCCCTAAGTCCAAGGGATCCATATTACAACAAAAACATGTGACAATGGGCTTATGAAACAGAAACAATTGATCTATTAGAATTATGGAATAGTCTTCTTAAAAGCAATCAACATGCCCAAAGTGGGAAAAAAATAATATTCAGTTAGGACATTGTCCTTCAGGTTGCAATATAATGATTGAACTAATGATGGATATATATTACTATGTCTTCTAGTGCTAGAATGCATTGGCCTGGGAACTATAATTGTGAGGAAGAAGAGCCCCTCCCACAGTTAAACCATATCACACATTATCACATTCTTTATCTGCTTGTGGAAATTTTGCTTCCTTTTTCTACAATCATGGTCTCTGCTAGATAAAAATTGCTGTTTCCTGGGAAGATAATACACCCTCCAGGGGTTATTATAATTAAGGTTTTTCTAAACTGGAGGTTGTGACTACTATCTGGTCACTTTGAGCTCCTTGTGTTGTGGAACAACACAAGGACTTACACTACTAGCCGAAATAATAGATCCTGATTACATAAGGAACCAGAGTTCAATAAAGTCTAGGATAAATATGTCCAGAAACCAGCTGATATGCTGATTTTTCTCTTTGTATTTTCATGTTTAGTCAGAGCCACCAATAAGCAATAATAACAAACACAATACAACCTGTGCAGCAGAAGAAAGAACTCCAAAGCTTAAGAATTAAGATCTAAGTAACATAAGCCAAACCACCTAAAACATTAGCAGAAGATGAGGAGAATCTAGAATGGGTAGATGAGAAAAAAAAAAATGATGCATATTAATTATGACTTCAAGACTAGATAGCTAACCTTCTTACTAGAGTCTTCCAAGAGATTATAACTGACCTCTAACTTGAAGAATGGTACCCTTCTCCTCTGAGGGAGGAAGTGAGGACATCTTTATTTTTTTTCTAATATTTTATTTATTTATTTTAGAGAAGAGAGAGAGAGCGCGCATGTGCATGTAAGCAAGCAGGGGAGGAGCAGAGGGGGAGGGAAAGGGAGATAATCTGAAGCAGACTCCAAGCTCAGCATGGAGCCTGATGTGGGGCTTGATCTCAGAACTCTGATATCATAACATGAGCTGAAACCAAGAGTTGGATGCTTAACTGACTGAACCACCCAGGCACTCTTACATCTTTATTCTTATTTTTAAAAAATGGAGGCTCAGTATTTTTTTTTTAAGATTTTATTTATTTATTTGACAGACCGAGATCACAAGTAGGCAAGAGGCAGGCAGAGAGAGAGAGAGAGAGAGGAGGAAGCAGGCCCCCTACCGAGCAGAGAGCCCGATGCAGGTCTTGACCGAGATCATGACCTGAGCCGAAGCAGAGACTTAACCCACTGAACCACCCAGGCGCCTGGAGGCTCAGTATTTTAAAATGGAATCTCTATAGAATGGAGGACATAAGTGATTCCAGTGATGCAAGAAATAGACTCTATTTGATAAATCTTACGTGCCTCTTCAGTTTCCCTTAACTGCCTCTTTCTGAATGCATTGTTCACCTCCCGGACCATGCTGCCACACCATGGCATAGTCCCTTGTTCTTGGACATCAGAGCATAGCAACCAGCTACACTCCATGTTTTGTTTTGTTTTCTGTGTCTTCTTGACACTTTCAAATTTGGATGAAATGCAGTCACAACAGTTGTGGTATTTGAAATCTTGAACTGTCATTTAAGTGGCTATATGATGCAAATTATATGTGATGGGAAAGTTAATTTTCCGTGAGGTGAAGTTTAGCCAATAGAAAATAGGAGAAAAGAAGGATTTTGACAGAGACATTTGCCTTCTCTCCTCTTCTCCACAGAGTATTCCAAAAGATAGTTGCTCCTTGTCATCTTTCCTGAGAAGTTCTGTATGCCAAGTCAGTGCACCTGATTGTGACATTCTCTCGTCACTGCAGCTCATTGAGAAGCATTAGCGTAGGAAGTAATACAACTTTTTGCACCGATTAACTTTCCTTACATCCCTTCTCTTTTCACTTGTCATTCTGTTGTGCACCTTCCAAATGAGTTATGAGCACTTTAATCCTTGCCTTAGGTTCAGATTTTAGAAGACCAGGATTAAAAGAGTAGTGTTATTGAGGCATTTAATATTAGTCTTTATACATGTATATTATAGCAGATAAAAACATGAACATTAAAGGCAGCCTTGTGAATCAAATCTCAGTTACATATCAGCAATATGTTCCTAGACATATCGCCTAGTGTTCTGTGATCCTCAAGTTTCTCATCTGGAAAAAAAGTGACAACACAGAGAGAGAAGGGGTAGTAAGTGATTTAAAAAGTGTATCAACTAATTTTTATACAGTTATGTGTAGTTGACCCAATACTTTAAAGTCAAAGACCTCCCTTCTTTCCATTCAAATTCATGATTAAATAAGAATCTTCAATTTTATAATATCTGACACAGACTCTACTTACCATCACCACTGATTTCTCTTACAGGATGAGTGTCTGAATCAGACAGAGTAGGGAAATCACAGTTTTTTCTTGGATATTTTCAAATAAAGTGAAGAAAGAATTCTGCCCAGGGAGTTGAATATAAAAAGTTGTGAAAACCAGGAGTTATCATTGACTATGTTCCCTGTCATACAAAGCAAAACTCATTCTACAGGGAAATAGAATCTGATATGAATAAAAGAGTAGAGCTAAGAGATTGAGACTGACTTTTGATAACTGCTAAATCCCAGATATTAGTTATCAATGAGTCTCACCTCTGCCTTTGTCTTTACCTCAGCCTGGATCCTCAGGCCTCATTTGATTTTTTTGAGCCAATATATTTCCAATTTTGCTTAAACTAATCTTAGTTGCATTTCTGACAACCACAAAATATTTTCCTTCAAAAAAAGGAAAACATATGGGCATTTAGTACAATACTTCACCACCTAGAAAGTCCTCACTAAATGGTAATACACATATTTTAGAAGAATTATTCATTAAAAAGAGTACAATAAAAAAATTTAAGAAGTTTCTGGACACATATGAAATTCTTATGTAACTCCTCAAGTAAAAACATTGGTCTTTTAACTACAACTCAAAAGAATAAATTGTGAGAATGATCTCCCAAAGGGAAGAAACAGCTTGACAATGAAATAAAATAATAAGAAAGATGGTCATTGGCTTAAATAAGATCTCTTTTTAACTCTTCCCCAGTGGCTATCCAAGTTGAAAGTGACACAGCACCAAAAAATTCCCAAGGCATTTTCTGGAGAAATAAAAAATAAAGAGAATTCCCAGGCCTATTGGCCCATATTTCATCATTTCACATGTCAGTTTCTAGTTTCAAAGACTGTTCAGCTTGAGGTCTGGGAATCAAATTTTTTTCCCACAAAGCATACTCCCAGGGTTAAATGGATATAGGATGTATCCACATAGCACAAGCAATCGGCTGTGTCTTCAGTTACATTGAGAATTATTACCTTTGGGGGTGCCTGGGTGGCTCAGTGGATTAAAGCCTCTGCCTTTGGCTCAGGTCATGATCTCAGCGTCCTGAGATGGAGCCCCACATTGGGCTCTCTGCTCAGCAGGGAGCCTGCTTCCTCCATTCTCTCTGCCTGACTCTCTGCCTACTTGTGATCTCTCTTTCTCTGTCAAATAAATAAATAAAATCTTAAAAAAAAAAGAATTATTACCTTTGATTTTTGCTACTAAAATGAGTATTTGTGTATAAACAAATGCATTCAGAGAAATGGAGAGAGAAAATATTTGAGGATATTTGGAGAATTCCTATATCACAGTGACAGATAACATTTATTGAATTCCTTTTTTTGTTTGGTTTTGTTTTATTTTTAAAATTGTGTTTATTTATAAAGAAATAGTATCTCTATATTATATATATAGAGAGAGTGAGAGACAGAAAGCAAAAGCAGGGGGAGCTGTCAGAGGGAGAGGGAGATTCAGACTCCCTGCTGAGCAGGAAGCCCAACCTGGAGCTCTATCCTAGGTCCTGGGACCATGACCTGAGCTGAAAGCAGACACTTAATTGATTGAGCCACCCAGGTGCCCCTAATGAATTCCCTTTGTGTATTTATACTATATGAGAAGGTAACTAGAGATTTTAAAAAGGCATGCTTAAAGTACAGTAAATTGTAGTAAATGTTTACAACACTTATTTACTAAGTAATGTACCATAAGGGAGATAATATGGTGGTTGTTTATAAAGCTGTAACTGTAAAGTCTGGTAACAGCACTAACTTTTTTAATACATGGATGAAAATGTATTATTTACTTGGGATAGGAGAATGATATTCTTTTAACTACATTCTTCCAGCACAGTCACTTACATACGATGATGAAGGACAGCTATTTGAAGATGACTTTTATTTGGAGTCCAAGTAGATTTACATGTTAAAGTACCTCCCACAAATATAGGGAATTTTGCAAATTTTAAATTCAGATAAAATCAGATAGAAGAAACTAAGAGGCAAATCGAAACTCCCAAATGTAAGAACATAATGCAGTGTTAAGGAAGGATTCCAGGAAGCTGCAGTGACAAAGAACAGTTAGCCAGAGACTACCATACATTCTCGCATTTCTAATGGGAACACCTCATCCCTAAGACGAGTTCCATCAGTCCTTAAGTAGCTCCTACTTCCATTTCTCCTCTCCTTAATAAGTCCTGTCACTTGTATCCTCAGAACACTAAGCTTGTCATCAGCCTGGATGCATCTTCTCCTCCCAGTTTCAACTGAGCAGAAAGCTTACCAACATCTCAAAATGAGACTATTTCCCTCACAGCACACAGAACCGGGCCAGGAGATGGCCTAGATGACCTCTCTCTTGGCTACCACCCAAACATTGTCATTTCCATCAAGTTTCTTCCTTAAAAAAACACCATTTCTGCGAAAAATCATGGCCTCCACGTATACTGTGATTACAATAGTACTACTGTGATCTCGTTTTAGTCCTCTTTCTCATGAATGGAAGGCCAAAGATTGCGACACATAGTCGCTCGTGTCAGTCATGTTGTTGAAAATGACACATTTGACACCGCAGGCTCTCATATCTCTAGCATCTTTACCTCACCCTAAGGTACCACAGTGTGTACTGCTCTACACGAGTATATGGAGGCTTATCGCCATTTTCTTCATGACTCCATCTGGCTTCTCATGCTTGAGTCATTGCTTTCCCTTACGTTCCTCAGACCAGGAATATTATTACTCATTTTGAGGTTGACTCTAACAGTGGGAATGTGGCCAAATGAAAGGCTCTTAATAAGTCATGTTTTATGGATTCCTTGAGTTGTTCATTACAGGGGAAGTTTGTTGTCCTGATCTACTGTGAAAAGATAGGACATAAAAGCAAAGCCTTAGGTAGTCCTGGGTATGGATGCTGGCCAAGCTTTAGGCCTTCCATTATTTTCATCTGTTCACCATTAATGGAGAAATCCCATCACTCCCAGACCTACAGATTATATTTGTTAAATTCTTTACTTCTGAATTTTCCACAATTAGGAACCTCTGCCAGTGCAGACCCTAGTCTAGCCTTCTACAGATGATTATTATGTTTCCATTGCTCTGGGTCTGCCAGCATCTTATGTCTGGTTTTGAACTCAGCACTACACAGCTCAAGTTAATATCTGCTGAAAATACCTTAAGCTCTTTCAACCCTTCTATTTCTGGGGTTAAGCTTTTGACTTTTAAATGTGAATGTTCAAATTAGCTATTTGTTAAACTCCACAAACAAAATGGAGATTCCCTCTTTCTTTTCAAGCTTACGGTAATCTATTAGCTCTTCTGACAGGGGGAGATGTGCTCAGCTCTATCAGATTTAGTAACTCACTCTGATTTTATTAGGCAATTGCTGTAGTATAGCTTTATCTAGTTATTTCTTTGTTTTTGAAGACTTGTCCACTACAGTGATTACCCATGATCTTAATTCTTATATTACACTTTATTTTTTGCTTCTTTTTAGTATTATCATATTTTCCTCATAAAGATCTTTTGAAGATACAAAAAAACCTATAGAAATTTAACTATACATGTAACATGATAGCTATATTTTTTTCTGAAAAGTTGAAGCTTCTTTTGTATGCTTGAGATTTTATAACAATGTAAGTATTATTACAAATTGCATTCTCTATTTCCCTTACATGGAAATCACGATGTGTTTCCTAATGTTCTTTATGTTACCTGATGAAGTTTTTTTTTTCTGGACATTTTTACCCCAGTTTTTAAGGGAAAGTAAATTTATCAAACCAAGCATTGGATTGGACTTCCAAAATAATCAAAATAATTTCACTTTATTAATCCACATTACAAGTTTATGAGTTAAGTTCAATTATTCTTATTAGTAATCAAAACGTAGTCTTCAAAGATACTAAATTTTCACAAATTTGTACTAGAACTGGAATTGAAACCTAGGTTGGCCCCAGCACTACTGGGGTGTACTTATTTCAAAACACTAAAGAATGTATACTCTAGAAACTACAGAACACTTATGAAAGAAATTTAAGAAGACACAAAAAGATGGAAAAACATTCTATGCTCATGGATTGGAAGAATAAACATTGTGAAAATGTCTATCCTCCCCAGAGCAATCTACACTTTCAGTGTCATCCCTATAAAAATATCATTGGCATTTTTCAAGGAGCTTAAACAAACCATGCTAAAATTTGTATAGAACTGGAAAAGACCCTGAATCACTAAGAGAATGATGAAAAAGAAAAACAAAGCTGGGGGCATTACATTGCCTGACTTTAAGCTATATTACAAAGCTATGATTGCCAAGACAGTATGGAATTTGCACAAAAATGGACACATAGACCAATGGAATAGAATAGAGTCTCCATAAATGGATCCTCAACTCTATGGTTAACTAATCTTTGACAAATCAGGAAAAAATATTCAGTGGAAAAAATACAGTCTCTTCAATAAGTAGTGCTGGGAAAACTGGACAGCTATATATCAAAGAATGAAACTAGACCATTCTCTTACACCATGTAAAGATAAACTCAAAATGAATGAAAGACCTCAATATGAGACAGGAATCCATCAAAATCCTAGAGAAGATCATAGGCAATAACCTCTTGGACATCAGCCACAGCAAATTCTTTCAAGACATGTCTCCAAATGCAAGGGAAACAAAAGCAAAAATGAACTTTTGGGACTTCATCAAGATAGAAAGCTTCTTCACAGCAAAGGAAACAGTCAACAAAACAAAGAAGCAGCCCACAGAATGGGAGAAGTTATTTGCAAATAGCATTACAGATAAAGGACTGGTATTAAAGATCTATAAAGAATTTATGAAACTTAACACTCAGAAAACAAATAACCCAGTCAAGAAATGGGCAAAAGACATGAACCCCCAGCACTTCAGTAAGTGACTATGTTTGTAGATAGGACCTGGAAAGAGGTAATTAAGATAAAGTGAGGTCTTCAGGGTGGACTCTAATCCAATCTGTCTCATGTCTTTATAAGTAGTAATGGAAGAGACATCAGGAATGTATGCATAAAGAGGAAAGTCCACTTGAGGACACTGTGAGAAGACAGCCAGAAAGAGAAGTCTTACCAGAAAACAATCAATCTTTCTTTCTTTCTTTTTTTAAGATTTTACTTCTTTATTTGAGAGATACAGAGTATGAAAGCAGGGAGGCTGTGGGAGAGGCAGGAGGAGAGAGGGGCAAGTAGATTCCCTGCTGAGTATGCAGCCAGATGGGGAGTGATATCCCAGGACCTCAGGACTCTGAGATCATGATCCAAGCAGAAGTCAGATGCTCAACTGACTGAACCACCAGGCACCCCAGAAACCAATCTTCCTGACACCTTGATCTTGGACTTCTAATCTTCAGAATTGTGAAAATATAAATTTCTGTTGATTAAGCCACCCAGTCTGTGGTATTTTGTTATGGTGATTCTGGCAAAATAACATGATGTTCAATTGTTCCTTTAACTTTTGAATATGTTGAAAGCAAACCAGTGTATTTCATGCATCAGTTATCGGTCAGTTTCCATTGATTTTTTTTTTCTTATTTTCTTGCTTCTTTGTATGCTTGGTAATTTAATTGAATACCAGCCCTTATGAATTTCAAATTTTTGGGTGCTGGATATTTTTGTATTCCCCTTTCTGAGCTTTGTTCTGGGATATAGTTAAGTAACTTAAATACAGTTTTGATAAGGGAAACAAAAGCAAGAGAAATGTAATTTAAATCTCCTTACAGCTTGCAGCCCACTGACAGATACCTGGAACAGGCAGTGTTATCATTCCTCAAGGAACTCCTGGCCACCTCAGTGCCTTAATGTTTATATTTCATTAAAGACTGAAACCTTATCTTAACCTTAACCCTATCTTAACAGCAGCTAGCCCCTCAAGGTCCTGAAAATCTTGCTTTAAAATTCCTTAGAAATTTACTTTATCTCAACCTCTCCCTCCCTCCACAAACTTAAAAGTGTATCATCAGTCATTCTTCACAATCCCCGTGTAGCTCTTTCTGCCCATCAGTCCTGTCCCTGCGCTATACTACAATCACCTTTTTGCAACAAAAACATCTCAAGATGTCTTTCTTGTCCATTCACTCACAAACCCAAAAAACTTCCAAATTTCATCAGTTTGATCTTCGGGTCTTGCTTTTAAGATTTTTTAGGTAGAACCAGAGCAACATTTAGATTATGGCTAACTATTCCCCACTATTAAGGTAATACAATTCTGAACACTGTATCCAAAGTCTTTAAGTTATACAATATTCCAGGCTGGTTTACAGGAGCAGGCATTAACTATTCCAAGTACCATCCCAGGGAATACTAAGGACTCTTCCCTTTTGTCCTTCTTCAAAATATCAACTCCATGGGAATGCAAGCTGGTGCAACCACTCTGGAAAACAGCATAGAGGTTCCTCAAAATGTTGAAAATAGAACTACCCTATGACCCAGCAATTGCACTGCTGGGTATTTACCCTAAAGATACAAACGTAGTCATCCGAAGGGGCACGTGCACCCGCTTGTTTATAGCAGCAATGTCTACAATAGCCAAACTATGGAAAGAACCTAGATGTCCATCAACAGACGAATGGATAAAGAAGATGTGGTATATATACACAATGGAATACTATGCAGCCATCAAAAGAAATGAAATCTTGCCATTTGCGACGACGTGGATGGAACTAGAGGGTATCATGCTTAGCGAAATAAGTCAATCGGAGAAAGACAACTATCATATGATCTCCCTGATATGAGGGAGAGGAGATGCAACATGGGGGGTTAAGGGGGTAGGAGAAGAGTAAATGAAACAAGATGGGATTGGGAGGGAGACAAACCATAAGTGACTCTTAATCTCACAAAACAAACTGAGGGTTGATGGGGGGAGGGGGGTTGGGAGAGGGGGGGTGGGGTTATGGACATTGGGGAGGGCATGTGCTATGGTGAGTGCTGTGAAGTGTGTAAACCTGGCGATTCACAGACCTGTACCCCTGGGGATAAAAATATATTATACATTTATAAAAAATAAAATTTAAAAATAAAATTAAAAAAAAAAACTAGGTGAATTATAGCAGCATATATTGAAATAGGAACCCATAAATGAAAATCAAGTCAAAATTGGAGATGTCACAAAAATATTTTCCTAGATTTCTGGATTGTGTTTCATGGTAAACAAAGATTTTGAATTTGGGGAAAACTAGATGATGCATTCTGAGGCAATAAAGTCTCTTGGTTTAATTTCCATGACCTGGAGTCAGGAAGACTTGTGTTCCAAATCCTGCTACCTAGTTAACCCTATGTGCATATGTATGAATGTGGACAACCCAAATAACCTTCAGCTTCTTCACTGACAGTCATAACATTATGATTCTTTTTTATTATTATGTTCAATTAGCCAGAATATAGAACATCATTAGTTTTTAATGTATTGTTCAGTGATTCAACACGCATATAACATCCAGTGCTCATCACCACACGTGCCTCCTTAATACCCCATACTCCACCCCCCTCCCTTCTGTAACCCTCAGTTTGACTCCCAAATTCTTATATAGTTCTTATAAGAATTATTATATAGTTATTATAATAAATTAATGCTTGTAAAGACTGACAAATTGGGGTGCCTGTGTAGCTCAGTGGGTTAAGCTTCTGTCTTCAGTTCAGGTCATGATCTCAGAGTCCTGGGATCGAGTCCCTCATCGGGCTCTCTGCTAGGCAGGGAGTCTGCTTCCTCCTCCTCTCTCTCTCTCTCTCTCTCTGTGCCTGCCTCTCTGCCTACTTGTGATCTCTCTCTGTCAAATAAATAAAATCTTTATAAAAAAAAAAGACCGACAAATTGCTGTGTACACAGTAAAGTCACTCTCTCTTTCTCCCTTTGTTTCTGTCTCTCCATTTATCTATAGAGTATGCAACACGTATCAGTACTACCATTACTACTGACTGCATCTTACAACTGTTGTAAGAACTGAAGATTCTGCCCAGGAGAGGAGCAATTTTAAGAAATGATCATATAATCATAAAAGAAACTGAATAGAGAGAACAAAGAAATCAGGGGAACAGTATTTTTTTCAAAAATCCAAGAAATAGTACTAAATATTTACCAGATATGCTGAAAAATGTACAAGAAGATACAGATAATAGAAGTCATCAATGAATTTGTCAAATTATGCCAACAAATTTTCAATATACTAAGGGAGATGAGTTTCTTGAAAAGATTGAAATGGAATCTAGATAGACTCTTAACAATTAAACCATAGGTTGAAGTTATTTTAAAAAATTAATTGGGGGGCGCCTGGGTGGCTCAGTGGGTTAAAGCCTCTGCCTTCAGCTCAGGTCATGATCTCAGGGTTCTGGGATCGAGCCCTGCATCGGGCTCTCTGCTCAGCAGGGAGCCTGCTTCCCCATCTCTCTCTGCCTGCCTCTCTGCCTACTTGTGATTTCTGTCTGTCAAATAAATAAATAAAATCTTTAAAAAAAAATTTAATTGAATGGATTTTGAAGATATTTTCCTCTAAGCAAATGATGCTATTTTAAATAAGAAGTAAGATATTAATGCACTCAGCAAAGGAAACAGTTGATAAAACCAAAAGATAACTTATGAAATGGTATAAGATATTTGCAAATGACATTGATAAATGGTTAGTACCCAAGATCTATAAAGAACTCATGAAACTCAACACTCAAAAAACAAATAATGTAGTTAAGAAATGGGCAGAAGACATGAACAGACATTTCTCCAAAGAAGGCATCCAGATGGCCAAAAGACACAAGAAAAAATGCTCAATATCACTTGGCATCAGGGAAATAAATATCAAAACCACAATAAAATACCACTGTACACCAGTTAGAATGGTTAAAATTAACAAATCAGGAAACAACAAATGTTGGCAAGGATTTGGAGAAAAGGGAACCCTCTTGCATTGTTGATGGGAATGGAAACTGATGCAGCCACTCTGGAAAACTGCATGGAGGTTCCTCAAAAAGTTAAAAAATAGAGCTACCTTACCACCCACCATTTGCACTACTAGGTATTTTCCCAAAGGATACAAACATAGTGATCCAAAGGGGCATCTGCACCCCAATGTATATAGGAACAATGTCCACACTAGCCAAACTATGGAATGAGCCCAAATGTCCATCAACAGAGGAATGAATAAAGAAGTTGTGTATACCAACTCCCACTTAGTTCTTTGTATTTAAGAGTCTGCTTGTTTGGGGGTGCCTGGATGGCTCAATGGGTTAAGCCACTGCTTTCAGCTCAGATCATGATCTCAGGGTCCTGGGATTGAGCCCCTCATAGGGCTCTCTGCTCAGTGGGGAGCCTGCTTCGCCCCCCCTCTCTGCCTGCCTCTCTGCCTACTTGTGATCTGTCTCTCTCTGTCAAATAAATAAATAAAATCTTTTTTTAAAAAAAGAGTCTATTTCTTTTTCTTTTTTTATGATTTTATTTATATTAAAAAAGAATTTACTTATATATATATACTTACATATACTTAAGATTATATATATGTATATATATAAAACTCAGCCATCAAAAAAACAAAATCTTACCATTTGCAATGACGTAAATGGAACAAGAGGGTATTATGCTAAGTAAAATAAGTCGATCAGAGAAAGACAATTATCATATCATTTCACTCATATGTGGCATTTAAGAAACAAAACAGAGGATCATAAGGGAATAGAGGGTAAAATAAAATAAAATGAAATCAGAGAGGGAGACAAACCATAATGGACTCTTAACTGTAGGAAACAAATTGAGAGTTGCTGGAGGGGTGGGGGTTGGGGGGAGGAGGTAACTAGGTGATAGACATTAAGGAGGGCATGTGATGTAATGAGCACTGGGTGTCATATGCAACTGATGAATCACCGAAGTCTACCTCTGAAACTAATAATACATTGTAAGTTAATTTACTTTAAATAAAATAAAATTTTAAAAATAAATATTTTTTTAGAAAAGAGATGAATGCACTTAACATTATGGTCAACAATCTCCTTCTGAACTTATTCAAGGATTAAATCCTGAGTTATTTCATTATATTATTAATTTTATATAAGCAGATTAATGTTAATAGTAAACTTTCAAAAAGCACTAAAACTATCATAAATACCTCTATGTATAAATTACAAAAGTTAAAAAGATAATTTTTTTAGCTAAGTAAGATACATATTTTCTGTTCTCTGAAAGAAGGCTATGTTGAATTAAGCCTTGGGCATCTTTTATATTTGACCTTTAAAAGGAAAATAAGGATATTAAGAGTCTCTCAGTTAAGGGGCACCTGGATTGCTCAGTTGGTTAAGCATCAGACTCTTGGTTCTGACTCAGGTCATAATTTCAGGGTCCTGGGATTGGGCCCCTTGTGGGGTTCCACCTTCGTGCTCAGCAGAGAGTCTACTTAACCATTCTCTCTCTCTCTCTGCCCCTCCCTTCTGTGCTCTCGCTCTAAAATAAATAAATCTTTATAGAAGATTACTGAAGCATAATTGACCTATAATATTAGATTAGTTCCAGATGTACAGCATACCAATTCGACTTTTTTTTTCTTTTGCTGGGAGGGGGGATGCAGTCTTTATTCCAAGTAGCCATACACCTAGCTAAAATTTCTAATTACATTTATTTTTTTATTTTAATTCTAATATAGTTAATGTACACTGTTACATTATTTCAGGTGTACAATAGAGTGATTCAACACTTCCTACAATACCTTGTGCTCATCACAAGTGCACTCCTTAACCCCCATCACCTGTTTCACCCGTCCCTCCCCACCCCTACTCTCTGGTAACCAACAGTTCTCTATAGTTAAGAATCTGTTTCTTGGTTTGTCTCTTCTTTTGTTTTCCTTTGATAATTTGTTTTTTCTTAAATTTCACCTGAGTGAAATCATATGGCATTTATCTTTCTCTTGATTTACAATTCTATACATCACTCAAGGCTTGCCATAATAAGCATCATGAACATCTGTCAGCATACATTATTAAAATATGATTGACTATATTCCCTATACTGTACATTTCATGAGTTACTTGTTTTACAACTGTAAGTTTGTATTTCTTAATCCTCTTCATCTGTTTTGCCTGTCCTCACCCCCAATCTCCTCTCTGGGAACCACCAGTTTGTTCTTTGTATTTAAGAGTCTGTTTCTTTTTCTTTTTTAAGATTTTACTTACTTATTTGAGAGAGAGAGAGAGAAAGAGAGTGAGAGAGCACAAACAGGGGGAGTTGCAGAGTGAGGGGGAGAAGCAGGCTCCCCGCTGAGCAGGAAACCCAATGTGGAGCTTGATCCTAGGACCCTGGGGTTCATGACCTGAGCCTAGGGCAGATGCTTAACTGACTGAGCCACCCAGATGCCCATTTGTTTCTTTTTTAGAGTCCACATATAAGTGGATTTATATGGTATTTGTCTTTCTCTGACTTATTTCACATTATGCTAACAGCTTTATATGTATATATAAGTATTTCCCTTTAAAAAACATAATGCACATGTCTATAGTGAAAACCCATGATTATGTTAACATTACAAAGGAAGAAAAATGCCTACAGATCATAAGTAATTTTTCCATTGTTGGCTAATACAATTTGTGAATAAAATACAATAGTTAAATAAATCAACTTAAATATATAATATGTTTCATCGATTTCATTTTGATATAAGAAAATGTGTAAGTATGGGTGTTAAGTTTGTATGTAGTTTGCTCCCTATTATGCAGATTTAGTTTAATTTTGCCTTTTCATTTTGCCTAATGTATATTGTTTTTTTATGTTTGAACCTCCTTCATTCAAGTGAACTATTTATTTTAATATCATAAGTTCACATAAAAATAATTCTTATTCTATTCATTAATAGTGTGCTTCAGGTATATACATTTTATAAAATAAAGTGGTTTGAGCACCATTCTCCAAAGTAATATTGCAGACGTGAGCTACTAAATTGTGCAAAAGCCAATTTCTAGTTGAGATAACACAGATCAAGCTTCAGAGCCGCTTATTTGCATAGCTCCCTTCCACTGACATGATATTGGCCTTAGAAATATGTGCACATGGTCATTTTGTATTCCCCTTAGTCGACCACCAAACTTATAAATCTGTGGTCTTTCAAGCCCTGGAATCCATTGCTGTAATTCAACATTGAAAACTTTGTTAGATCAATCCTGCTCAGGTACTTTTTCAAATATCACAGTTGTGATTTTGATTTTTTTTAAAGATTTTATTTATTTATTTGACAGACAGAGATCACAAGTAGGTAGAGAGACAAGCAGATAGAGAGGGGGAAGCAGTCTCCCCACTGAGCAGACAGCCCAATGCAGGGCTCAATCCCAGGACCCTGGGATCATGACCTGAGCTGAAGGCAGAGGCTTTACCCCACTGAGCCACCCAAGCGCCCCTATGTTTTTGACTTTTGATGGCTCCTCAGACTCTTCTGTATTTTCAAATTTTACATATTTCTTACACAATTACAAAAAAGTCCCTAATATTATAAACTATTATTGGGTTGATCTGAAACACAAGGTATATGTACCCTAGTCCTAATTCTTTCACCAACCTTGTGTCATGTTAGGTAAGTCATGTCCTTTCTCTGATCCTCAGTTTACCTATTAGTAGAGGAAGAGGGTATTCCCTCCTTCCTGAAAGCCTTTGTCTTCTGTTGGAGTTGAATCATTGTTAACATTAGGGTCATTAGGGTGACATGGTTGTAGATAACTTTCCTTTTTTTTATTTTCTTTTCTCTATTCTCCATACTTACTTTGCAGTGTTTTGTTGCTGTTGTTGTTAACTTTCACTTAGAATAAAATTTTCAAAGTACATCCATATTGTAACATATATAAGTAATTCACTCCTTTTTTGCTAAATAATATTCCACTGGATGGATAAACTATAATGTTTTCATCCACTCACCAGTCCAGAGACATTTAAGTCATTTCTACTGTTTTGCTATTATGAATAATGCCATGGAGTTACTTTTGACAAAGGAATGAAAAATGGAGATGCTAACCCATTTTCTGTGGATAAACTAGAGACAGATTTACAACTTTTAAACTAAGTATAACATGTTAGTTATAATTTATAAACATATGATATAATTATATAGAGTTCTAATATTTATTACCAATTTTGGTTCTAAAACTAAACTTTAGGTAAGACTAGCTAGATCAGTGTTTCCTAAACACTAGTCCACCAACAAATGCTGGCTAAAAAATCAACCAAACATCATTCAAAGGCCTTACTTATCCCTATAGTTTCTGACTCTATCTCTTTGTTGTGAAGATTAATATATTACTCAGGGTTCTCTCAAGAGAGTGATAGAAAGAGACAGCTACTGATTTTAACTAATTGGCTAATGCAATGATGGGAGGCTGGCAAATCTTAAAAATGTAGGGTGGGCCAGCAGGCTGCAAACAGCAGAATCCCTTCTTCAGGAAACCTCAGATTTTGTGCTTAAGACTTTCAAAGGATTGAATGAGCCCCACCCACCTGGTATAGAGGGAATCTCCTTTACTTAAAGTCAACTAATTATAAATGTAAATTACATCTACAAAATACCTTTACAGAAACATCTAAATGAATGTTTGACCAAATAACTAGCCACTATAGACTAGCCAAACTGACACATGAAATTAACTGTTACAATTTATACATTTTACTTAATTTAACTTTATCTTAATGTTAGTTAAAAATGGCCAGTGAATATAAAATATTTCTGACTCTGGTTTTTGTTTACTTCATTTTGACTCCACTAGGAAAAAAAAAATATATAACATTAAATATATTCTACATAAAGAATCCATTATTTAGATTTTTTTAAATCAGAATAGCCTAAGCCTTAATATATTGAACATAATTTATTATTGACCATAATATCATTAATGGAATGCAATTTTTATAGCCTGCTGCTTGTCTTATGTTGCTTTCAACATACTTTATTTTTTGCCTGGTATCCCTGCATTTGTAACTATTTTCCATGAAAAGCTACTTGGAAAAACCGTAAGATGGGACAGAATTCAGGAAAGGTGTTTGCAAGCAGAGAAAAGATTCAAAACTATCAATATGAGAGGAGAAATAGGGTCATTTATTTTCCACTCCACCCATCTCCCTCTTCTGCATACTCCTTCTTAATGAGTGTGAATATCAATAGTACTACTGATGAATTGAAAGGAATGAAAAAATTCTCCAGGTAGAAATTATTTCCCCCAGGTCTTGAACTCTGCAAAGGTGGCAATTTCACCCCAAATTATAGCTAAGGCTCTGGAGGTAAATTTTACCCTAGAGATTTTTTTCCCCTCACTTTTTGTACATAGAAAAGTAGCTGTAACTCTGAGACTATATTGGAAAGAAAATTGTTCAGTCCTACATTTCTTTTTTATAGATGTACCCAATGTTATATATTTTTTAGATCTATAAGCATATTCATACAATTAATGTGTTACTAATCAAATGAAAAAATCAGCATGATAGAACACAACTGTAATAAGGACTTTGAAAATTCATCTAAATGGAAATTTGGTTTGTGGATCTAAATACAATTTTTAACTGTTCATTATATAAGTACTGCAAAAAGAGATTTCTTCTTCAAATATTTTTACAAACCTCAAAATTTTTACAAAAGTAATTCTAAGCCCCAAAACAAATAACATTTATTCAAAACCCCAAATATTAAGTTCCTCTGAAAACAAAACAAAACAAAAAAAACCACTTTGTCTCAAAGCATTGTTGATCCTAAGAGTAAAATTTATTTCTATCCTAATGAGGATTTGTAGGTATTTAATTCAAGAACTTGGGTAATAAAACAGGTTTGTGACTAGTTAAAAATATGGAAAATGCTATTGATAATCTACTCTGAACTAATTATTTAAAACGAGATACTGAAGAAAAGAATGGAAAAAATGTGACTGAAATTTGCTTTGGAATAGATTTGCTAGTACATTTTCAGTGGGATAACCAGTGTTATAAGATATTAAATCATAGTTTCAGAGATCATAACAATATTATATGGAAGCTTTAAGAATGAGTAAAACCAAAAGATTTGCATTTTTTTCTATATAGCTTATGCTAAAATCTTGGTGTCAGATGTTGGTAAATCAGTAGATTTATCAACACCAATATTGAATTTCTGTTAAGTAGCTTAGAAATATTAATACAAATGTCAGACTATACAAATTTAGGTCCATATAAAAAAATAAAACATGTTAATATAACTTTGTGAAATTGTTAAAATTTTGATCTTAATATCAAATAAGAAAAAAATCCCCAAATTTTACTCTAGATATCTTAGAAAAGTTGATTCATTTCTATCATTTAGTTAATAAAACTATTTAAGTAGTGTAGCATGAAACATCAAGAGTGAGCTAAACTGGGGTGCCTGGGTGGCTCAGTGGGTTAAGCCGCTGCCTTCGGCTCAGGTCATGATCTCAGAGTCCTGGGATCGAGCCCCACATCGGGCTTTCTGCTCAGCAGGGAGCCTGCTTCCTCCTCTCTCTCTCTCTGCCTCTCTCTCTGCTTGTGATCTCTCTCTGTCAAATAAATAAATAAAATCTTTAAAAAAAAAAAAAAAGAGTGAGCTAAACTGTCTCTGACAGAACTTGCACCTTCCTTGTTTGGTCTTTAGAGTTTTCTAGAATGACATGACCACAGCAGTTTACAAAATAAAGAAATCAAGCAAAAATTTTTAAAAAGAAGGGAAAAAAAAAAAAGAAAAAGAAAACAAAAACAAAATCAGGTGACAAGAGCCCTGCCTTCAAAGATTTATTTCATTTGAGCTGATATGAAATGTAGACATCAATTTGTTTGTTTGTTTGTTTCCAGATGATTCTATTGTGCACTTATTTCCAGGTATTCTTTTAGATGTCTAGGTATATAATCATATTACCTATTATTATGTATGAAATATTAGCTCCTACTTTACATGTTTTATTTAATTTCTTTCCCTTAAATTGTTTTGTCTAATATACAAAAAAATGTTATTATGGTATTTGGCAATGTCACCTTTTTGCTGATTATGATGAAGATGTTACTTATGTTTTGCCATTGACTATTTGGCTGGAGTAGGTTTGGAGTATGATTTTTACCATATCAATATCAACTTCATCTGTTTTTATTCTTCTTTAATGAATTTTAAATAGAACAATAATGTGACAATTTCTTACTGTTGTTTAAATGAGGTAGTACATAACTACTTCACAAAATTCTTTAAAATAGAAGTTGACAATATTTGTAAGAAAATAGTGTGTTTTGATCTATTCCATAAAATTATTTGAAATTCAAATAACATATTTTCTTAGAGAAATACATAAGAACTTATTAATCTTCAAACTCTTACCAATACAGGTTATCATTTAATAATATTTTATTTGTCTCTCCTAACTAGTGTATGAGAAATCAGGATTTCCTTTCCATGAACGTGTTTTTATTTATTTTTATTTATTTATTTATTTTTATTATGTTATGTTAGTCATGATACAGTACATCATTAGTTTTTTATGTAGCACATGACCATGTTTTTAAATAAACTAAATCAATGTTTTCTCTCGTAACCTATTCCAGATTATTTTAATTATGTATAAAAAAGCCAACATATAATCTTTTTTTTTCTTTAAAGATTTTATTTATTTATTTGACAGACAGAGATCACAGCAGGCAGAGAGGCAGGCAGGGCATGAGGAGAAGCAGGCTCCCTGCTGAGCAGAGAGCCCAATGTGGGGCTGGATCCTAGGATCCTAAGACCATGACCTGAGCAGAAGGCAGAGGCTTACCCCATTGAGCCACCCAGGAGCCCCAAGCCAACATATAGTCTTAAAATATTCAGAGATTGGGGCGCTTGGGTGGCTCAGTGGGTTAAAGCCTCTGCCTTCAGCTCAGGTCATGGTCCTAGGGTCCTGGGATCGAGCCCCGTGTCGGGCTCTCTGCTCAGCGGGGAGCCTGCTTCCCTTCCTCTCTCTCTCTCTGCCTGCCTCTCTGCCTACTTGTGATCTCTGTCAAATAAATAAAATCTTTAAAAAAAATATTCAGAGATTAACAAAATGGTTAATAATTAATAATAATAATTAAAATAATATTAATAATAACAAAATTTACACACTTCAAAAATACTCTACATATTGAATATACTCTTCAAACTTTAGTGTGTGTTCTTTTTCTACACACATGTTAACACAAACATGTAAACTAGTCAATTAGAAGTAGAGGAATTTAAGGAACTTAAACTCTTAATGGTATGCAATACAAGTGTTTTAAAGAGTAAAATGTACTAATCAATTTCCTATTTCGGCTACAAGATGTAAAGAACCTAGAAGTTGCTATTCCCATCCTTACACTAAGAAAATGGTTTAACAAACAGAAAAGCAATGTCTTGTCTTCTTGTCTTTAACTCATCAGAAAACTGTAGCCACTGGGCATTCTACTTCTCCAAAATGTGTGTATTCATCTGGATCCTTGTGAGATGTTAGCAAAAGCAGCTCTTATAGGGAAATTATATCATAAAATGCATATATTACACAAGAAGAAAGATCTAAAATCAAAAATCTAAACCTCTAGTTTAGGAAATTGGAGAAAGAGCAATGAACATTTAAAGAAAGCAGAAAAAAGAAATGTAATACAAATTAGAAGAAAAGTCACTACAATTGAAAAGAAGAAAACAATAGAGAAAATCCATGGAAACAAAAGTTTATTCTTTTTTTATTATTATAAAAATTTTATTTATTTTTTGACAGAGAGAAAACACAAGCAGGGAGAGGGAAGCAGAGGGAGAAGCAGGTTCCTCGCTGAGCAGGGAGCCTGATTCAGGGCTCAATCCCAGGACCCTGGGATCATGACCTGAGCCAAAGGCAGATGCTTAATGGACTGAGCCACCCAGGTGCCCCACAAAAGTTTATTCTTTGATAAGATCCATAATGCATAAAATCATAACTTTTGTTAAATAATCTGAAATCCTAAATATGCATACATTTTCTGGCATTCAACTTTTCCCTGACCTTGAATATATTTATTTTAAAATTGCCATGCCATTTTTGTTAAATTTTTTAACTAACTTTACTTAGGTGTAATTTATATGTAGTAAAACTTATAGATCCTTAAAATATAGTTCTATAAGATTTACAACTAATCTTTGACAAAGCTGGAAAGAATATCCAGTAAAAAAAAAAAGACAGTCTCTTCAACAAATGGTGTTTGGGAAAACTGGACAACAACCGGCAGAAGAATGAAACTAGACCACTTTCGTATACCGTACACAAAAATAAATTCAAAATGGATGAAACACCCAAATGTAAGACAGGAAACCATCAAAATTCTAGAGGAGAACACAGGCAGTAATCTCTCTGACATCAGCCATAGCAACATCTAAGAAGACATGTCACTGGAGGCAAGGGAAACAAAAGCAAAAATGAACTACCAAAAATGGGACCTCATCAAGATAAAATGCTTCTGTGCAATGAAGAAAACAATCAACAAAACTAAAAGGCAGCCTATAGAATGGGAGAATGTATTTGCAAATGACATGTTTGATATAGGATTAGTACCCAAAATCTACAAAGAACTTACCAAGTTTAATACCCCCAAAATAAATTCAGTTAAGAGATGGGCAGAAGACATGAAGACATTTTTCCAAAGAAGACAGATGGCTAACAGACGCATGAAAATTAGTTCAACATCACATCATCTGGGGATTACAAATCAAAACCATAATGAAATACCATTTCATACTTGTCAGAATGGCTAAAACTAACAACACAGGAAACAACAGATATTGGCAAGGATGTGGAAAAAGGGGAACCCTCTTGCACTACTGGTGGGAATGCAAACTGGTGCAACCACTATGGAGAACAGAATAGAGCTTCCTCGGGTCACCTGGGTGGCTCAGTGGGTTAAGCCTCTGCCTTCAGCTCAGGTCATAATCCCAGGGTCCTGGCATCGAGCCCCGCATTGGGCTCTCTGCTCTGCAGGGAGCCTGCCTCCACCTTTCTCTCTGCCTACTTGTGATCTCTGTCTGTCAAATGAATAAATAAAATCTTAAAAAAAAAAAAAAAAAGAATAGAGCTTCCTCAAAAAGTTGAAAATAGAGCTACCCTATGACCTAGCAATGGCACTACTAGGTATTTTACCTAAAGGTTACAAAAACACTAATTCAAAGGGGCACATGAACCCTGATGTTTATACTAACATTATCAACAAGAGCCAAACTGTGGAAAGAGGGGCACCTGGGTGGCTCAGCAGGTTAAAGCTTCTGCCTTCGGCTCAGGTCATGATCCCAGGGTCCTGGGATCGAGCCCCACATCGAGCTCTCTGCTCGGCAGGGAGCCTGCTTCCCCCTCTCTCTCTCTGCCTGTCTCTCTGCCTATTTGTGATCTCTGTCTGTCAAATAAATAAATAAAATCTTAAAAAAAAAAAAAACAACTGTGGAAAGAGCCCAAGTGTCCATCAGCTAATGAACGGATAAAGAAGTGGTATATTATATATATGTATATATATATATATATATATATATATATATATATAATCTCTGAACATTATTCAGCTATCAGACAATTAAATCTTGCCATTTGCAATGACATGGATGGAGCTAGAATGTATTATGCTAAATAAAATAAGTCAGTCAGATAAAGACAAATACCATATAATGTCATTCATATGTGAAATTTAAGAAACAAAATAGATGAACAAACATATGGGAGGGGGAAAAAAAGAGAGAGGGAAACAAACCATAAGGGACTCTTAACTACAGAGAATAAATTGAGGGTTGATGGAGGGAGGTGGGTGGGGGATGGGCTAAATGTGTGATGGGTATTAAGGAGGGCACTAATCATGAACACTGGTGTTATATGTAAGTGATGAATCACTAAATAATACACTTTAAAAACTGCACCCCCCCCAATAAGACACACAAATGTATGCACACTGGTGTAAACTTTAACATATATTAAAATACATTTCTCTCTCTTATTCCACCAAATTTCCTACCACCAGAAGGTTTGCTTTTCAGTCAGTCCTCCTTCCAAGAGGTAAACACTATTCTGATTTCTATCACTGTATGTTAATTTTACTTGTTTTTGAATTTTATAGAAATGAAATCCTACTTGTCAATGTTTCAGTCTTGATTCTGAAGTCTGTAGGGTTGGACCGTTCAATGGCCATAGAGTTAAACATTGAATATTGCATTTCCACCCAATTAATATATAGATTGTAGTCCCAAATTAGTATCACAGTATGTTTCCTTTGAAAATCTTATTTAAAATATCAAGGAAATACAAATGAAAAAGAATAATCAAGATAATCTTGAAGATGAAGGATAAAGTTTATGTTCCTATAGGCAAAATATAAATACTTATTATAGTTATACTAAGAATTTGTTATAGTGGTTCAGAGATAGACAAAATAATTGATAAAACAGAACACTCCAGAATAGATGGACACTTGTTTTATTACTGAGTTGGCACTGAAGAGAAGTAAGAAGTCTTGGATCCAGTGTATATCCATAAGCATAATATGACTTCTTACTTCATATCATAAACAGTAGAACGCACATATTAATTTTAAGGATAAAACCACACAATGTCTATAAATGTCTGTAAGATAGCACAAGAGAATGTTTTCATGGCCTGGGAGCACACAAATTTTTCTAAAACTGACAAAAGAATCACTAACCTTACAAGAAAAAATACAAAAATTAAAATTGGGAACTCATTGTCAAAAGATAGCGTCAAGAAATTGAGAAGTAGGGGCGCCTGGGTGGCTCAGTGGGTTAAGCTGCTGCCTTCGGCTCAGGTCATGATCCCAGGTCCTGGGTTCGAGCCCCACATCGGGCTTTCTGCTCAGCAGGGAGCCTGCTTCCTCCTCTCTCTCTGCCTGCCTCTCTGCTTACTTGTGATTTCTCTATGTCAAATAAATAAATAAAATCTTTAAAAAAAAAAAAAAAAAGAAAGAAATTGAGAAGTAAAGCCACATATTGAAAAAAAGTCATTTGAAATACATATAACCAATAGAGGATTAATATCCAAAATATGTATAAATGACTTAAGCAAAACTACTTGAAAAAAGACAAATTACAGAAAAAAGATATTCAAATTTCAACAAGCCATATAAAGGATTCAGGTCATTACCTATGATGGAAGTTAAATTAAAATCTCAGTCTCACACTGAAGCATACTCCCAAAATGGCTAAAACTGAAAATAATGATAATACAAATATGTGATACTGTGAAGTAACTTGATTCCTTATAAACTTCTCATAGGTAGGTATATGGCTCAGTCATTTTGGAAAACTGTTTGATACTATCTACTGAAGTTATCATATTCATAATCTAAAGTTAATTATAAATTAATCATAATTATGTCATAAATCAATCATAAATCTAATAGCAAGTAATTCTTCTCTCCAAAAAATGAATAAACACGTGCATTAAATATTCATAAGAATAAGTATTTCGTCCATATGTCTCATAGCCTCAAACTGGAAACAACTTAAAATGTCTATCAATATTACAACAGTGAAAATGAACAATATTCTGCTACCCTGGTAACTGAAATAAATCCACAGTCACAATATTACATGAAAAAAATCAAGCAGAAGTATACTGTATTACTCTAAATAAGTCCAAAAACAGGTAAATTTTTTCTATGGACATGTATGTCCCTACATTCAGTCACTTTTATCCTAATCTATATTAAAATATCCTGTAACATAATTTCCTTTAAATAATTTTAAGTTTTTAATAATTATTATGCTTAAAATATCAACATTAATCAAAATCTACCTTTACTCTCCATAGTAAAAAGTAATTGTAAAGATACGTATTTTAAAGCATAAAAATGAGAGTTAAATTTGAATAATCTTAAAATTAATTTTCAAATAAAATTCACTCCTAAATTTATTATTATGAGAAATAAAATTTTTGATCACTTTGTAATAATGGCACATGCAGCAAATATAATTTAGTTATATCAAATCCAAGAAACCACAATACACACCCATACCACAAGCACACCAAGAGGGGCATGATTTATTTAAATCTCTTGTAATATTGTGGAAATCTGAAAATGATTTCAAGAGGACTTCTGAAGTACTACTCAGAATTAGTTTTTCCTTCGAAAATATTATTTGGTAATGTCCAAATAATTGAGAAACCACTCATTATTGGATTTAGTTTGAGAAACACGAGAAGATTTCTGTTAAATCAATACATTGTTTCATAATATTAAAAACAAGATTTCAGTGAGTCTTTCAAATGAGCTTACAAGTTTAATCATTCACATAATGAAAATAGTCAATTTGTTGATTGGTTGACTAGAGTGAAGAAAGCAATTTTCACCTAAGGATCTAGAGCCACCTTGTTTGCAGTAAAGTATCAATAGTTGGTTTTTACAAGCCCAGTACCAGCAAGGAACTATGTTAGAAATTACCATACGTTAATTGTCGCCATTATCTTACAAAGTAGGTAGTTTTAGTATTTGCATTTTAGAAAGGATAGAAAATAAAATTAAAAAAAAAAAAAAAAAAACTAGGGCGCCTGGGTGGCTCAGTGGGTTGAGCCGCTGCCTTGGCTCAGGTCATGATCTCGGGGTCCTAGGATCAAGTCCCGCATCGGGCTCTCTGCTCGGCAGGGAGCCTGCTTCCCTCTATCTCTCTCTCTCTGCCTGCCTCTCTGCCTACTTGTGATCTCTCTCTGTCAAATAAATAAATACAATCTTTAAAAAAAAAATTAAAAAAAAAAAAACTAGTCTGATTAAGAGCACAGCTATTTGGTAGCAGATTCAAGACATCAACTTGAGCCAATCCTACCCCAGCACTGAACTTTTAATTCTACATTCTGCTGCCCCATGACCTAATTCAGAAACAGTAGTTACAGATTCAGCTCAGTTTCTTTAGTGCATGAGCAAGAGAGCATTTCAGAAAGCCAATGTCTAACTACAGGCAAAAACCAGTATTAAAGAGAAACTGTATTATTTACAAAGTTACAGTACTTACATATTAGGCACTGTATCTAAGTGCTTTACATGTGTTATGTATTTAACCCTTGGGAAAATCCTAGGAAAGAGAAACAATTACCCCTATTTTGCCTGTGAGGAATCTAAGTTGCAAAGTTATTAAGCCATTTGCCCACAGCTGGGAATCAAGTCCAAAGTCCATTATCTTAATCATTATGTCACATTAATCACATATATTTATCATCATGCCTCCATGACATATCTCTAGAGCAGAAGAGGAGGATATAAAAATAAAGAGTAATAGATGATAAAATATAATAGAGTAAGAAGTAAAGCAATTCTGAATAGGAAGGGTTTGGAAAGCTCCTGGAAGGATGTAGAACAAGGATGGATCTTTAAGGAAATGTATGAAATCAACAGGAAGACAGGAAAACAAACTGGGAAGTCCGGATGTAGCAGGAACACAAGTGGGCCAGAAGAACCTAGGAATGACAGCGACTAGGTCACTTGTATTAAATAGAAGGATTGGCGTAGAAGCTTAAGAGCAAAAGACAGGTAGGTTCAGATCATGAAAGGCCATATATTTAGGTAAAAAAATTAGAATTTACATATACTGTTGTATAAAGATTAAAAATAATTATCAAGCAGTTATTGAAGTGATAAAATTTGGGTTTTAGAAAATTAGTTCTTTTTTCTTAAGATTTTATTTATTTATTTGACAGAGAGAGACACAGAGAGAGAGGAAACACAAGCACAGGGAGCGGGAGAAGGAGAAGCAGGCTTCCTGCTAAGCAGGAAGCCCGATATGGGGCTTGATCCCAAGACTCTGGGATCATGACCAAAGCCAAAGGCAGACGCCTAATGACTGAGCCATCCAGGCACCCCTAGAAATTTAGTTCTAATGATAGTGCCAGTATGTTCTAGTTTGCCCCTAACCATCCTTGTTTATACTTATTATCCTAGGAAAATTATTAATAGTGCCTCCTGTTCCTTTAAAAGATTCCTAATTAGGACAATATATTTTGTTGTCACCCTGACTTGGGCAAACATTTATGTATCATATTGAAAAAATAAAAATTTGGCATCATCAAATGTTGATGACTGATTAAGGTTTTTAAATTTTTTAAATTTTATTTATTTATTTGACACAGAGAGAGAGAGATCACAAGTAGGCAGAGCAGCAGGCAGAGAGAGGGGGAAGCAGGCTCCCCACTGAGCAGAGAGCCAGATGCAGGGCTCGATCCCAGGACCCTGGGATCATGACCTGAGCCAAAGGCAGAGGCTTAACCCACTGAGCCACCCAGGCACCCCAAGGTTTTTAAATTGAAGTGGATAGTTTGAAGGGTAGCTACATAGGGCTGATTAAAAAAAAAATTATAAAAAGCAATATCAGACCTCTATATCCACCCCAGGAAAATATGATGATTGTACACAAGGAAGCATGTACAAAGATATTAATTGTCTCATAGGACAAATTTAAAAACTGCCAATAAATGAATGGCTATATAAAATGCAGTATACATTTACTATGAGTTATGCAACAGTTAAAAAGACAAAAAGGCAGTCCTATGGGTTCTGGTATAGAAAGCAAATAAAACAACAATAATATTAATGTAAGTGAATAGTAATTAATGTAAATGAATAGTAAATGTATTCTCTATTAATGTAAATAACTAGTAAAAGGACTGAAGGGAAGTCTACAATGCTTTAAAGAAAGGACTGGGATAAGGTTTATGAACAAATTAACAAGTTGTCAAATCTATAATCATTTGAGAGAAAGTAAACTATAGTTGTGGCTTTATACAGAAAAAAGTAGGCAAATTTAAGAAGTTGCATGATTAGAATTAACAAGTTTTGGAACGTTATTTATATAGAAACTAAAGCAATAGGTAGACTCAAAGCGGTCCCCAAATTTTGAACTTTCACTCCTAGAATGTTCTCATTTTGGAAATATTGGTGGCATAAAATAAATGAAACTAAATATAATGCACTTGGATTTGTTACATCCTTCACTGAGGCTCTAATGGACCTGCCAGGCAGAGATAATTAACAAGCTGACCTTGCTTCCTTCTTCATCCCTTGAGACTTGTGTTTATTGGATATGACATTATACCACACTGTATTATGGCTGTTTTATGTTTTCCTCACTAGCCTGTGAGCTTGAAAATTTTGTTCAATTCTCCAGTTTTACAACTTTACAAAATCTGAGCCAGGTATTTGCCCACTATGATATTTCATATCACCTGTGACTGTAGTACATTATCAGCTTTCCTCATAGCTCTTAAACTCTTATTTTAGCCACCTGTAAGTTTTCCTATTTATTTTTACATTCATTTAACACTATGATGTTATATTGATGTGATAGAACTTATAAGACTGGATTATGACATATGATTGCATTTTTCTTCCCTACCAATCCCAGAGCTGGGGTAGGAACATGTCTTACTTGATCTTGAATCATACAGTAATGGTATATAACAAATACAAAGGAAATGTTAGTTGAATTAAAATGCAGAGGCATGACATAAGGAATACTGAAATGTTTGATGAAAAGGCTAATAGAAATATTGTTTTCTAATTGTTTGTACCCCTTAAATTCATTTAATAGTTTTGTATTAGGACACCATATAATATTTATTAGCTATATCTTATATAAATAGCCTCTTCTGAGGCATTTGAGAAAATAAATTTCACATCTATAATGTTTGTTTTTAGAACTGCTTATTAGGCAAGAAGTTATATTGGTAAATGAAGCAAAATGAAACTATATAGAAAATCCAAATCCATTTCTTTATAATGTTCCAGTAAGAAAAATAAGGATATCCTGTACTGAAATTTATAGCAAATAAGCTCATTTAACTTCATCAGTTTATTCACTTATGGATTTTAAGACTTTTTAGATCCACAGTACTGTTTTTGTTTCAGTCTTATCTGGCTCTAGTTTGGGCAATCCTATTCATTCGTGTTGTGTAACTGAACATTTAAATATGTGAATTGAATGTCAACCTAAAGTCCCACCACATATTCCTGGAAGGGTCCTTGGGCCCAAGTTCACTTTAGAAGAAAAGGGATGACAGTTTCTTATTTTGCCTCTATTCTTTGCATTTTAATTCGTTAGTGTAGGTTAGTAAAATGATTTTAATTATCCTACAATGAACACAGTAATGTACAATTTCTAAGTTTATGCATAATAGAAGTGATTAAAATAGTGTAATTGATTTTACACTTTTTATTTTAATGTTTTTTAGTTTCACCATGCCTTACATTGAGTTTGCAACCTATTGGCTTAAAATAAAACCTTATTACAGAAAAAGAAATCAATTCACATTAGTGTTCATTTTAAGAAAGCAGCAATAATGAAAAGCTGTATCAATTTCCCATTATGGCTTAGAATAACTAGTGACATAAAACTGGGTATATAAAAAAATAACACTTCATTTCGGCTTGGAACTTTAATTAAGCACTTTATTTTAAAAGAGAAACGATACTTCGTCCACTACTTGGGATATTCTACACTGCTAATCAATCCTTTACTCCGCATAGGCCATTGTATGCTAAATAAATGTCTGGAAAAATACTTATGGGAGTTGAAAAAGGAACATTATATATTATCTCAATTGAAATATAAAACACAAAGTACTTTAAATTGAATAAAAAGATTTTAAAGCTGAATCCAATTTATCACTTGAAAAATGTAACCTTATGAAATGTAATATTAGTGTCAAAGATCTGAATCTTTTCTACAAAGAGGAAAATAAAAGCCTACCACTTTCTCACATACATTAATATAATAATGAAAATCAATTTATACTAAGGTTGGCCTCTGCACTGTATTATGTACACTGGTAGTATTCTAACTATATTCAAACGTATTAATAAGGAGTCTGATCTTTCATCCTTGTTTCAGCCAGGAGAGACAGACAAATCCACAAGTTAAACTGCATGTATGTATATGTGAGTGTGTATGCATATATTACACATTAACATGTGGGGAAACTTCAGGCTTGCTGAGAAACTAGCATAAGAAGGTAGGACTATTCAGGGACACCTTGGAAACTTAATCATCTTGAAAAAAATGTTTTAAGATAATTTATTTGAGAGAGAGAGAGAGAGCTTGCAAGAGTAGGGGCGGGGCAAAGGGAGAAGGAGATGCAGACTCCCCACTAAGCAGGGAGCCTGTTGCAGGGGTCTATCCCAGAGTCCTGGGATCATGACCTCAGTTGAAGGCAGACACTTAACTGACTGAACTACCCAGGCGCCCCTGAAACTTAATCATCTAACGTTTTCTGAGTAAGGATATATCTAAGCCAATACTGAAAATACTTTTTTATAAAATATTTGTAAATGGAAGCATACAGATAGATAGCCTTAGTTGTTCTTAAACATAATGTAAGCCTGATTATAAAAGGCATGTGATGTAGCAAGAATTTGGCTTTATCAACTCAGAAATGGCTCATATCTGAACAGGAGCCATCTGCAACGATTATGTCCTATATGGAACATAGATCAAGTAAAAGGCTACAACTACTCTTTCTCTTTTAAGTTCTATATTCTTAAGTAAATAAATCAGAAATATATAATGTCTGTGTACAGTGTTTACCCTCAGTTAACTCTGAACGGTCCCATAACAATGAAGATCAAAATCAGTATACCATACAAAGATGTGTAACAAAATTTGAAATAACAAGTATAACGAAAAAGATCTTTACTTAATTATCCTTATGAGTTTCAACCGTGTCAAATAAGTTTATAGGGCCAAAAAACCTTATCAAGACAAAACATATCAAGTTTTCTTTGCATAAGCTATTCTGCTTACTCTGAAAGCATTTTTAAATACTTTCAGTTTATTAACTTTGATGCTACTCTTCTAAACACCTCTTACTATTCTCACAGTGTGTCTATAAGAGACCTTCAAAAACCTGAAGTCAATAATAACACATTAAGAAAAATCATATTTAAAAATGCCCTAATCATTGCCACAAATACCATCAACCTATGAACATTGTAATTATTTAAATAGCTGACAGTAATCTCCCATGAAATTGGAGAAAAATAAGTTAATAAGCAAAAAGAGTCATATTTAACTCTTAAAAAAATATGTATTGATGGGGTGCCTGGGTGTCTCAGCCAGTTGAACAGCTGCCTTTGGCTTAGGTCATGATCCCAGAGTCCCGGAATTGAGCCCCATTTTGGGCTCCCTGCTCAGCGAGGAATCTGCTTCTCCCTCTGCCACTGCTGTTGCCCCTGCTTGTGCTCTCTTACTCTCTGTCAAATAAATTAATAAAATCTTTTAAAAAATAAAAAAGATTCATTTGTTTGTTATTTGTTTTAGAGGGAGAGTGAGCATAACCAGGAGGGACAGTGGGAGAAGGAGAGAGAATCTCAAGCAGACTCGTGCTGACCATGCACAGATCCTGATGCAGGGCCCAATCTCAGGAACCTAAGATCGTGACCTGAGTGGAAACCAAGAGTAGGATGGTTAGCAGATTGTACCACCTCATATTTAACTCTTGCCCTAGTTTTTATCCCAAGAGAAATCAGAGGGGGAAAAATAAGAGCTTAATTTAATATAATTTATATGCAGTAAGGGAACAATCTCATATCATCTGTATTGTCAAATATATATGTGTCATTGTTGTTAATCTCTTAAAACTTTCAAAATTATGTGGATTACCTCTTCTACATAAAAGCTGGCCTGCCGGGGTACCTGGGTGGCTCAGTTGGTTAAATGGCTGCTTTCAGCTCAGGTCATGATCTCTGGGTCCTAGGACTGAGCTCCACATCAGGGTCTCTGCTTAGTGGCTTTCTGCTTCTCCCTTACACTCTCCCTCTGTGCTCTCTCTCCCACTCTCTCTCAAATTAATAAATAAATAAAATTAAAAAAAAAAAAAGCTAGCCTGCATAATCAGAGTTTTAGAAATTAAAATAAAGGGGGCATAAAAGACCATTTTGCATAAACTTGTTTAACAGATATGGAGAAAAGCTAAATGACAAGATTAGCTCAATTTAATGTCATTACTTACAATTTCCTGATAATGAAAATGTGGTCAACTTTCTAATTAATGTGTCAAAAACATTCACAGCATCCTCAAGTCCTATTTGCATTGAAAAGATCTTATTCTTACATATCCTTCTAGTTATACCCTATCTCCACGCTTCTATTTATAATCTCAGCTATTTGAAAATAGTCTACAGTTACTGTTCAACATCCTTACACACCATTTAAAACTGTCACAAAGAGTATCCTTCAACCTAGGTGGAGATGACTAGAGTTCTCAAGCTTCTAAAACTGACTGTGCCAATTCACAAATTGCATTTCTGCTAAAATCTGCAGAGAAAGTCTCTGATGGGTTTCTCCCATGCTTGGAGGCAGCAAGTGGTAATTAATTGCAAACTACAGGACATCTCAGAATATGTAAAATACAGGATTTGGGTTACAGGGTTGAGAGATGCAAATTTCTGGTACCATCTCTTTGTTTCAACTGTAGCTGTTATTCCCTATTGAAACAACTAAGTGATTTAAATTCTAAGCCCAAGTTTTTAGGCTACTTTGAAAGTTATGACAATTCTAAGATTGTGTGTAGGCAAGTAGACAGTCATCCCAAAAGTGTATGGTGAGTTGGTAGGCACAGCAATGATCCAACAACAGTGAAACAGAGTTATACCTCAGGTCCTAAGACGTCTCAGGTAACAGCTTGTGGCCTCTGCTCCCAATCCCTCATAACAACACTTCATGCCATAGTCTCCAATAACCTTGTCATTAATTGAATTGGATAATTCTCAGCATATTTAAATCCTGTATCTCTGCTGACATTTATTACAACATCCTTCTTGAAGTGCCCCCCATACACACACCTTGATGTTATTGATACATTGATTCAAAATATTTTAATATACACATTCTTGATATTATATTGAATATATAATAATCATATCATGAAAATGGACCTCTACTTGTCAGCAGCAACGTCACTATTATAGGTATTAATATAGGTTACTAGTTTTAATATTATTTATAAACATTCTGAAAATTTCCTATGTCCCAGGCATTTCATTAATACTCAATTAATAATGTATAACATTCAATCCTCACCACATGATATAGTGACTATGAGGTAGCTGCCAGACTGCACCCCACATCCAGTCACAAGTAGACCTAACCTACAATCTTCACATCTCTTAATTACACCAGTTTTATTTTTTAATTAATTAATTAACTAATCATTTAATTAATTAGCCTTTTAACTAGGCCCCACGCACAACATGGGGCTTGAACTCACGACCCTGAGATTAAGAGTTGCATGCTCTACAGACTGAGCCAGCCAGTGGCCCCTATTCGTGCCACTTTTCTTTATATCCTTTTTAATAGTGCTACTCTAGTTGAAGTTCTTAACATTACTCACATATATTACAACCTTCTCCTATCTGGTTTCTCTGCCTCCAGTCTTCTCCTCATAATTTATTCTTTACAACACTATAAGACTGGTTTCACCCTGAAAGTAAAATATAATAATCTACTACCATCTCTCAAATTATATAACATTAAAATTCTTCATTTGTCTCAAATTTCTTACAGACGCACTCCAAATCTCTCTTTACAAAGCATTCTTAATCTAGATGAACGAAAATGAAAACTTAAAGGTTGCTTCATGTTCATTTCCAGTTGTTTATGACATGGTGCTGCTAATGTTTTAAAATAATTATGTGTGCTAATATAAAATACCAAACAGAGACCAAACCTGAAAATTTCCTGAGCAGACAAAAACATTCAAGCTACATAAGCAAAACTCAGTTTAACATATTCTGCAAAACAAGTGAAATTTAACTTGGGCCACTTCTTGTAAATGTCTCTGAAAATCATAAATGAAACAAGCTATTCTTGAAAAATGGCATGAGGTAAACACCTTAACCAATTCCTAATCACTAGACAAACTGAAATGCTATAATCAATTATTGTAAAAAATAAGTGGCCTCTGAATTTTCACTATTGCATCTTACAGCAATATATCTCAGATCCTCATTCACCTCTCAGTTTGAGAGATCCCAGTTTGTGAACTGTTTTTATATTCACAATTAACTCTTACTAAAAACGATTTAATTGATCTGATGGTTTTAATTTTGCTATTTCTGGATTTTTTTATATGAAGACTTTACTTCACATCATATAAAGTCCAAACTAAGTATCACTCGATTCTGTCTGAAATCCAAATTTGACAATGTGGTAAGGATTTTGAAGTTTCTTAAAATATACTTATCAAAGAAAGGTGCTTCCAACTATTCTCTTTAATGCATTCATAAATAATGGGAGTTAAGGGTGGAGGAATAGGTCTGGTATCACCCATAATTCCAAAGATGATGCTATCAAAGTAAGCAACCTAAAGGAAAAAATGAAAATAAGAATTTGTTCTTCATGGGACTAGACTCTTGCAAACTTATTTTGCCTTAAAAAGTTTAAATTCCTTCTGAACTTTCTAAATCCACATTCCTAATTGAGTGCCATTACATCATATTTAAAACCCACGGGGAAGTGAATACATTTCCAATTACCCACGGGTATCACCAATTCCCTTACATTTACTTAAGCACTGAATTCCTGCACCTGCAACTCAGATTTTCACAGCAGGACAACTTTCTGCTTAATTTAGCATAGAGACTAGCAGCCAGAACCACAAAAAAAAAAAAAAAGAAAGAAAAAAATCTTATACAGACACACACACACATATATAATCAATGGGGAGAAAAGAAGTCTAAAGAATTAGGAGAGGTTTTATTTTACTTTTTTTTCACTTCAATTAAATATAGGAGGGGTAAAAAATCTGAGTTGAAGAGTGTTGAAGAATATGGGCAATTTTATTAATAAATATTCATTTCAATAAATAATTTTGATCTATTATGTGTAGTGTGCTTGCTTGGAAATGCACACTTAGAAAATGCTTTCATTGTAGTCCATGCACTCAAATAACATAAAATCTATAATCAAGGTTTAAAAGGCAAGTCTTTAACATAATGAGTAGAGAAGGCAGAATGAGAGGTCTCACACACACACAGACAAGGTAGCAGTCACATCTAGTTAGAAAAACATAAATGCACATTCATATCTATTTCAGTTTTTATTCTAATTTTTCCATTTCCAAAAATAGCAGCTTTCTTTCCTGCTTAGAAGTGGCTCCCTAAATACAAATTTTCACTACAGGTTATGATTGACATCTTGGGATTGTGATACTTAGACTACCCAATAAACAGACATGATGTCTTTTTCTAGAGACAGTGGTTTTTCACCATGTCAAGAAAACCCTAGTTACTACTCTTCCTATAGAAGAAAACCAGCCCAAGTAGCAGTATGGTCTAGCTGGAAAGAAGTCTAACCTAGAATTGGAGACTTGGTTTAAAAACTCTTCTTCTCTTAAGGCTAATAAATTCCTATCCCTGTCTTCAATATTAGATCTCCCCTCAGGTTTCTGCCTCTACTTAAAATGAAAACATTGGTATGCGGTACAAAACTCTCCTTTCATTAGGATATTTTACTGGCAAAAACCACCTATTACATCTTAAATTTATTTGTTTGCCCTTTGTCTTTGCCACTAGCATACAAATTTTGTAAGGACAGAGCCCTTGCTTGATACTACTATACCCATAATTTATCGCATATTATTCTGGTGCTCAAGAAATAATTTTGAATTAATAAATACAGAAAGTCTCATGTTCTTGGCCATGACATCTACTTGACCTTAAGCATCTATTCCCAAAGCCATGCCCTGGATCTTCCAACTGCAAGAATCACTGTATCTTAGGTATCTAAACACCAATATTCATTCAATGATATCCACTCAACTGATATCACCAATTGCCTACCCAGTACAAGTACTCTTAGGGATGAAATAGTAAACTAGAGTGCTCTTGTGTCATGGAACTACATTCTAGTAAGGAAGACAAATAAGAAGCAAAGAAATATACAGTCTAATTTCATTAACTAGAATTATACTATGAATACAAAATAAATAAAATACCATGAAGAGATTTTATTATGCTGTGAAGAAAAATAAAGCAGGGAAATGGGATAGAGCATGATGGAAAGGTGACTATTTTAAAAGTGGAAGGATGCCTGGGTGGCTTAGTCAGTTAAGCATCTGCCTTCAGCTTTGGTCATGATCTCAGAGACCTGGGATCCAGTGTTGCATCAGCCTCTCCTCTGTTCAGCAGGGAACCTGCTTCTCCCTCTGCCTTCTGCTCCCTCTACTTGTGCTCTCTCCTCTGACAAATAAATAAAATCTTTAAAAGTTAAAAAAAAATAAAAAGTAGAAGTGGGCAGGGAAAGCCTCCAGTAGATAACTTTGGTCAGAAATTAAAGTAAGCAATAAGCCACTTACATGTCTTGAGACATAGCATTCCAAATAGAGAAAAGAATAAATGTAAAGTCCTGAGATAGGAACAAATTTGAGATGCTGAATGTTTAGGAGGAAGGCTAGTGTGACTGAATTGGATTGGAAAGTGTATTGGTGGTAGAAGATGAGGGACAGACAGGCAGAGAAGATACCAAGTGGAGACCTTGTGTTAGTTAAACCAATTCTAGCAGATCTCACAGCTAAACCTGAAATATCCATAAATTAACCCATTTTCCTGATATGCCAGTGGGGAAGGAGGAGGAAGTGTGTTACTGCTCCATAAAGTCTTGAAGGTACCCATAATAGCATCATCTTTAACACATGCCTTCCAAGTTCATATTGTGCTAAATTTCTATCACCTAGAATACATTCATAAAGCCACATATCACTGAAAGTGAATTTTGGACTTGCTGTCTGGTTGTATGGCCCATGAAGAAAATGGTAAGTTTAGTGAGCAGGTGGGCACTCTCTGCCAATGTTGTGAGGGCCATGATAGGGAAGTGTTTTTATTCTAAGTACAGAGGGAAACTATTGGAGAATTTTAAACAGGAAAATGACATAATTTATATTTTAAAGATTAATGTGGTTGTTGGGGTGATAAAGTTCAAGAAATTTGAAACTTTTTTTTTTTTCAAAGGAGGGATGATGATGGCTTAGACTACACTAGCATGCTAGCCCTGAAAGTAGCAAGAAATGTTTATATTTGGGTTATATTTTGCTGGTAATTTCGCATGGGATATAATTTCACCTAGGAAGTTCCCAAAGCTGGGTAATATTCCTCTCTTTTCACCTCTTATAATCCTCTGTTAAATTACTATTATGGATTTGAAAACTCTCTTTTTTTATCACTTATTTATGTGACTGTTTCTCCCCTATTATACATTAAACTCTCGAAGATAATGACAATATCTTCCATCTTGATGATACACTGCCTGATGAATTGGAGCACACAATGATTTTTTTGAATCGAATAAAGAAACCTGCCTATGGACACAACACAATTACAATGTCACAGACAGTACTGGAATCCCGATGTGGGTTATTATAAAACCAAGCCTCATTCCAGTAATTTATGTTCTAGCAATTTATACGTGGCAAAGGAATAAGGCAAATTTGTACTTAATCCTCGCTACTTGATGCCCCTTAGGTATTCAGTCTGGAGGTTAAAATGTGGCAGCAGAATTTGCAAACCCACAATAACATTTTCTATTAGATGGATATTTTGTGTCATTCACTCTGCCTGGAACAAAAATCTTCAGACAGAATCAGGGGAGAGACAAATGGGATCCAGATCTTTAAAAAAAGTATTGACCTGGGTTAATAAATGGAATGTAAAATCTTAACTCAAAAAATATAAAGGCACAGAGGACTAACATCAGTATTCATTTGTTGATTCATTCAATTAATATTTGTTGCTCTCTACTATTAAAGAAGAACTAATATATCTTTTTGAGGTATGGTAGAAGACAAAAATTTAAAATACTTTGCCCTCACAAAATTGGTTTTCTTTTGTAAACTGAATTGGATCTTGAATGTCTAACAGAACTCCAGAAAATGAAATGAGAAAACACAACAGACCTAGACAAAACAGATATCTCAGTAGAAAAAAAGGTACTATTTTATTCCAGGAGTGCAGGATACAAAGATTACGACGAATGTAGGAAGAAAAAAGAAAAAGACTCTTGCCTCATTCGGATCTGGTCAGAGACCAAGTAAAGATAAGAATACCAGTTGAAGATATTCAGTTTCTAAATTTATGTGTGGGACTGGGGAAGAATCTGACAATATAATGTTTTTATTTTTATACAGTACTTACTAAAATGGAAAAGATGTATAGAAGCAAATATTAAGAGTTTCTCACAGAAACTCTCAAATTTTTTTTTCTCACAGATAAAACAGAGGTTGTAATGGGTCTTTGCTTAAGCAAAGAAAACAGAATATATTCCTCCATTTACCATACCTCACTTTTCACCATCAACTATTGGGAATATCTTTGATTTGATGTAATTGATCTGCAGTTAACTGTGGGTGGTCTGCTCATAGGTCTCTAATCAGAAGTGGCATGGGGGGCTTGCTTATCTGTCTCCATCAGCTTGCGTGGCAAACTTGAACCTCAACCTGTGCATTTTCTCTTCAGAAATTCTTCCCACTAAGAATCCTAAATTTGTCCCATAAGGATGTTTAAGGCATTAGTTTTTACCCATCTTAATTCTAACAGTAAACTTTATTAGATCTTTAAGCTTAAATACTTTAAGGTTAAATAACAATTTTTCCTACATTTATATAATATTGTTTTTATTTCTCCTTATAAGTACCTTACCTACATATTAAACTTTGCTATTTTACTTTTTAAAAAGAGTTATTTATTTGAGAGAGAGCGAGCAAGAGAGCACAAGCAGGGAGAACAGCAGAGGGACAGAGAGAAGCAAGCTCCACATTCAGCAGGGAGCCAGACGGGTGACTCTTCCAGGATCTTGGGATCACGACCTGCACCAAAGGCAGATGTTTAACCAACTGAGACACCCAGCTACCCCAACTTTTTTTTTTTTTTTCATTGCAGAAGAGGAATAATAAGCCCAGGATGCCAATCCTAAATATAACCTTTACCCAAAAGGAGCAAATGTCTTCTTTCCAAATTAACTTCACAGGTGTAGTTTCATCTCTATGTCTGATCTGAAGTAATTATCTGAGCCCTGAAGATATCTTAGAGAGTGGAATATGGTCAGCCACCTGGGACACAGAATTGCTGCTCTTGGTGACTCAAGATCGTCAGAAGAAATCTTTTGCTGAAAAAGCAGTAAGATGAGTCAAAAGAAACTCTGCTGCTTTTATTCTTCAGATAATGTCAGTCTTTCTGAAGAAAATTAATGAAGAAAAGTCATGGTTCCTAATGAAAGTAAAATTCAAGTGATTTGTTTGTTCTGGTGAAAAATGCATGAAATTTGAAAACATAACTTTAAAATGAAAGATGAACCTCCACCCAAAAAATTAATTAAACTAAATAAAAACTGTTTTTTAAAAATTGATTTGTAAATGTTGCCTATTCATAAGCAATTTATCCACTCTAAGATTAATATGCTATAGTTACAATTTGACAGGTCAGCACTAATTGAGAATCAAGAAGCTTAGGGTATTGTTCAAAGAAGGATAATATCATGTTTTAAAATATTCAAACTATGACAAAATGATATGTCTAAAATTTTAAAAATTCCACATCAAAAATAATTTACAGATTGTTTGAATCTACAATGATATTTCAAGCTTAAGGAAGAATTTTTCTCCATTGGATTTATCATAGATTTCTTTATTAAGGGAATGCATCTCTCATCATTATACAAGCATACTTTTCCTAAAGTAACTTTGATTAATTGAACCTGAAAAGAAAAATTTATAGAATCTAGTATATTGTAAAATATTTTAACATAAAAATATACTGCACATGCACATATTAATAATCCTAGTGTAGGCGGTATGACATAACTCACTTCATATAATTCTAACTACCAGGGCACCTGGGTGGCTCAGTGCTTTAAGTGACTGCCTTCGGTTCAGGTCATGATCTTGGAGTCCTGGGCTCAAGTCCCACATCGGGGATCCCTGCTCAGTAAGGAGTCTGCTTCTCTTTCTCTGACCCTCTCCCCTCTCATGTTCTCTCTCTCAAGTAAATAAATAAAATCTTTAAAAAAAAAAAAAAAGTAATTCTAACCACCTATAATAGAACTACCTAGAGTTCTGGTTAAAATTTTAGATTATGGAATTATTCTTTAGACTTGCTTCTTTATCAAAAACTAGGGATAATAACAACAAATAACTCATGGGATTTTTGTAATAATTATATAAGAATATCTATATAAATCACTTGTCACAGTGTCTGACTTCTAGTTATTATTATGTGGTACTGGGACTAGGAATGTACCTTCCTAATCATAACTAAATTATAAGAATGGGTAGCACATATTTGTTCTGCTCTCTTTACTCAAAGAATCTTGTCTAGAATTTTCAGTTGGGATGTATCTTAAGTTTTTATCTGTAATATGAGAGTTTCCAGTTGAATTATTTAACTGAGAACCTTAAAATGAGAACAAACTATTAGAACATCATGTAAAATAGTATAAAGGCAACCATATGAAGACTTAACCATGATTGCATTATCTTAATTTATAATTGAACATTTTACACATAAAATTTTTATAAAATTCACAACTTTTATTAAAATGTAATATTAACTGGATTATTTGTTTTTTGGATGTTGAGTTTGGGAAGTTATTTATAGATTTTGGATACAAGCCCTTTATCTGTAATGTTACTTGCAAATATCTTCTCCCAGTCTGTGGGTTGCCTCTTAGTTTTGTTGACTGTTTCCTTTGCTGTGCAAAAGCTTTTGATTTTGATGAAGTTCCAAAAGCTCATATTTGTCTTTGTTTCCTTTGCCTTTAGAGATATGTCTTGAAAGAAGTTTCTGTGGCCAATGGCAAAGAGGTTACTGCCTATGTTCTCCTCTAGGATTTTGACGGATTCTTATTTCACATTGAGTCTTTCATCCATTTTGAGTTTATCTTTGTGTATTGTGTGAGAGAATGGATGGAACTGGATGGGGATTATGCCAAGTGAAATAAGTCAAGCAGAGAAAGACAATTATCATAGGGTTTCACTCATATGTGGAATATAAGGAATAATGTGGAGAACCACAGAGGAAGGGAGGGAAAACTGAATGGGAAGAAATCAGAGAGGGAGACAAACCATGAGAGCCTCTAGACTCCAGGAACCAAACTGAGGGTTATAAAAGGGAGGGGGTGGGGGATGGAATTACCGGGTGAGGGTATTAAGAAGGGCAAGTGTGGTGATGAGCACTGGGTGTTATACACAACTAAGGAACTGTTGAACTCTGCATCAAAAACTAATGATGTACTATATGTTTGCTAATTGAACATAATTTTAAAAAGTAATATTAAGAGAATGAAAATTCCAGTCATAGAGTTAGATAAGAGGGAGGGAAGACAGGTGACAGATAAAAAGATAAATGCATAGACACATAGATACATGCATATATACATAGAAGAAGGCTCTTGCATGAATTAATGATAACCGTGTGCTTGAAGAAATTATGATAAATGTAATCCTTTGTAATTAAGGAAAAATTTAAAGATAGTCATATGGTGTGTATATATATATATGTATATATATATACAATTTCTAAAGATTTCTATCTGAAAAACATTCCCTAAAAAAATTATTAAGGTGATCCTAAAGGATTTTTTTTTTATTTCTTTGAGTTCTATCATAGCATTAGTCCATTTTTATGCCCCAAATTGTCCTTGCATTTTACCTTACTGTTGTGAAATTCACTAATGACTAATTTTGGATAATTTTGAGGCTCAACATAGCCTTGACTCACATTTAAGATTTTAATTAAATATATATAATCTGAATTCTTAAGGGCTGTTCTTTTATTACACTAAATTTAAAAATGCCCATAAATGACTGTCATTGTTTGTAGGTCTATGAAGCACACACTATAATTTCAGATTGAGGTCTTTCAATCTTCCTGCATGTTACACTGGTGAAATTGTTTTAATATCCTGACACATTTACTGGTAAGAACTTCAAAAGAAATGTGGTGTACCAAAGAAAGTCCAAGCCCAACTATACTTACAAGAACCTCACTTCAAATATAATGATGTAAATACGTAAAAAAAGAAAGCAGAAGTGGCTATATTAACATCGGGGAAAAAAGGCTTCAGAGCAAAGACAATTATCAAGAACAAAGAGAAATTATAATGATATAACTACAAATCCTATATCTATTAAAAGGAAAATAAGGGGATACTACCAGCAATTCTATACATGTAAGTTAGAAAAGGTAGAGAAAGCAGCCCAATTCCTTCAAAACACAAACCACCAAACCTCCTTCAACAAGTACTAGATTAACTGAATAGTCTCATAAATATTAAAAAATTGAATATGAAATGTAAAAGTTTTAAAAAAGAAATCTCTAGACCCAGATGATTTCAATGGATAATTTGTAGAAAAACCTTGTAGAACACTTTTTGGCTGTTTTTAGTCTCTATAAAAGTTGAACATACGATTACAAGTCAGGAACTCCATTCCCATGTATACTCTTAACAAAAATATATATGAAGTATAGTATATGAAATATATATAGTAAATATAAAAATAAATCTACCAATGTTCTTAGCAGTTATATTTGCAATAATTAAAACTTCAGGGGGCGCCTGGGTGGCTCAGTGGGTTGAGCCGCTGCCTTCGGCTCAGGTCATGATCTCAGGGTAATGGGATCGAGTCCCGCATCAGGCTCTCTGCTCAGCAGGGAGCCTGCTTCCCTCTCTCTCTCTCTCTGCCTGCCTCTCTGTCTACTTGTGATCTCTCTCTCTCTGTCAAATAAATAAATAAATAATCTTAAAAAAAAAAAAAAAAACTTCAGAAAGACTTCTCAGCTTCCATCAGAACAACTACACTCCCTTGCCTCAAACATGCACACACACAAAGTGATCCTTTAGGCTTCTTTTCAAAATCCTATAACTGCTTAAAAGAATTTGAAAACCTGCACTATTAGGTACCTCGAGGAAATCAAGTCTGCCTTCCAATTTATCCAAACTTTGAAAAATGTTTTTGTTTGCCTTGTTTTGTTTTTAAAATATCCTTCCTTAATGAAATAGAATTAACACAACTTTTATATAAACATAATTCTGTTCCTGATTCTTATTTTCACCATTAAATTGCATTAAAAAAATTCAAATTTATTTACATTTCTAAAACAAAACTGAGTTACTTCAGAAAGAAGTAAAACTTTAAAAATCTTTTTTTTTTTTTACTTTAAAAATCTTAAGACCAAGTAGCTTTCTGAAATCTTAAAAAGATAATATATTTAAAATAATACTGTGGGTTCTTACAGTCAGAATTATCTTTCCTAAGAGGCTGTATGGCAGATAGTTTCTTGTTCTCCAAAATCCATCACAGATTTCTCCCTCAGTAAAAGAGTTATAACTGTCTCTCTGCCCAGATAGAGAGAATAGTTCCCAACCTCCTTGGAAACTAGTTAATAGACACACACTGTGAGTAATTCTAAGTCACTCTATTAAAATGGAATTGGTTTTTGTGGACTTAAAATCTTAACTCCTTACGTAGGGCCTGAATATCACTGTGGCAATTACTCAGCTTCATTCATGCAATAGGAACAACAGAAAGTCTGAGTGAAAAAAATGAAAGAGATTAGTGTCCATGGGTGATTGATTCTGTAGAGTAGCACCGCCCCACCAAACTGACCCATTCACATTTAGAAGGAAGAGGAAGGAAATATTTTTTTTATTCATTATATTTTGTGTCTCTTTCTTGTAGCTACTTAGCTTACACCTTAATATGGGCTATACACCCAAATTTGGATAATGACTTAATCAATAATAAGATCAATTTGAATCACTACCATGAAACTTAGCTTCTGGTTCAACAAAGTGCTCTCACTTACAGGGAAAATCAGGGCACTAGAAGACAAGTATTCCCTCACAATTTACTTTCAAACCATTCACTTTTACAGCTTTATTCCACTCCATCATTTGACATCTCCTATTTTTCTTAAATCCTATTTCATTTACCAAAAGGTTATTTTATTTAGATTGCTTTCAGACACTTCATCTGCCTTCCAAATCCATCTCACCTATACAATTATGAATGTGCTTCTTTAAAATATTTAGTTAATATACATTCTGTATACATTCTATATACATTTAGCACATACAAAAATACATGATATATGAATATTTATTATATGCATACTTGTATATTTTATGTATATTTATGTGAATGTATATAGATATGTGGAGATAGAAGGAGAAATATATTGCAGATGAATTTAGGATATGTCACCCCCAAAGTATGTCAGTTTGGCATATTTATTATTTTTGAGCTAACAGCTCTTGAGACATGGTAGATGCAAGGGCTCTCTGATCTACCCTTTCCTATTCAAAAATAGGCCATAATATTTCCCATGAGCAAGGTGCTCCCCCTGTACCAGGAAGAAACAAATCTCCTTATCACCAGACACTGGAGACTGACACTGAAATGGATCTGTACAAACAACCTAACTAAATAAGATGACTCTTATCTTCCACTAGTTTCATCCCCCTATAAATATCCCAGTCACTTCCTCACATTATGTATAGCCCATTTGTATTGTCATTTTTCCAAAAACATATTGTTCTGTCATCAAAAAAATATAAAAGTTTTCTGCTCTGGCAACTTCTTCAGGTGTTTATTTTCTTTTGAAGTCCCCATGTACAAAAAACTCTAATAAAATTTCTTTGCTTTTCTCCTGTTAATTTGTCTCATATCAGTTTAATTCTTAGGTCAAGCCAGAAATCCTAAAAGGATAGAGGAGAATTTCTTCCTCCCCTATAATCTCTATCTGTATCTCTCAAGAAAGACAGCGACACCTTGGTACCTATCTAGAGGTATCGAGAAAGAGAACAAGAAAAGAGGAGAGGGAGAGAGAGAGAAACAGCTGCACCATGCTAGACACAAAGAATAAATGATAAAACAAGCATAGTATCATTCATTTACAATCTTGTTAGGGAGACAAACATGAATATAATTAATTACACAATAAACATAAAAATCACAAATGTGGTAAGTACATAAGAGATAAATGATGCAGTAAAAGCTTTTAATAAAGTAATTTGATCCATTTAAAGAGGCAGGGAAGGTTTAACTGGGGAAATGATTATTGAGTTGAGATTTGAATGAGGAGTAACAGATGACTGGATAACAAAGAAGACTATTGAATGTTTGAACATTTATTCTTTTCAAAGAAGAAATAATGCTTATTCTCCTGAAGCTGTTTCAAAAAATAGAAACAGAAGGAAAACTTCCAGACTCTTTTTATAAAGCCAGTATTACCCTGATCCCCAAACCAGGCAAAGACCCCATCAAAAAGGAAAATTTCAGGCCAATATCCCTGAAGAATATGGATGCCAAGATTCTCAACAAGATACTAGCTAATGTGATCCAACAGTACATTATAAAGATTATCCACTGTGACCAGGTGGGATTTATCCATGGGATGCATGGGTGGTTCAACATTCGCAAGTCAATCAGTGTAATAGAACAAATCAATAAGAAAAGAGAGAAGAACCACATGGTCCTCTCAATTGATGCAGAAAAAGCATTTGACAGGATACAGCATCTGTTCCTGATTAAAATGATTCAAAGTATAGGGATAGAGGGAACATTCCTCAAACTCATAAAATCTATCTATTAAAATGATTCAAAGTATAGGGATAGAGGGAACATTCCTCAACCTCATAAAATCTATTTATGAAAAACCCACAGTGAATATCATCCTCAATGGAGAAAAGCTGACAGCCTTCCCTTTAAGATCAGGAACACAACAAAGATGCCCACTGTCACCACTGTTTTTCAACATAGTACTAGTAGAAGTCCTAGCAACAGCAATCAGACAACAAAAAGAAATAAAATGTACTCACATTGGCAAAGAAGAAGTCAAACTCTCTCTCTTCACAGATGACATGATACTTTATATGGAAAACCCAAAAGAGACCACCTTCAAACTATTAGAACTACAGTAATGTGGTAGGATACAAAATCAATGCATAGAAATCAGTTGCTTTCTTGTACACTAGCAATGAAAATATAGAAAGGGAAATTAGAGAATTGATTCCATTTACTATAGCACCAAGAACCATAAGATACCTGGGAATAAACCTAACCAAAGAGGTAAAGGATCTGTACTTGAGGAACTACAGAACACTCATGAAAGAAGTTGAAGAAGACACAAAAAGATGGAAAAGCATTCCATGCTCATGGATTGGAAGAATAAACACTGTTAAAACATCTATACTGCCTAGAGCAATCTATAGTTTCAGCGCCATCCTGATCAAAAATCCACAGGCATTTTTCAAAGAGCTGGAACAAACAATACTAAAATTTCCAGAGACCCTGCATTGCTAAGGAAATGTTGAAAAAGAAAAACAAAACTGGGGTCATCCTGTTGCTTGATTTTAAGGTTTACTACAAAGCTGTGATCACCAAGACAGCATGGTACTGGCACAAAAACAGACACATAGACCAGTGGAAGACTAGAGAGTCCATATATGAAGCCTCAAATATGGTCAAATAGTCTTCAACAAAGCAGGAAAAAATATCCAGTGGAAAAAAGACAGTCTCTTCAATAAATGGTGCTGGCAAAATTGGACAGTTATGTGTAGAAGCATGAAACTCGACCATTCTCTTACACCATACACAAAGATAAACTGGAAATGGATAAAAAACCTCAATGTGAGGCAGGAATCCATCAAATTCCTAAAGAATATAGGCAGTAACCTTTTCAACACTGGCCACAGCAACTTCTTTCAAGATATGTCTCCAAAGGCAAAAGAAACAAAAGCGAAAATGAACTTTGGGGACTTCATCAAGATCAAAAACTGCTGCATAGCAAAGGAAACAGTCAACAAAACAAAGAGGCAACCCACAGAATGGGAGAAGATGTTCACAAATGACACTACAGACAAAGGGCTGATATCCCAGCTCTATAAAGAACTCCTCAAACTCAACACACACAGAACAGATAATCACATCAAAAAAAAAAAAAAAATGGGCAGAAGACATGAACAGACACTTCTCCAAAGAAGACATACAAATGGCTAACAGACACATGTAAAAATGCTCATCATCATTAGCCATCAGGGAGATTCAAATCAAAACCACATTGAGATACCACCTTACACCAGTTAGAATGGCCAAAATCAACAAGACAGTAAACAACAAGTTTTGGAGAGGATGTGGAGAAAGGGGAACCCTATTACACTGTGGTGGGAATGCAAGTTGGTGCAGTCACTTTAGAAAACAGTGTGGAGATTCCTTAAGAAATTAAAAATAGAGCTACCCTATT
>NW_019154105.1:31026145-31227859 GCF_002288905.1 Enhydra lutris kenyoni
TCATCATTAGCCATCAGGGAGATTCAAATCAAAACCACATTGAGATACCACCTTACACCAGTTAGAATGGCCAAAATCAACAAGACAGTAAACAACAAGTTTTGGAGAGGATGTGGAGAAAGGGGAACCCTATTACACTGTGGTGGGAATGCAAGTTGGTGCAGTCACTTTAGAAAACAGTGTGGAGATTCCTTAAGAAATTAAAAATAGAGCTACCCTATGACCCCGCAATTGCATTACTGGATATTTACCCAAAGATACAAAAGTAGTGAAAAGAAGGGCCATCTTTACCCCAATGTTCATAGCAGCAATGGCCACAGTTGTCAAACTGTGGAAAAAGCCAGGATGCCCTTCAACAGATTAATGGATAGAGAAGAGATGGTCCATATATACAATGGAATATTGTGCCTCCATCAGAAAGGATGAATATCCAACTTTTGCATCAACATGGACAGGACTGGAAGAGATTATGCTGAGTGAAATAAGTCAAGCAGAGAGAGTCAATTATCATATGATTTCACTTACTTGTGGAGCATAAGGAATAACACAGAGGGAGTTGGAGAGAAATGAGTTGGGAGAAATCAGACGGGGAGATGAAGCATGCAAGACTGTGAACTCTCAGAAACAAACTGAGGGTTTTGGAGGGGAAATGGGTGGAGGGGTTGTGTGAACCTGGTGGAAGGTATTAAAGAGGGCATGTATTGCATGGAGCACTGGGTGTGGTGCTTAAACAATGAATCTTAAAACACTGAAAAAAATTAAATTAAAAAAAAAAAGAAAGAAGACCATTTAATTCAATGGAAATAGCATGTTCACATGCCTTCAAGTTTAAATATAGAAATGCAATTTATGACTGGATCAGAAGGTAGGATCTATCCTATCCTAGTTTCTTACAAGTAGAACTCCTAGCGCATTCCTGGCCTTTCTCTGCCCAATTCTCTTAAATGCCAGGGGAGGTGGAATAACTTTACCTAATTAGAAAATTTGTTAAGAATAAACTAGTCACATTCAACTTGCATCCTTTCTACTCCTTTTTGATAGTGAATCTACCATCAAGGTCCAGAATATTTTACCATCACCTCAACCCCTAATCCTTCTTGCGAAGGTGTTCCAAGTAGTGATTTCGGCTTTACCTGTGACTTAGAAGGAGAGAGGAGATGATTTATTTTTGAGGTTTATTTAAAAGGTCCATTTGCCTCCCTACACCAAGCTTAGATTTTATCCTTCACCTTAGATCGTGTTACTAAGAGTAAGTTGAGGTGTGCCTGGATGGCTCAGTCAATTGAGCAACCAATTCTTGGTTTTGGCAGAGGTCATGATCTTAGTGTCCTGAGAAAGACTTGCTTCATGCTCAATGCGGAGTCTGCTTGAGAGTCTCTGCTTCTCCTTCTCCCTCTGCCCCCCCTTCATAAGTAAGTAAGTAAATAATTAAATAATAAATAAATAAAATATTTTTAAAAATAAGTTGATACTTTAAAATCTTTTATCTTATTTCTCTCTCTCTCTTTCTCTCTCTCTCTCTTTTTTAGAATCTAGAGGCTCAGCCAAGGTAGGTTTAATTGTACTTTCACCAAAAGATCAGAACTTCTATGTTTCTTTCTCAATTATTCAGTGTACTGTGTGTCTAGATGACACTCCAGAGAATCTATCTTCTAACTTTGACTGATCATTCCCAGCTGCTTAGATTTCATGGCATTCCATATGAATAGGTGCTTTTGTTATTGCTATACACAAAGAAAGAATGCACAGATTATCATTCATAACTCTTAAATACTTCCACTCAGAAAATATGCATGTCACTCCAAGCTTACATTTCATTGGCCAATACAAATCATATGGCCATGATTATCTCCAAGTGACATGTTTGCCAAAAGAGAATAAAGTTGGTACTTCAATGAGCCGTAGTGATGTCTTCCATAATCTTCCTTTTCAGATCACTTTTGCCTAGTCAAATTTAAAATAAGTATTCTAAGGCAAAACTTTAATCAAAAAGTCTACCCTAAGTATATCTTTGCCGAATCCTAAGTTTTTATCATAAATCTACATCATAATATTCTAGGATTTTCCTATTCCATTCCATTAATCAGTAAAAGTAAGGCAGAAGAAATAGTTTCATTGTTTTCTTTTCTCCAATGCTCAGAATATATCTTTCTTAGGAGTTAAAGAAATGTGGGGATTCACAGTTCCAAAGAGGACTGCATTGGCCCATAATATTAAATGATACAGTAAATGTGATTATTTAAAAGTGTCTATCTATTAATTAATCTTTTCATTAAATATTTTCAGTGACCCAACCTTTTAGGATTTTAATGCAAAAAAAATCCTTAATATTTTTCTCTGTATAGCCCATCTCTTCCTGTCTTAGGTTGGAATGAATTTGGGAAATTTGGCATGCCAGTGACATGGAAAGGGCATAAATTAATACCAAGCTGTCTGTGAAGGCCAATAAAGACTAATGATTGTTGGGTCTCTTTTGAGTAGCAAGACAATTTAGGTGAAATTATAAAGTAAGAATCTCCAAAAATCTAAACTCTATTTTAGCAAGAATATAAAACATTACTCATATATTTCTAAATTTTCTAATATTATTAACTAAATTAGGTTAACTATATAATAGTTTTAGTAAATAAAACTTTTCCTACAAACCATCTTGAGTAATTATTTATGGATATTTTAAAAGTGGTTAAAATATTCATTCATTAAATCCATGCTTGTTATAGGGTGTCTATTAATATCCTCAGTAATGGTATGTGCTAGAAGAAAGACAAAGATGCATCAGTGGTGATTTTTTATTCTGAGGAGCTGAAACTTAGTAATTATGATTCTATAATAGATATTCATGTTAAGAATAAAGAACAGACAAATATAAGCAAATATATGGTTTGCTACTATAATTAGGAATAACAGAAAAACATTTTTCCACATCCACTAGGGAGCTAGTTTCATTTCACTCTAGTGCTCAATTGTCTTCTGAAAGTGATTCATTCCCTTCTAATTAAAATGATAGAATTTTATTTAATAATTATGGTGAATATTATATGGACTTCTCAAAAGCTATATCCAAATTAATTTCCCTTGTCTTCAATTAACAAAGCAGTAAAACTAAAATGCATATTATCCAAGGTTTTCTTGAAGCTATGATTAGTCACATGAAGTACTCCATGAAGGACCTATCTTCCTTTGGTACTTTCCTTTCTCTTAATTTAATGGAGACATGTTCTTCAATGTGATCATGACAGCCAAAATCATAGGCTATAATTAGTGAAGAAGGGAGATAAAGGGTATCAAGTTGCCAATGCACCAGCATGTCACACTATCAGCTCTGATTAACCTCCTTATGAATTTCTTACATGAGAACTAAAAGATTGTATTAGTATAAGTCATTGTAGTAGGATTTTGTGTAATTTAGAGCCGAGTGGACACATAATGATAGAGTAACAGTCAAAAGACTATTAACTAAGAAAACTTAGGAATTTATTTTATTTTGTTGGTTAACTATTTAATTTTGGTAGGAAAAATAAATATCCAACATTACTTTATAAATCAATATTTAAGTTCTCTGGGGCACCTGGGTGGCTCAGTCTGCCTTTGACTCAGGTCATGACCTCAGAGTACTGGGATCAAGGCCTGCATTGGGCTCCATATTCAGTGGGGAGCCTGCTTCTCCCTCTGCCTGCTGCTTCCCCTGCTTGAGCTCTCTCTCTCTCTCTGACAAATAAATAAATAAATAACTTAAAAATAAAGATTGAAGTTTTCATTATTTTTCTAAAATCTTTTAATTTTGCAAAATAAAATAAAATATAAAATAAAATAAAGGGAATAAAAAATATGCTTCACCATATTACCATGTAAATAAAAACAGCATTTGAGCTTCTGGGTTTGTGGTCATGTTCTCATTGTCAGTTTACACAGAGAAATGCACATATGCAGATACTTACATATTTAATATACAGAGAAGGTTGGCACTCAAAAGCAATTTTGCATAGTTTATGGGAAATTTTGCATATGTTTTGAAATAAGATGTACAACACATATTTCCAAATAGAATTTTCTAAAAGATAGTATTAGATCAGGGATATTTACTCCTAGTCCAGCTGCTGAGGGATTAGATCCAAATCTTAGTATTTGACCTATTGATACTTTTTTGAAACATAAGGGGTTGTTTTCCTCTTAACGGATTTACTGAAAGCAAATTTGCCCATCGAAACCATCTGTCACTTATCCAAGAAAAGATTTCTTATTTTCACTGAAAATGTATTTGTAACAAAAAAATACAAATCACTAAAAATAGGTTATCAGTCTACCATGCATTTTTTAGACTTTTTGAGTCTCATTAACTGTACCTACTTTCCTTGCTGCAGTCATCAAGGATTTAGCAACTTCCTGCAAAACTGCATCTGGGAAAGTCAAATGGGAAGCTAATTCTTAGATTGTGGGAAGACAAACATACCTGTAGTACTTGACCAAAGATACTATAACATCTTTTTTGGATATTGTGAAATCTCTTATTTCCTCTAACCTAAAAAGTCCCTCACCAGCCATTCATTGAGTAGTTCCAGAAAAGGAGGCTACTGCTTTTTTATTTCTTATGAGCAAGGAAGGTGGGGAGCAGATGAACAATTGGCTGGATTTGGGCAGCAGAGAAACTTTGTCAGTGATAATTACCACTCTCAAAAGTATGATGTGATAGATGTGGGTTTACAGTCAAAAGGAAGGATATCATCCACAAAGCAGAATCCCTTTAAATTATGAAAATTATCCATTTCCTACTTTTGAAAGTTCCATGATTTGAAAGGCTGGATGTTGTGCTATTAAATGTTGTATCATTCCAGATAGGGTTTTTTTTTTTTTTTGGATTATTATTAAATGTGCGTGTATGGCTATATGAACACATTGTCCATTTTAAACAGGATTTGCAAACTATAGGGTAAGTATGGACTTTATGAACTTTGACCACATTTCTGTAAATTTATTTATCAATATTAATTTTTGCATAACAGCAACTCAAAAGTGAAATCCCAAGAGTGGTTCTATGCTCCGTCTTGACAGACTACTCTTTTTGAATGTATCATAAAGTCATATGTCACAGTAAAACTTGTATAGAGAGGTAACTTTTAGACAAAACTGTAATGGTAAAAAGGTTTTAAAAGCAATTAAAGAGCCTTCAGGGATTGCTGCTGTAGATATTGGGATGCACGTGACCCTTCGGATCACCACATTTTGTATCTTTAAGGTAAACACCCAGTAGTGCAGTTGCTGCACTGTAGAGTAGCTTTATTTTCAACTTTTTGAGGAACCTCCATACTGTTTTCCAGAGTGGTTGCACCAGCTTGCATTCCCACCAACAGTGTAGGAGGCTTCCCCTTTCTCTGCAGCATCACCAACACCTGTCCTTTCCTAACTTGTTAATTTTAGCTATTCTGACTGGTGTGAGGTGATATCTCATTGTGGTTTTGATTTATGTTTCCCTGATGCCAAGTGATGTTGAACACTTTTTCATGTGGATGTCTATCAACAGATGAATGGATAAAGAAGATCACACACACACACACACACACACACACACACACACACACAGAGGAATATTATGCAGCCATCAAAAAAACATGAAATCTTGCTATTTGCAATGACATGGATAGAACTAGAAGCTATTATGCTAAGCAAAATAAGTCAATCAGAGAGGGACAATTATATGATCTCACTGATATGAAAAATTTGAGAAACAAGACAGAATCATAGGGGAAGGGAGGGAAAAATGAAACAAGTTGAAACCAGAGAGGGGGACAAACTATAAGAGACTTCTAATCTCAGGAAACAAACTGAGGGTTGCTGGAGGGGAGGGGGTAGGAGGGATGAGGTGGCTGGGTGAAGGATATTAGTGAGGGTATGTGCTATCATGAGGTATGTGAATTGTGTAAGACTGATGAATTACAAACCTGTACCCATGATACAAATAATACATTATATGTTAATTTTTTTTAAAAGCCCTCAGACTCCACTGTATTTCTCCCCACATCATTCATTTTCAGTCACATAAGCGTCTCTAATCACTTACAACAGGCATAACAATGGGTGGTAAATTGTTAAATAATAGTTTTAATAAAGAAATTTCTTTCTTGAAAATACAGAACTGAACTGAAACAGATAAGAGGTAGTTTTATTGACAGGCAAATACGGACACAAGTATAAGGCAAACTTAGTCCCAAATTTCAGCTTTTAGGTGGTCTAGTTACTTAATAAACACAAGAAAGATAATTATGATATTGAGTTCCATTATCAATAAAATAGGGATCGCAACATCTCACAAGTTTTTAGAAGACTAAATGAGCTATAAATATTAAGTATCCTATATAGTGAATAGTATGGTCAATAAATAATAATGTTATTATTTCATATTACATATAGAACATAGGTAGGATAATGCAATAAAAACAATATAAAAGAATTCTAAATTTAAAAAAACATAGTAGTCAAAGAAGTGGTTTATTAATTTTCAAGTTTATTAATTCTGTAGTATATAAAATTGACGGCCAAAACTTTACCATTTTATCTTTTTTTGAAATAAAATCCCAATTTCTAACCAACAAGTAATTAGACTCCTCTACTTCGATTTTACTTGGGCATCTATAACATACTTAATTGAATCCATCAATTCACATGCATCACAATGCCTCCCAGCATTAACATTCTGAAATGAATTTTGAAAAAGTTTAACATGAAATTATCCTTTAAAGATAATGCAATAACATCAAAGAATTTAAAACTTAGGAAAAAAATTCTGTATCATCCCAGTGCTTTGATAAAATTTTTATTTTCATACTGGCATCCTGCCATTAATATTTTCCTCTTGTAAAATTTTAGTATAATCAGTGAATGAACTTGGTAGCACGTTAAATACTTCAGATGAGTTTTTGAAAAAAAAAAAAACTTCTGATGCTTTTCTAATACACACACACACACACACACTTGAAAATACAGATTTACAAATATAAATACATATATACAAATATACATACAAATACAAATTTATATGTATACATTAACTGATTTTTAACTTTACACACTAGGTATTCATTCTCTGACATGAAAGATCAGGATCTAGTTTACTTACTCTAGACTATTCCATCATAATACTTGTTATGTGTATTATTATATGAGTTCTGTCATTTACTATAAACCTTTAAATATAACATAAAGTTTTATTTCTTTTTCCATAAATGTTTTCAGAAGGTTTTGACTGTCTACACTGAAAGATGGTGGTGCCAATATTCCTATTCTTTCTCCATGTTGCATCTCCTAAATTCCGCTACTGACAATTTATTTTTACATAGAGAAGTTTAATATTTATTTTCAGTTCTGTTAATAACTACTGAAGTTTGTAGTTTGGTCCATTAAGTCAAAAGCTATTAAAATGAAAGGGATGAAATAACATTGCATTATTAATGGAATATAAAATCTAATATAAGACTTAGTAATATGCTAGAATAACCACATTTTTTAATGCATCCAAAGTAATTAACCCCAGAAACACATGAATCAAGATGTACCCACCATTAAGGTAAAACACACAATAATTTTTATTCTTTAAAGATTATTTAAAATTCATAACACATTTTACTCTCAAATTAAGCCATTTTTATACAACTTTTTTCATATTCTAAAAGTTTGCCAATTGCCTCATTTTTGTTATACTATTTCATTTTCTTCTATTCTCATATTTTTTTACAGTCTCAATTAGAGCATATATTTACTTGTGGTCTTTCTATACTCATTGGCTTCAATTAAGACTGACTATTCTTAGGCTGATGCCCACTTGTCATCCTGAGCCCTGTATTTATTGATCCTTGGATCTAATCCACTATTTCCTGGATACATTTTCCTCTGTCTTGATTTGTAAATCGATTTTTCTGGGGGTACTTCTTCAAGTAACTTTCATTTATGATAATAAATATGGGAGGTGATTTGAGGAACTCACAACAACCACATATTTGGTGACTCGCTTGAAAGAACAGCAGGACTCAGAAGTAGTTGTTCTAATGAATATGATAAATAACAGTGAAAGAATACAGATATATAGCAATAGAAAAAGACACATCAGGAAATCTGGAGGGTGTCAGGACAGACTTCCAAGTTTTCCCTCTCAGGTTAGGGGGTGGGGGTACTACAAAGAACATGCTTCTTTTTCCAGCAATGAAATGTTGCAATATTTGTAAAAGTTTTCTGTCCAGAGAAGTCTACTTGAGACTCACAACACAAGGCTTTTAAAAGGGGCTGGCTACAAAGGCATTCTCTGCCTGAGTCTAAATACCAAAATTACAGACTCCCAGAAGAAAAGGAGGTTTTTTTTAGCACAAATCACATTTATGCATCTTCTAGTTATCCTGGTACAGTAGGGTTCAGTCCCAACCATTAAAAACAACTTTATTGAGTCACCTGGATGGCTCATTGGTTTAAAGCTCCTGCCTTTGTCTTGGGTCATGATCTCAGGGTCCTGGGATCGAGCCTTGCATTGGGCTCTCTTCTCGACAGGGAGCCTGCCCTCCCTACCTGTCTGCCCACTGTGATCTCTGTCTTTCAAATAAATAAATGAAATCTTTTTATTAAAAAAACTTATTAATACTAACATAAAGAACATTCCAAAAGCCAAGTTCCCAAATATCATCCAAGGACAACTCCACAAGCATGTCCTCCTAAACAGCAACATGAAGCCCACGTTTGTAACTCTGCCACACAGAGGAAACCTTTTTTTAAAGATTTTTTTTTATTTATTTGACAGATAGAGATCACAAGTAGGCAGAGGCAGGCAGAGAGAGAGGAGGAAGCAGGCTCCCTGCCGAGCAGAGAGCCCAATATGGGGCTTGATCCCAAGACCCTGGGATCATGACCTGAGCCAAAGGCAGAGGCTTTAACCCACTGAGACACCCAGGCACCCCCAGAGGAAACTTCTTAAACAGTTACATGCCCAAGATATCTGATATTTTGGCTAAGTGTAGAATTTCAGTTTAAAAAAAAAATTCCTGGGGCACCTGGGTGGCTCTCTGCTTGGCAGGGAGCCTGCTTCCCCCTCTCTCTCTGCCTGCCTTTCTGACTACTTGTGATCTCTCTCTCTCTCTGTCAAATAAATAAATAAAATCTTTTTAAAAATTACTTTGAAAGCATTTTGATAGGCAAAATTCTAGATGGCCCCCAAGATTCTTAGCCCCTAGTGTACCTACCATGTATACTCCCTTCCCGTTGAATATGAATGAGATTCGTGAATATAATTGGACCTCACTTCCATAATTAAGTTATATTTATAGGGCATAGATGAAGTATTTCACAGATGTAATTGAAGTCCTGACGCAGTAGACTTCGAATTCATTGAATAAAAGAGTATCTTGGGTGTCCCTGAGAGTATCAGGTAAGGCATTTAAAAGAATTCCAAGAATAAGGAAGATGGCAGCAGAGCAGGAGAACCCTAGGTTCATTTCTTCCCTTGAACACAACTAGGTAACTATCAAATCATTCTAAATACACCAAAATCAACCTGAAGATTGACAGAACAAACTCTACAACTAAAGGGAGAGAAGAGGCCACATCAAAGAAGGTAGGAAATGCAGAGATATGGTTTAGGGGAAAACAGATCATAGCTGCTGCACAGAAGAAGGATCCATCATGTCAGAGAAGGGTGAGAGAGAGAGAGAGGAGCATACATAGGAATGTACAAGGAGAACATTTCCCTACAGCCACTGGCTTGGGGACTGAATTTCACGAGTTCTTGAAACCAGTGGGGCTTAAAGCCTGGAGTTATAAAGGTTACCAGGCTTGGCTGGGTAAGAACCCAGAAGGCGCTGTGCTGGTCTTGGAGAAAAGGTCAGCAAACAATACAGGGGCATACAGTATGGAAACAGTGATCTGAAGAGCACCTGGGGCACACATTAGGGAGATTATTTGCTTTTCTCAGGTGTGTCCTTGAGAAACATCTTCTTGGGAGACACCCCTCAGGAACCAAGGAGCTGGCCAGGGCCACTTCCCTCCACTGTTCCTCATCATAAACACAGAGCCAGCTGCAGGAAACAGCATAATACCAACACTGGCTAGCTAACTTGCTTACACTAAGCCGCATGCCCCTGCACTCTGGTGGAACTTGCCTTTTCAGACATGCTTACTTCGGTCCCACTGCAGCAGGCCACTCCCACAGAAGATCAGTATAAACCCCTTCCCAAACTGTGTCTCCTGACCAGAGAGTTTTGCAGGGTCTCAGTTCTGGTGGAGGTGGTGACAGGTCTCATTTCACAAACAGGCCAGAGCACACCTAGTCAAAACTCACCACATTCAGGACAGAACCAAAAACTACTGATAGCAGGCAAGGAGAGCCTCTGAAAATGATTGGTCTGAAGGATAGAGCAGTAAGAACACAACAGCAGAGTCAGACACAGTGGCACACACCTGTAGTCCCACCTATGTGGGAGGCTGAGGCAAGAAGATCACTTGGGCCTAGGAGTTCTAGGCTATCCTATGGTATGCCAATCAGTTGTCCACACTAAGTTTGGCTTCAATATGGTGACCTCCAAGGATCAGAGGACCATCAGGTTGCCTAAGGTGGGGTGAACCGGACCATGTCCAAAACAGAGCAAGTCAAAACTACCACACTGATCAGTAGCAGGATTGTGCCTATGATTAGCCAGAACACAATAGCAGAGCACACAGAGCCCACACTGGAGACACTCCCTGAAGCCTCATGAGGTCCTGGATAATACAGGACCTCTTCTTGATAAGGCAATTATGTTCAGGAAGAGGAGACATAACTGGCTTTTCTAACACAAAGAAGCAGGCACAATTTTAGACAAAATGAGATGATATAGGTATTTATTCCAAATGAAAGAATAAGATAAGACCGCAGCCAGAGATCTAAGCAAAAATGATATAAGTAACAAGCCTAATAGGCAATTTAAAGCAGGATCATAAAGATAGTAACTAAACTTGAGAAAAGAATGGAAAAATATCAGTGAGACCCTTAACACAGAGTTATATCAACCAGTGCACTTGAGCGGCTAAGTCTGTTAAGCATCCAACTCTTTATTTGGGCTCAGGTCATGATCTCAGGGTCATGGGATCAAGCCCTGTGTTGGCCTCTGTGCTCAGTGGGAAGTCTGCTACAGAGTCTTTCCCTCTGTCCATCCCACTGCTCCACTGCTCACACTCTCTCTCTCTCTCTCTCTCTCTTTCTCTCCTCCAAATGAATAAAATTCAGTTAAAAAGTATCAATCCGAGATAAAGAGTACAGTAAATGAGATTAGAAACAAGCTTGATGCAATGAATAGCAGGCTGGAAGTAACACAGGAATGAATTATGACCTAGAAGACAAAGTAATGGAAAACAATGAAGCTGAACAAAGAGAGAAAGAAAAATTACAAAAAATGAGAACAGACTTAAGGAATTTGGTGTCTCCATCAAACATAGTAACATTTGGATTATAAGAGTCCCAAAGAAAAAGAGAGAGAAAGGGGAAAGAAAATGTATTCGAGGAAGTAATAGCTGAAAACTTCATGAGTCTGGGGAAGGAAACAAACATCCAGATCCAGGAGGCACAGAGAATTCCCACCAACATCAACAAAAGCAGACCCATTGCATGAAATATTATAATTAAATGTGTAAACTAAAGAGATAAAGAAAATAAGATCTTAGAAGTAGCAAGAAAAAATAAGTCATTTACTTATAAGGGGAAAACCCATAAGGCTACCTGGAAATTTTTCAACAGAAACTTGGCAAGCCAGAAAGAAGTGGCATGATATATTCAAAGTACTAAATGGGAAAAATTTGCAGCCAAGAACATTCTATCCAGCAAAGCTATCATTCAAAATAGGAGAATAAAGAGTTTCCCAGATGAACAAAATCTAAAGGAGTTCATGACCACTACATCAGCCCTTCAAGAAATATTAAAGGGGACTCTGAGTGGAAAGGAGTGATCAAAAGTGGCAGTATAAATGCATGAAACACAAAAGCAATGAAAATGATTATTTCTGTAAAAAATCAGTCAAACTCATAAAAATATATAAAATATAATAACATGTATCTAAGATGTAAAGGGAGAAAAGAATGTGTTCAAACTTAAGCAACCATGAACTTAATGTAGATTGCTATATGCAGAAGAGGTTATGCACAAAACTAATTGTAACTATATACTAAAACCATTAATAAACATGCATGGAATAAGGAGAAAGAAATCCAAAGATACCATTAAAGAAAATCAGCAAAATATGAAAGACAATAAAGGATCAGAGAAAATCTCCAAAAACAACCACAAAACAAGTAATAAAATAACATAAGTGATGGGGATTAAGGAGTCCTCTTGTGATGAGCAGTGGGTGATATATGGAAATGTTGAATAACTATAGTGTACACCTGAAACTAATATTTCACTGTATATTAACTAACTGGAATTGAAATGAAAACTTAAAAAAAGTCCAAGATGTTCACTGAAAATAGATTCAAAGCAACAAGATACTCTCATGCTAACCTTGAAAATGTAAACTTCCATATTCTGGAGAAGGCCGTATTACAAAAAACTCATGATGGTCTTTAACAGCTGAGGATCTCTGTCCCACAACTGCAAGAAACTAAATTCTGGCCACAATGATGGAAAGAGGACCCTAAACCTCAGATGAAACCACAACCCTGGGCAACACCTTGATTGCCATCCTGTGAGCCTTCAGCATAGTACTCGGCATAATATACTCCGGGCTTTCAAAAATTCTCAAACAAACAAAAATATGTGGTTTTAAGAAACTAATTTGTGGTAATTCATCATCAAGGCATTAGAAAATAGTGTTACTCCTTTGTCTTGTAGTATTCTGCATGTATGATCAGAAGTCAGTTAGTCAGAGTTTTGTTCATTAATAAAAGTCTGTTAACTGTTTTTCTTCCCTGGACATTTCTATAATATTCTATTTTTTGCATTCTAAAATATCACCATGATGTATCTACACATTCAAAAAACATGTACTGGAAAATTATTATGTGTAAAATTCCATTTTAATCGCTAGAGATCAAGTGGTAAATAAATAACAAAAGATACTACAGCCATGGAGCTCACATGGGAAAAAGTAAATATATAAAGAGATGGATATTATATTTGATTATAATAAGTAATGGTAACTGCTCTAACAAACCTCAAAATCTTAGTGATTTAACTTGACACACTGTGTGGTATTTTTCTTATAATTATTACTTCCATTTTCCTGCCTTTCTTTTCCATGTTTGGGAGCATCTTGCTTTTAATTATCTTACCAAAAGAATAAATTCATTTTGACTAGGTTTCAATAAGAAAGGAATCTTGTTCACTTAATTTTATATCTTTGATCATTAGCATAATTTTTATGGGCTACCTTTGGAACCCTGCATTTCAAACCAGTTTTCTTTTGTTTTGTTTTGTTTTCTCCATCCATGTAACTCTGATGCTGAGTGCCACAAAACACAGTCATATCATGATAGGACCCTATCCCCTCATCTTTGTACCATGACGTTGAGTAAATTGGCACGGTGGGTATTCAAAACTCCTGAAAGCCATTTATACATATGGATAGTAATAAATATAGATGGGAAGAAAAGCAAAACATGTGAATATATTCTCCCAAAGCCATTCATTCATAGCTTTAATTCAATATTCCCCTTTTCAGATCCTAAAATATGTGCTACCTCTCCAGCCACACACAACAAAAGGTGAAGTGTGGCAGATGGAGTCAGAGTAGAAAGAGACCAGTTTATTAAAGGATTATAGTTAAAATATCTTTTACAAATATATGTAAACACATGTCTAGAGCCCTCTATGAGTCCTAAAAGAAACTGGATCAAGTAAGATCCTGGAGTATTAAATTTTACTACATTCACAGTAAATCCACCTCTAAGCACATGGAAGTTATCAAATGCCAGGCTTAGAAGTAATGCATGTAATTTCTGTCCATGTCCCATTGGGCAGAAGTCAATTCCATGGCCAACTAACTCCAAAAGAGGTTAGGAAATGTAGTTTAATTGTGTACCTAAAACAAAGTGAAAGCAAGCTTTCAGTGAACTCTTGACATTGTTTGTCATAGATAATGATAAGGGTTATGCAGGAACAAAAAGAAAGTTGAGGAAAAATGGGCAAGGGGTGAAGTTAGTTAATTAGTATTGGGAGTCTGGGGAACCTATTTAAACTACAGCCACTATGACTTAGGGATTATAGCCATGGTTTATTTTGCAGCACTGCCTGGGTTTGAATCTTGGCTCCACTCTTACTGACAGTGTGACTTTGGAAAAACTAATATACCTCTCTGTGGCTCAGTTTCCCCATCAGCAAAATTGGGGTAGTATTATCACCTAAAGTCTTAAAATTCTATCTGACAGTCTATGGTATTCATTATTATTATAAGCTTTATTAATAAAGCTATATTTGAGCAGAGATATGAAGATGCAAGGGAGTAGCCATATAGAAATATGAGAGATATTCTAAATAATAAAAACAAAATATAAAGAGGTTTTGAATCAACTTGTAAAATTTTGCTAACATGAGGTCTAAAATTTGCTCACTATAGTTAGAAAGGTAGATAACATTAGCATCCTTTATAAGAACTGAATCTGCAGAATTGTAGAGAGAGAATCTAGCTAGAGTAGGTTAGAGAGAATGGGAGGAAAGGAATTACAGGCATTAAGTATAAATTGTCATTTTAGATATTTGCTATAATGTGAATTATTGAAAGAGAGTCTTCTGGAGATCAAGGAAAGGTGTTGTTGAGACAATACAGCACATTTGAATGCTAAAAGAATGATTCAGTGGAAAGGGAACTGATGCTGAAAAGAAAGACAACTGTATACTTAGGCAGAGAGGATGAACTCTAGGCACAAATAAATCATATGAAGTTTTCTTTAATAATGGGGCAAAGGCAGTAATATAAACATGGGTTAGAAGTATGGGCCCAAAAAGAGCTTAGAGAAGCTCTTTCTAATTACTTCTATTTTCTCAGTAAAATAAAAAGCAAGGGCATTCCTGGAGAAAGAAGAGAGGAGCAGTGTTATTGGTGATTTGGGTTGAAGACGGAATATGTAAGATAGATGTCTAAGAGACTGTGAAAATGAATGGTCAAGAACAGTAATTCTCAAACTTTGGCATGCATCATCATCACCCAAACAGCTTGTTAAAACTTAGATTTCTGGCTTGTCTTCCAGAATTCCTAAATCATTGCGTCTGGTAATGAGGTATGAAAACTTATTTCTAATAAGCTACTAGATGGTGTTAATCCCATGTGTTCAGTGAGTACAGTCTGAGAACCAATTAACTAAGGAATTTAGAATTCCTGTGCAGCAAACACAGATGCATGGATCGTGGATTTAGTGTGAAGGCTGTGTATTTGTCTCTTACCATACACAGTTGAAAGAAAATAGACACTTGGGTTTAATCATGATTTGTTCTACCAATTTCACATAAGTAGAGAGCAAAGAAGAGATTTAGGGTGTATACAAGAGTGATTATAATGATCGACCAAAGACTCTGACCTCAGGAAAATGAAATATGAAGATGTGACAGGGTGAAGTACATGAAAGAAAAAAAAAACTATTAGTGTGTGCAAACAAAAAGAGTTAGCACAGCAGACCTTCGACTGCTATGCTTTGAAAATCCTCTTCACAAAATTACACCTTGACTGGAATCTGGAAGTTTGGATTTAAAGACAGATCACATAATTCCCCTATTAGGAGTGCCTCATTCTTTCTAAACTGTGTGTATAAACAATATGCTTTATGCTCAACATCTGTTTTCCTTCTGAGTCTAAAATTTTGGTACATGCTAGGCAGACAGTGCCTGTATCACAAGTTCCCAGCAAATTCTTATGGAATGAGTCTCTAATGATTCTGGTAAACAACGTTCACATATGTTGTCACAACTCATTGCTGGAGGAATTAAGGGCACTTTACATAATTCCACTGAGAAAGGACTCTTGAAAACTTGCATCTTATTTGCTTTAAAATTTTTCCCATGTGTCTTTCCCTCTGCTGATTTTGGTTGGTAACCTTTTGCTGTAATAAGTTTTGGCAATGAATATGACTGTATCTTGAGTCCCATGAATCTTCCTAAAAAATTATTAAAACTGGAGATGGTATTAGGGACCATCAACATCATAAACATATTACATTGTGCATATATTATGTGAGTGTGTTTTACAAAGTGGTAGTAACTGAAAAAATATGAGATTTTAACCATAGAATAGGGTGCATGAAAATAAATTATGGTAATACAATTGTACCCTAAAATATTAATGCTATGAACATGGATTTTGTGTCTGAAATAATGTGAAGAGTCAGTTAATTGAAGGAAAATAAAAGAAGGAAATTAAAGGCCAGATTTTTTTGAGGAATCATCTACACAGGAGATTTTAAAAATCCCTAGTTTGTAATTCTTTAATCCATTCTGCCACGCATCGGGGGTCTCCTTTCAATCTGCAGACTTATGTCCTTCATTCATTTGGGTATGTTTTCTTTTATTATTTCATCTCTACATTTTATATTTTCTTTTTTAGATTTGAGTTATCCAAGTGTTAGATATCCTGAATTAATCCATGATGAGTTTTACTATTTTCTTTTTGATTTTTTTCACACTTTTTGACTCTTGTCAAAATTGTTGGAGAATGAACTGTTTTCCCATTTCCAAGAATGCCAAGTAGATACCAACATCCTCTTCCTTTGTGTTTAGAAGTCTCCTGAGACCTTACCTAAGACCAGAACTTCATCAGCCATTTTCATCCTATGTTAAAGGATTTTAGGAATCAAGAGAGTTCCCTAAAATAGAAAAGCTTGCTTTTTAATGGAAGTACTGTGATATATCCTCTTCTTTGCCCATGCAGTTGATGTGTGGGTATGGAGATTCTGGTTGTATAAAGAATCAGCCATACTCTTCAAGTTAAGTGAGAATTAATAAAAGAGAACTACTCATAGAACTTATATAAAAACCAGAAAGAAAGAAAGAGAGAGAGAGAGAGAGAGAGAGAGAAATAAAGGGGGAAAAAAGAAAAGAAAAAAAAAAAGAGGAAAGAGGAAAGGAAAAAGAAAAGAAAGAAATTAAAGTGACCTGAAGTAATGGAAAAATCTGGTGCCCAGAGGTGAAGCAGTCATGCAAGTATTGGGTCAAAATTCCTTCCAAAAATGAACTTTCCATTCAGGCTTTAGCTGATACCTTTCAACTGTTAATACCTTTGAAAGTTTGTTTCCTATTTCAAGATGAGTCCATGTGCTTTTTGTTCAGCCCCAACCAAAGATGGATCATGGTGTGTTACTAGAATCTGGCCATTTGGACAAATATTGGCTTCTATTAACTGGCAACCTCTGCTCTAGTGCTCTACATGTGATTGACTAATACTTTCACAGATCTGCATTACAGTATGAGCTTTTCCCTACTCGGCCCTACTTCCTGCATTCTTTCCTTTCACAGATATCAGATCTGCATCAGTGTCCAAAGGCTTTTTTGGCCCAGTCCTGCTTGCTCTCCCTTTTAACTTTGACTAGCATTTTACCATCCACCACTCCCAAATAAGTCTCTTGTATTACTAATGCTGACTCAGTGTCAGCAATATTTTAGCTTTGATACTTATCTAGCCAGAACCTTGGATTTCCACTGGATGAATTTGGGTGGATTATACTGAAAGAGTTCTTGGAACACTTTGTCATTTACCATAGAGTAAGGGGTATAAACAGAGATGCTGGTCTTTCTTTCCCACTTGAAAATGATTTTAAGATTCCTTTGAGCAAAGAAGAAAAAAGGTAACCAAGCTTGAGTCATACTTAATATGCCTCACCTAAGAGTAGCCTACCAGGCAAAGGCAACGCTACCCGTTTAGCAATAAGAGACTGTAGGACACAAAAGACATGAGAAATTGATGAGGAATATATGGTAAAAACAAGTATCTGCCCCAAAATTTTATGCTTGACTTTCAATAGTATGGGATTGTCGATGGGAACCTGATGACCAGCCAAGGACCACATTTCTATGTTGTACTTGCATTAATATGTGCCTATTAAACTAAGTTCAGATCTGTGAAATAGAGCTGTGGTGGTGCATTCCACTTCCAAGTCTGACCCATAGCATTTTTCAATACTGCAAGGCAACATTTTTTTCCTTCTTTCACTGGATGTACAGTAATGCCTAAGAATTTATTTTTTTTTTTGCAGTGTTTCAAGATTCATTGTTTATGTACCACACCCCATGCTCCACGCAATAAATGTCCTCCTTAATACCCACCACCAGGCTCACCATTATCATTAGCCATCAGGGAAATTCAAATCAGAACCACACTGAGATACCATCTTACACCAGTTAGAATGGCAAAGATGCCTAGGAAATCTTAAGAAGTTGATGTTGAAGAGGGAAGAGCTTTTGACAGCCTTTAAATGACTACAGACCCAAACTCCTCATTCACTCCCAAACCCCACTGAGTAGGGATATCTCCATTAGATTATTAGATGAGCAAGATATTATATTTTATTTCACCACTTAAATCCCAGAGTTTATTTGTTACAACACTTAGTTTTACACTGAGGATACAGCAGGCATCTCAAAGGAGTTGGCTTAAGTAATTGCCCATGTTGAGTAATGAGACAGCCAGAGTTTTAACTGCTACAGCAGCAGATCAATAATGTCCAAACTCCAATAAGAACTGACTCTACCAGATTTCATCAAAATTTACCAGATATGGGCAAACTGTTTTCCCATTATTTTAACAAATTTAGACTCCAGCAATAATATATGGATTTCCCCATTTGTCAAAAAATCATAGGACTTTCAATTTATTTTTATTTTTAATTACCCAGCAGCAAGTAGGACAAAATAAAGGGAGAATGAAGAGTAGATCTTCCCCTCTTTACTATTATGAGTCCTCAAACCTCTGCTCAGACCTGAGCCAGAGGGAGGGGAGAAGTTTTGAATTAAATATGAGTGAATATTTAATTGAATTAGGTAGAATTTATTCTGATTTTTAATGAATAATATATAGTCCATATTTAGTAAATTTGTTGTAAAATTGTCAAAAAAAATAAATGAATATATAGTAAAAAAAAAAGTTGTGTTTATGCCCTTGTCATAGAAATACTCAATTTTCACCTCATGAGGTAGCCACTTTTAAAAAGTAATGCCTCAAATATTGTTTCAGAAATTCTTCATAAACATAAAGGCAAACAAAATTGGTAGCATGGATTACACATTGTTCAGTAACTTGCTTTTTCCACTTAAAAATAATTTTTGGCTATCATTCCAAATCAGTAAAGATTTATATAATTTTTTCTATCCATTGAATGGCATTATCTAACCAGCCCACTGTCAAATCGTTCATCAGCCTGTTAATTATAAACAAAGAATTGCATAAAAATTTTTTACATATGACATTTTTCTCAAATGCACAATTATCTGTACGATAATTCTAAGAAAAGAAATTACTAGGACAAATGGCACATGCATCTGAAATTCTGATAGATATGCTAAATCCACTGTCATAGACGTTTTTCTCATTTATACTTGAGCAATATGTGAGTCTGTTTCTCTCTCATTCTAAAGAACACATTTTGTTCTTTAATAATCTGAAAGATAAAAAATAGTATCAAGGTGTAATTTTAATTGGCATTTCTCTTCTTGTAAATGAAGTTGAAAATCTTTTCATATTTAAGAATCACTTGTATACTTAGTACTCTCTTTATAGCAATCACCTCTTTTTTTTCCCCTTAACTTTTCTTAAAATTAAATTCTATACCCAACATGGGCTTGAACTCATGACCCCAAGATCAAGAGTTGCATGTTCTTCCCACTGAGGCAGTCAGATATCCTTCACTCACCTTTTTTCTATGGCACTAGATGTGCCAGAGTATAGGAAATAAACTCTATGATGATTTAAATGAGACTAACAAAGTTTTTGAGTCCAGTGGTCTGAGTCACGCTAGAACATCACCATCAAGGTAAAAGACAAGTTGTTGCTTCTCACCCCCACTCCCTGTCCCATACCTCTTACCATTATGAAAGATTCAAAGAGCTTAGTGAATTTTCAAACACATACTATACTTGGGAATATTCTTGAAGTCTATTTATTTGGTGACACAAAAGGCTGCCAGTTTCAAGTAAGATCCAAAGAAGGAAAGCTCTGTGGAAGGTTCATGCTCTAGGGAAAGCTGTCCTGTCTTTTTGCCACATGGCCTAGCAAATAAGATATTAGTTTATGTATCTATGTTGATTAATAATCATGTAAAATCTTTTGTAAACCCTAACATGATAGTTGTAGCACATATCTCTAGGGTTTGGGAGTCCAGAAATGCCTCCTATAGCCAACTATGCACTATTTGGGGGAAAAAAATGCTCTTGGCCTGGTACTACATCCTAGTAAAGATTGAGAAATTGGCAATGGAATAAGAAATAGCAACATGACTTGTCCATAATGATCTAACAATCACTGGAACCACTGAAGTACAAAGTTAAATAGGCATAGAAGTATCACACTGTATAACTGAAGCACTGCATTCTGTATTGGGCTCTAACAGATAGTTCACACTCGATGGCACCTATTAACTGATGCAACAAAGCCTTTCTCTCAATTCACACTTAGGGGCTAAGGGGTCTTTTCCAATAACCAATTAATAGACAAGGAAATGTTTTCCATCCAATTTTTACTCCAATAAATGGATGTTTATACTAGTGAAAAACAGAATGCTACCATATCAGAGCTCCCACTGACTAGGGTCCCTGAAAATAGTGTTGAAGGGAAATCCTTCCAATAGACAAAGCTATGGATTACACCTGGAGAAAGACATAAGTGAGTTATATACACCAAATTCTGGTGATTAAATAGGCTGTCTGATTGATCAGAGACTGGGAATGAAGATTTAAAAACTGGAAGCATAGAGTTATACGGTTGAAGAAGCCACAAAGATTGCCAATTGTGTCTCATGCCAATTATCCTGAAAATTATCCACTTCAGAGAGAATGCTCTCAATGACCAGGTAAAGACAATGACATACCTATATTCTGTCTTGAAATGCTCAAATGCTTATGTAGTTAATCCATTAATTTAACCTACGGTGGCAGAGATGGAGGATATATGTGGAACCAACAATATGGCCCTTTTACATGAAAGCTAATCCAGCTACTACCCTGTTGAGTGCCCCATTTGTTATAGGAAGAGACTGATGCTGAATTCTCAAGACAGGTATTTGTAGACTTGTTGATTATACTCCAGCTTAAAGGGGACAGTGACTCTAACAAACCAAAATGATTCATATTGCAAATATAAGTCTATCTTCTCTGCTTATAGTATCTCCAGGAAAAATACCACCAAAGGTCTTACATATTGTCTCATGTTTTGGTATAATATCCTTACAGGTTGCTTCAGACCGTGAGATGCAACAATGGGCTCATTAACTATGTGTGCCACCACTCTACAGCTGACCTGATAGAATGACTGAATAGACTATTGAATGCACAATTAAGAAACAACTCAAGGGCATCTTGCATTGTTGGAGTGTTCTTCTGCAAAGTGAAACTAGTCACTGTATCCATGATCAGAATATGATGCAGTATCACCAGAGTATATAGGCCTGCAAACAAACAAGTGGCAGAAGTGAAAGGGTTGCTTTCCTAAACATTTTTTATTTGAGTATCTTTTCCATGCATTCTTAGGATCTGATAGATTTGAGATTTTAGTTCTTGGGATAGTGGTGAGATGCGAAGGTTGGATAATTTAGCTAAGGAAGACAGAGAGAGCATGGTTGAATCTTAATCTGTAACTAACACCAGGAAAACAGCGAGTAAAGAATTGAGTCATTGCTCTACCTGGGATGATGGCCACAATTACCATGAGGAATTAGGATTGCTAGTACACAGAAGGCAGGAAGACACACCTGGAATTCAGGACATTCATTAGAGTATCTCTTAATCTTTCTCACTTCAATGATAAGTGTAGTTGGGGAAATTTCAACAAGGGCAACCTTACAAGAGCCAAGCAACTAAAGCTTCAGACGTCCTGGAGATGAAGGTTACTACCCATTGGGCAAATAACCCCAAGAAGCTAGGTTAATTTCAGATAATCCAGAGTGGTTGGTGGAGGCAGAGGTGATAATTTATAGGCCTTGGAGAGCTGCAGCAGTGAAGATCTTACTTTGTTGTTCATTGTTTTTGTTTGTTTGTTTGTTTGTTTTAACAATTTTTAAGCCTTTTAGGGCATTACAACTGACTCTTAGCAAGGAGCATTAGATTTTTACTATTCCTTTCCGGCATGAATTGAGAATGTCTTACTTTCATATATTTGTGTAAGATCAGATATCATAGAGGATACTGGATACAAATAGTGAAAGAGATTGCTTTTTTGGATACGTTTTATGAGTCTTTCATATTTATCTGGCTGTGCCTGCCTTCCAGTCTTTGGCTTCTTGATCCATCCATTAATACCTCTCTTTATTTCATCATCCCCTGAGAAGAAGGCTCTTCTCTCCATCTCTCTAACCATAAAAAGAGCTGAGAAAGTTCCAGTATCCATCCAAGCCCAATGAACTAGATTCACGGAAGCTCTGGTTTTTACCAGCCCTTCCAGACTCAAACAAAGTGCTATATTATAAGACATGGGATCTGGGTTTCAAACAAACTTCTTAGTGTAATTATGAAGCATTAAACTAGAAGTGAACGAGAGTAAACACCCTATGGGCCTAATTTGGCCAATAATAAGGAGAAGAGTAAAAAGAAAAGAAAAAGAAAAAAACACAAACCAAAAAACAACAAGAGGAAAAAAAACAAACAGCACATAACCTTCTCTCCTTCTTCCCTTCTGAATGTTGAGTCATAGTAGTCCCATATAGCCTTTTTATCGATGTTCTATACATCCAAACAACCAGCCATATTTTTTGTGAAACTCGGTAATTCACCATCATGTATTTGCTTTCTCTAATTATTGAACTCTTTGTGTTCTTGCTACTCTGGAAAACACATTTTAGTAAATCCCCTGCCCCCTTCCCTACCTCAGGATCTATTTTTTTATAGTACTTGGACCAAAACAAAGTCCATTACTATCACTTGAGCCATATCTATTCTAATGTATGTTCATTTAATTCAGCTTTCATTTTTTTTAGAAAGTAGTCTTGTTTTTATAAACATCTATTATTTTGTCCTCTCTTTGGAAAGTATTTCTATATATATATTTGTCTTCTCATATTAGAAACAATTTTAGTTTGTCTCTCCTTTTTTATTTTTATTCTTAGTGAGGTATTTGGTTGTGGGAACATTTGATCTGTGAACATTTTTTCATGATGGTATTATTAATCTATTTAGGGTATGTGTGTGGGCATGCACACATGTGCATGTATGTATTCTTTTCCTACTTTCATTTTGGAGTACCTCTGTAGATCTCATGTGATGGTTTTGTTGGATTTATTTTAAAACTCTCATCAAATAGCTGAGAGCCCAACTAGGCAGAAATGTTCTAAACATTTCCAAGTGTTGTGTTAAGTATGTTATTTTAACCCATACTTACCATATGCAAATAAGCATAACAACTATAAACTGATTGCATTAACTAACATATTGTTTAATGTAAAGATTGCCTCTGATATTTATCATTTGGCTCTGTAACCATTGCTTCTCATGGGGAAAAAACAAAAAACAAAACAGCTTCTAACAACAGAGTGTCAAAACTATTTGGGACAAAAACTAATAGAATTTCAAAGAAAAACAGATGAATCCATTATCATATTTGGAAACTTCAAGAGCCCTGTCTCATAAACGGACAAATCTAGCAGGCAGAAATCAGTAAGGGCATAGTTCAACTCAATTAACAGTGTCAGTCAACTGGATATAATTGATATCTATAGACTACTTTATCCAACAACAGCAGAATACATATTTTTCTCAAGTTCACATGGAATATTCACCAAGACAGACCACATTCTAGGCCATAAAACACACCTTAATAAATTTAAAAGAATAGAAATAATGCAATGTCTACTCTAAGAACATAATGTAATGAAGGTGGAAATAAGTAACACAAAGATAACTAGAAAACCAAAATATTTGGAAATTAAATAACCTACTTCTAAATAACATGGGTCAAAGAAGAAATCTCAAGAGAAATTTAAAACATTTCAAACTAAATGAAAATGAAAACACAACTTACTGAAATTTTTAGGCTGCAATGAAAAGAGTACTTAAAGGAAAATATATAACATTGCTTGTATATACTTAAAAATAACTAAAATCAATAGTTTAAGTTTCCACATTAAGAAAAAGAAGAACAATTTAAATTGAAAGTAAGCAGAAGAAAATAAATAACAAGAATTAGAGTGGAAATCAATGATATCAAAAACAAGAAATCAATAGAGAAAATCAATGAAACCAAAAGTTGGTTCTCTGAAAAAAAAAAAAAAATCAAGAAAGTTGGTAAGCTTCAATCACACTAAGAAAAGGATAAAGAATAAATCATTAAACCAACAATGAAAGAGGGGACATAACTACAGTTACTATGGACATTTAAAGGAATACTATGAATAATATTCTGCCCATAAATTTGATTACTTAGATTAAATAGACCAGTTGCTTAAAAGACACAATTTGCCAAAATCACATAGGAGGAAGTAAGCAATCTTTTTTTGGGGGGGAAGGGGCTGGTGGAATAGGCAATCTTAATGGTCTGTATCAATTAAAGAAATTTAATTAATAATATTCCAAAACAGAAAGCACCAGGCCCAGGTGGGTTCACTGGTGAATTCTGCTAAACATTTAGAGTAGAAATTATACCAGTTATCTATAATTTCTTTTAGAGCATAGAAGCAGAGACAGCACTTGCTAACTCATTCCATAAAGCCATGTTCTATAAAGGTCATGGTAATACCAAAACAAAACATCTTCTAAGAGAAGAAATTGCAGACCAAAATCCCTAATATGAAAATAGATACAAAAATCCTCAAGGAAATATTATTAAATCCAATCCAACAATGTATAAAAGGAATTATACACTATGACCATGTGGTATTTATCCCAGGTATATAAGCCTGATTCAACATTCGAAAATCAGTTAATAAAATCCATCACATTAATAGCCTAAAAATGAAGCCTAAAAAAAATCAACTAATGAAATATATCACATTAATAGCCTAAAATCCATGATTATATCAGCTGATGCAAAAAAGCATTTGAAGAAAAACCAGTACCAATTCATGGTAAAAATTCTCTGAACACTAGGAATAGAGGGTAACTTCCTCACCTGATAAAGAATATCCACAAAAAAAGGCCTGTAACTAACATCATACTTCATGGTAAGACTGTCAAAGCGTTCCCAATATAATCAGGTAAAAGGCACAGATGTCCCCTCTTACTACTCCTTTTAGACATCATACTGTAAATCTGTGTTAATGCAACAAGAAATGGAAACAAAAGGGAAACAGATTGGGAAAGAAGAAATAAAACTGGTTTTGTTTGTAGATATCATAATCATCCATGTAGAAAACACTGAAGAATCAACAAGAAAACTCATATAACTTATAAGATTTTAGGATACAAGATCAACATACAAAATCAATTACTTCCCTATATACAAGCAATGAACAAGTGGAGTTTGAAATTAAAAACACAATACCATTTACATCAGCACCACCAAAAATGAAATTTTGGGGAATTTATCTCTAAATTTGGGAAAATATCTCTAAGACCTACAAGAGGGAAACTATAAAACTCTGATGAAAGAAATCAAAGAAGAACTAAATAAATGAAGAGATACCCCATATTATCAGACAAATCAATAGTGCCAAGTGGTCAGTTCTTTCCAACTTGATCTATAGAATCCAAGCAATCAAAAAAAAAGCAAAACAAAAACAAAAAACAAACAAACAAAAATAACTATCAAGTTATTTCATGGATATTGACAAACTGATGTCAAAGTTTATGTGGAGGGGCAAAACAGAATAGCTAACACATTATTAAAGGAAAAGGAAGACTGACACTACTTGACTTCAAGTCTTCCTATAAAGCTGTATTAATCAAGACAGAGTGGTGAAAGAATGGACAAATTGGAGAATGGAACAAAATAGAGAGCTCTGAAATAGGTACTCATGAAAATAGTCAACTGATTACTGACAAAGGAGTAAGGGCAACCAAAAGAAAAAAAGATAATTTTTCCTACAGAGATGATTGAAAAACTGGACATCCACACACAAAAATATAGGTCTAGACACAGACTTTACATCCTTCACCAAAATTAATTCAAAATAGATCATACATCTAAGTGTAAAACACAAAACTATAAAACTCCTAGAACATAGGAAAAATCATAGATGAGTTGTGGGATGGTGATATATTCTTAGATACAACACTAAAGTTACAATCCATGAATGAAATAATTGATGAGCTGAATGCCATTAAAATGAAGCACTTTTGCTGTGCAAAAGACAATGTCAAGAGATTGAGAAGACAAGCCACAGAATAGGAGGAAATATTTGCAAAATACACTTCTGGTAAGTGACTGTTATCCAAAATATAAGAAGAACTATCAAAACACAACAATAAGAAAACAATCTGATTTTTTAAATAAGCCAAAGACATTAGCAGACTCTCACTAAAGAAGATATACAAATGGCAAATAAGCACATGTAAAGGTGTTCCACATCAGATATCATCAAGGAAATGCAAATTAAAACAACACTGAATTACTATTACACACCCGCTAGAATGGCCAAAATATGGAATACCAGGAACACCAGATATTGTCAAAGATATGGAAAAACAGAAACTCTAATACATTTCTGGTGGAAATGCAACATGGTCCAGCCACCTTGCAAGTTAGTTTGGAGGTTTCTCATAAAACTGGGCATACTCTTACCATATGATCCAGCAATCGCACTGCTTGCTATTTACTCAAAAGAGTTGAGAAATTATGTCTCCCCACTCCCCCCCCCCAAAATTGCCTCTATGTGGATGTTTACAGCAGTCTTACTCATAAATGCAAAAGCTTGGAAGCAACTAAGATATCCTTCAGTAGATGAGTAGATAAACAAATAGTAACATATCTAGAAAGTGGAACATCATTCAGTGCTGAAAAGAAATGAGCTATCAAGCCACAAAAAGACATGAAGGGACTTAAATGTATATTTTAAGTGGAAGTAACCAATCTGAAAGGGTACACAGTGCATAATTCCAACTAAATGACATTCAGGAAAGGAAAACACTATGGAGACAGTAAAATGATCAGCAGTTGCCAGGAATAGGGGTTGCAGGAAGGATGAATAAGAAGAACACAGAGGATTTTTAGGGCAGTGAAAATATTATGTATGATATCATATAATATATGCATTTCTCCAAACCCATTGAATGTAAAAGACCAAGAACAAACCCTAATGCAAACTGTGGACTTTGAGTGATTATGATATGCCAATATAGGTTCATCAATTGTAACAGATGTACCACTCTAGAGGGAGATGTTGATAATGGGGAGGTTGTGGGTGTTATGGGGCAGGGTATATGGGAAATCTCTGTACTTTTTCAATTTTGCTTTGAACCTACAAATACTCTAAAAGTAAAGTTTTAATAAAATAAAAAATAAAGATACTTTAAAAAAAAAAACACAAAACACTAACCCAGAGTTTATGAAAGTCCTGTGTATCTGTGTGGACAGCTTCCATGAAAAACAGTACCTGTGACATTTTCTGGGGTCTGTAACTGGCAGCATCTTCCTTATACAGCTTATTTTTTTCCACCGTATCATTTCACTGATTTTGAAAGCCCTTCATTTTACTTAATGGTTGAGGTGTCATATCATTCCAATTTAACTGAGGATGGAGTATACAGTTCTCTTTTCTATTCTCCTTACTGCATTAAATGTGGGAAAGAAAGCCAAATCTAGTTGGACATCAATTCTCTGGACTTTACTTTTTTAAGAGCTGAAACAGCATCTTGGGTTCCTGAAAGTTCTCTTTCAGATGGAATGTTTGGGCACCTTGTACAGGATCTGGAAGGCTTGGGTGATGTGGCAGAAAGCCCACTTTCAAGTTTTTGGCTCCATAAAATGCCAGCACAAGAAGAAAAACAAATAAACAAAAAGCAAACCAAAAAGATAAAAAAAACAGTCTCAAGATTTTGTGTAACTCCTTTTATTTCCATATCACCTGAAGTTTCTTAATTGTCTCTCATTTCTTCAAATAAAACACTATAATGTTAACAATACATGTTTCATATACAAGTTTTATTATATTTATTTATATTTCTATAATCTCTCACTTAATAAAAAAATAAATTTCAGAGAGCTTAAATTCCCTAATGTAACTTTTGCCTGGTGATATTTCTTCTAGGCAAAAATGGTATTAAAATGATTTTTTTTTGAATACCCAACTTTTGTATCAACATATTAACATAGACGGGTCTGGGTAAAATTATGCTGAGTGAAGTAAGCCAAACAGAGAAGAGTCAATTATCATATGGTTTCATTTACTTGTGGAGCATCAGGAATAACACAGAGGACATTGGGAGATGAAGAGAAGTGACTTGGGGGAAATCAGAGGGGAAGACAAACCATGAGAAATTGTGGACTCTAAGAAACAAACTGAGGGTTTTGTAAGGGAGGGGGGTGAGAGGTTGGGTGAGCCTGCTGGTGGGTATTAAGGAGTGCACATATTGCATGGAGCACTGGGTGTGTCACATAAACAATGAATCTTGGAACACTGAAAAAAAATAAAATTACAAAAAAATAAATAAAAGGACAATTTTTTAATGACTCATGATTAATACTGAAAAGCAATAAAATTTGAGGGACATCTGTGTGACTCAGTAAGCTAAGTGTTCAACTCTTGATTTTGGCTCAGGTCATGATCTCAGGGTCCTGAGATGAAGCCCCATGTTGGGCTCCATGCTCAGTGGGGTGTCTGCTTGAGATTCTCTCTCTCCTTCTCTCTCTCTGTCCCTCCTCCCCCTGTTCTCTTGCTTTCTCTAAAATAAATAATTAAATATATTTTTAAAAGACAATAAAATTTGAATTTGCGATCACTGTGCATAAAACAGCTTTTCTCACTGGAAAAAGGGTGGTGAATGTTGTAGTTTTATGTATTGACTTGGTTAATCTATGGTATCCTGGTATTTATCCAAACACTAATCTATATGCTGCAATAAACGTATTCTGTAGATGTGGTTAGCATCTACAATCAGTTGCCTTCAATGTAACCTCATAATGTGGCCCTCATTCAACCAGTTGAAGGCCTTGAGAGCAAAATCTGAGCCTTCATGGAAAAAAAAAAAGGAATTCAGCCAGAAAACTGCAGCATCAGTCTCTACCTGAGTCTCCATCTGGCCAGCCTCATCTAGAGATTTTGGATTGGCCAGCATTCATAGTCATTTGGGTCAATTCCTTAAAAGAAAAGTAATCTCTCTTCCCTCTCTCCCTTTCTCTCTCTCTATCTCTCCCTCCCTCTCTCCCTCCCTCCCTAACTCCTTTCTTCCCTATTTTTGAGTGTGTATATGTACACACATGTATATACCCACACAACTGACTTGGATTTTTGGAGAACCCTGACTGGTACAGTGAGGTATGTCCATAAAGTAGTTCTACCACGCATTCATGACAGTTTCATAAGAAAAATGTTTGAGGAATCTTTACTCTCTGTCTTCTGCTACCAGTTGATTCTGATCTTGTTACAAATGAGCTCTGCATTCACTCAAAAAAAATCCTACAGACTACCCTTAATTACAATTTTCTTAAACCAATTTCCATAGGTACATGTTCATATTTTGAACAATTTGGTAGGAGAACTATTATCTTACATGGCAAGAATCTCATTGACAGAGACATTGGGGATAGAAAAATGATGAAGACAAAATGTATAGATTAGATTTAGAGAAAATAATGTAGGAAAGAACAAATAATGTTTTGTGTTTTACAATTAAATGGACAAGTATGAAAACTATTTGAAAATTAGGCACACCTAAAGTATATCACATAAAGAAGAAATTTAATTTAATAATTATATGGTAAAGAAAGAATATTAATACTTAAGGACATATAGAATCAATTAGTTTTATAACAAAATAATTTAAAAGTCATAGGTTCAAATTTCTTCTTTTTTCAGGACATCTTTAGAAATGCTAAAGCCAGAGGAACATATCATGCAAGTGTTAAAACTACCTGGTGAGCTAAATGAATGTTCAGGTGAATATTAAGAAAGGCCTAAAATAGATGAAGCCAAACACTTAATCACAGATGACTAAGTGGTATTTGAAATTGTTTAATGGGATTAACATAAAGTTGGAGAAACCTTACTCCAAAAATAAGAACAATTATGGATTCTAGATGGAATAAAAGTCAACATGAAGATACACAATGCTCTCATGATTAAATTAATATTTAAGAAACATGAAGAAAAGTAAGCTAACAGAAGATCCTGATTATTTAGGGCTCTAATATAATCATTCGAAGATACAGTGAGAAGAGTGAATGAGTCCAGAGGTCAAATAAGGAAGCTAAAATAGATTACAAATGTGAAACATTAGAGACAAAACAAATGTTATAATATTTATACATTTTCTTTGTAAACAGTAATATATTTTTATTTATTAGTAATTTTTCAAAAAGTATCAAAGGCATTGAAGCCTTTTTAAGCTAGAGAAGATAATTTCAGTTTTGAATTTATAAAAGTTTTCCTTTTTATGGCACAGAATATCATAACCCATTTGTACTCATCTTTAATACCATTTACTTTTGGATTTTTCTGACTCATATAAAGAATGAAAGTTGTGACTATTTCCAGATAAGTTGAAGTGTCACAGGAATCTTATTATTTGGAACTCCTTGCTGACTTCCTACTGAAGTGCTATCTTTTTTTCTCTTCTTTAACAGCTGTATTGATATAAAAATTTACGTAACCAAAAATTCACCTATTTTAAGTGTACAATATAGTAACTTCTAGTAAATTTACAGTTATGAAACCCAGGTATGTTTTTTTGTGTGCTTATTTTCCATGTGTGCATTAGTATTTGTTATGTATATATACACATGTTAACACTGATGTATCAGTTATAAATTATTTTTGTTTTTATTATTCAAAGTTAATTTCTGGTTGATTCAATTTTCTATAATTATGTTTAGAATTGCATAGAAAAACTAGAAACTGTTATTTGTTTTTGCTACTGACTTGTCACAGCATGGCAAGTTTAGCCTGAGGAGGTTAAGACAGTAATTCTTCACAGGCTCATTTTTAGGTTTGAGACACACATCAGTGGATTTCAAAGTCTGCGAGGAAAAGTCTCTTGCAATGGTTTAATTAGGGGAAGAGCACTGTTTCAGGAAAAAAAAAAAAATATATATATATATATATATTTAGTTTGGGTTTTTATTTTAAAATTTTTATTTTGATTTATTTTATTTTAATAAATTACATGATTTTATTGAATTAATAAATTAAATATTTTAATTTACTTTATTTTAAAAATTAGACATATGGATCTAGATAATCAGTAAAAAATGAAGAATTCAAAAGCTGTGTGGGGACTAAGGAGGGAATGCATTATTAACTATACAGGTAGTAGGTATTGCTCCTCCTGAGTAAATTGTCCTATGGTTTCCCACCTAAAGTTACTTAACTGGCTGAATCTTATTGCAGAGAGAAGAATTTGTGGCATATTACCACCGCAGGGTATTTATAAATTGTGACTATTCACTTGAGCACACATAAAAAGAGTCAAATGTGGAATTTGGTCTAAAGAAAGACTTCAGATAGTAAAATCCAACTCAGCCCTGCTTCACTGATCTTATGGGAGCCACAACACCCATGTTCTCAGCTGGTTTTCTCTAAGTTTGAAGGAATGAGATTTGGGGGAGAGAGCTGGATTTGTCTTCACTTGAATATCTTAAAAGAATAAATGGACAGTGAGTTTGGCCTTTGAGCCTATGACTCTTTTGAATTAGGAAAAAATATTTTTTAAAAATCATTTCATTGAATTATAATTAACATACAATATTATATTAGTTTCACATGTTAAACAGTGATTCAATATTTTTATACATTATGAAATGATCACCAATATAGGTCTAATATAGGTCTAGTTACCCTCTATCACTATGCAATATTATTAATTGACTATATTACCTACACTGTAGATTATATCCATGGGAGTTATTTTATAACTGGAACTTTGTACTTTTTTTTTTTTTTTTAGTTGACACATGATGTTACATTACTTTCAGGTATAACACATAGTGATTCAACAATTCTATATAATATCTTATGATCACCACAAGTGTAACTATCAACTGTCACTACGCAACATTACAATATCACTGACAATATTCCCTATGCTGTACCTTTTATTTCCATGATTTATTCATTCCATAAAAGGAAAAAAAAAATTTTCTAAAACAAACTTAAGATTTATAGGGTTTTGGTCACTAGCACTAAATATTGTAAATTACAACATTCATGTGCAGAAGTTATTATGGACCAGGATCTTTGAGATGTGCTATATGGATTGTGGAATTCAGTTCTCTTAATAGTCCTAGTAGATACTCTTATTATTCCCATTTTATGGATGAGGAGACAAAGAGCTAGAGAAGCTAATCAGTGATGTAGGCTGTAATGCTAAATGACAGATCTAAGAAGTGAACCTAATTCATGTGTCACCAAAGACAGAATTTTAAAATATATCTGGGTAATGACTGACTGAGAAAGTAGCACTATGCTATCTTTTTAATTTCCCTCAAGATCTTTTATTGAAAATCTTACTGAAAAAATCATCGTGTCTTGCATAGCAGCTTCTACTCCACTGTATTATTATTGAAGATAGGATCACCTCATGATTATTTTTCTGGGACTCCATGTGTTACATGTTTTATGACACTCACTTGTTATTTCTGCTAGAGGACAACTGAGAATAATTTCATTGGAATACTTGCTCACTGAGCACATAGTATATGTCAGGCTCTGACTACCTTGAGTTCCTTCATTTCCTGCCCCTGACTTGTTCTCCAAATGCCTATTTCACATCAGTGGGTGTGTGAGTAGCCACTTTGACTTGGGTAATTTATCTGGATCACAGTTTTCTGCACTACAAATTGTGGTTATTAAATAAACCTTCATATGAGTTCATCATGATGATACCATGAGACAATAATCATAAAATACTGGGATCAGCACCTAAAATATACTAGCCAGGTGTGATAGAAGCAGCAGAAGAAATTGGTATAGAAATAGCAGTGGTAGTAGATAAAGTGGTAGTTATAGGTAAAGAATCTGCTTTAGTATATTTTTCTCTGATTCTAATTTTTTTTTTTTTTTTGTAACTAGTATTAAAAGACAAAAAGAATCATGGAGCAAAAGTGAAAAAAATAAATTTAAAAGGAAGGAATAAAAACCTTTTTTAAACGGACAGAAAACATGAAACTGTTTACTATAAATTCCTCACTGATAATCTTATTCAGGCTGTTTCCCTAGGATGCCTTCAGGTACAGAAGTAAAGTAGGGCTATAAGATGCTTAAAAATAGGGGTGAGAAAACTAGAGAAGCCTTTCTCAAAAGAAAGAAGTTGTTATACATATGACTTCACTCATATGGATAATTTAAGAAACAAAACAGAGGATCACAGGAGAAGAAAAGGAAATATAAAATAAGATGAAATCAGAGAGGGATATAAACCATAAGAGACTTAACGATAGGAAAAAAAACTGAGAGTTGATGGTGGGGCATTGAGGGGATGGGGTAACTGTGAGATGGACATTAAGGAGGGTACATGATGTGATGAGCACTGGGTGTGTGTTATATGCAACTGATGAATCACTAAATCCAACCCCTGAAACTAATAATACCCTATATGTTAACTAGCTTGAATTTAAATAAAATTAAAATTTAAAAAAAATCCAAAATGCTAAAAATCAACAACAACAACAAAGAAGTGGTTGCAAAAGAAAGTAGAACAGTATTGCTAGTCAACATGGAACTCAGGTGAATATATGATAATGAGAAAACAGTTTCAAACTGATGTGATTCTAGTGGAGTCATTCTCTTGAATAGCAATTTGTGTCATGATTTTCAATTTTGAAAGAGTGTTTTCATATATTGTCTCCTTTATGCTTTGCAATGCAAATGAGAAGCTGTATATCCATTTTATATCAAGAAACTGAGGCTTATGGCAGAAAATCACTTAGCCAAGACCAAAGAAGCAGAAGGTATCAGAACCAAAGGATGCAATATATTTCTTCTGATGCATACTCAATTTTTTCTACATTGCTTTGATCCATATTATTTCACACTCTGCCAGTCATGTCAGAGAGACTGCATGACTAATGAATCTTATTCTATACCTTTTCTATAATAAACCATTTTTTAAACTCATAAAAATATGGGGTAAATTCACATTTAGGGTGAAATCTTTGCCAAATATTAAATGAGTATTGTAATTTTTCTGAAAATCAGAAAACATCAGAGTGTTTTCTAACTCTAACATTTTCCTGGTCATAATAAAGAGAACCAGATGTAGATTTAATTACTTGGATCTATAATCAAATAGATTTTAAAAACAGGTCGAATGCTTCTTCACAAACCATTATCATGTATCTGGACCACAGTTTTCTGGACTACAAATCGTGGTTATTAAATAACCTATCGATAGACCCTATCGATGAAGACTCTCCTGAAAAATGAAGTAGAAAACAGAACGTGTTTTAATGACTCATCAGCATATACTTTCAAATTTAAAATATCAACTGTACATGTGTGTTATAAATATATACTTTTTATATTCATGTATCAAAAAATAATTCCTTTTATTCTATTATCAACTAGGAAACATCCCTTTTTATTACCATCAAAAGTATCTATCAGAAGATACAATGCAGGGCACCTGGATGGCTCAGTGGGTTAAGCCTCTGCTTTCGGCTCAGGTCACGATCCCAAGGTCCTGGGATCAAGCCCCATGTCAGGCTCTCTGCTCAGCAGGGAGCCTGCTTCCATCCCCTCTCTCTGCCTGCCTCTCTGCCTACTTGTGATCTCTGTCAAATAAATAAATAAAATCTTTTTAAAAAAAAGAGAGAAAACAAGTATTTAAAAAAAAGAAGATACAATGCAGAACTTCTGTTATAAGCATCATAGACATGGCTATGAAATTGCTTTGCAAATCTAAAGTTTTACTAGTGATCTTCGAATTAAATTATAATTTTCAAAATTCTACTGCATTCTTAACATTTTCTTTGTTTGCATGTGATAGCAATAAGCTAAAATATCTGCCTTGCTTTGGGAATTTCATGAATTTTAAGAAACCAATGTGTCCATACATTTTTACAGAAAAATAAATCTAATATTGAAAGATGTGTTAATTGAAAAATTAATCTGTGTGACTAATCCCAGAAATCATAGCCTGACAGGTGCATACATTTTTCTAAAAGACATCAAGCATTATTTAATGCTTCTTCATGTGAGTTTTGGTAAATTAGTAGTTAATAGATCTGCTGACACTGAAGGTAAATTTCTTCTCAGATAGTCATTTCCAATGCTATATTTTCTTGAGTAGTGATAACTTCTTTCTTGAAGTGTCAGCATTGACCACACACTAATTAGAAAAAGTGCTTCTCAATTGTATTTTTATCCTTTTGACTGCTAAAATGTGCAAATATTTATATTCCTCAGTTTTATTTCTAAACATTTCTTGGTCCTCTTCTTGTTATATGAAATGATAAGTATGATAAACTTTAAAAAACAATTACTTACAGCCCTGTAATCAATCAAATCAACCTGACAACTATTTTTGTTCCAATCTTATTCATATGACTATAAAATTTAAATAGTTATAATTCTGGATAGCTTTCCAATAAGTTTTTAAGTTTTTGATATTTTGAATAACTCAGCTGTCAAATGATATAAAAATGAAAATTTAGGGGCATCTGGGTGGCTCAGTGGGTTAAGCCTCTGCCTTCGGCTCAGGTCATGATCTCAGGGTCCTGGGATCGAGCCCCACATCAGGCTCTCTGCTCAGCAGGGAGCCTGCTTCGCCCTCTCTCTTTGCTTGCCTCTCTGCCTACTTGTGATTTCTGTCTGTCAAATAAATAAATAAAATCTTTTAAAAAAATTAAAATTTAAAAACAAGTTCCAGTGAAATAATTAAATTAAGATCATTTGGACTTGTATGTGGTAATTCTTTAAAAATAAATACATAAAGTCTGATAAATCTAGTTAGACCCTAGACTGGTTGCTTCATTTGACCTTTGACTAGCAGTTATACTCTGGCATGGTGTACCATGTGGGAATATAAGGCTTTTTTACTTTCAAAATAAAAATATCACTAAATATCATTGTTCAGTAAAACTCTAAGTGCAACCATAGCTATCATAACAATAAAATAAGCAGTTAGAATACTAATGAATCCATTTTATAGAAAAGTGGAATGAGAATTCTCAAGTGACCACATAGCCAGGGTAAGCTGTGTATCTCAGCTAGCACTTCAGCAGGTCAATCAATCATTAATTAACTTTTTTTATCCTAACAGAGAAGTCCTCTTCTGTTGATAAACATCTCAAGAGAATCCCTTTTCAATCTGACAGAATGCCAAGTAACCAAACAGGCTGTTTATCTGAATCCAATATTCAGAGATTTTCAAGTGAGATGCTGAATGCATTTTAAACATCATATTTAGTATGAGTATGTCATCCCACCCTAAAAACATTTGTTGCTTAGGTAGTCATATAGTGTCAATCAGAGTTAAAACCTCGAATAGGATGTTAATGATTTCAGTATATGTGTTTTCCCAAATTTTCCACAGTTTTCTTTTCTTCCTCAGGTGCCACCAAAGGCTAAGGTAGAGATTTAAATAGCATTTGTGGAACATACCTAAGCCTCCAGAATTTCAAGTTATCCTACAAATTCTTTAGTAATCCATTTCCACAAAGAAATAAGTTTCTTAGTTTCCTCCCTTCTTTGGACTTTTCTTCTTCTGAGTTCCCAAAGCTTCACAAATTAATTTATGGTAAAAAATAACGGATAGCCCAATGATTAAGAGCACAAAGTTTGGAGATGGATTTGGATTGAAACCCCTGTTCTTCTACTTGTTAGCTAGATAACTTCAGGGGAGCATGGCAGATGTCACTATTCTTCAATTATAAGTGGGTCTCTTCTGGTAAGCAAAAGGAGAAGATTGTGCTTCTTGCCCCCTTGAGCATGGGAATAAACTTGATTCTATGTTTGGCTAATGAAATGTGAGCAGACATGGTATGTATTACTTCTGAGTGAAGCATTTAAGAACCAGTGTTCAACTTTTCAGAGGACCATATGTTTGGGAAGCTATGGGCTTTGGAATCATGCTTAGCCTGAATAATTGGATTGCCATACCACAGGCAATTGCCCTGCAGAATCACCATGACATGCAACATTTTTTTTATAAGCAAGACAACTTTTATTATGTTAAGGTACGTGAATTTTAGGGTTATTATCACTACATAGCCTTCCTTGACCTGATAGACACAGTTAAGTTTATTCAAATTTTCTAATCTCCATTTTCTCCTGTAAAATGTTGAAAATAAGATTTAACCTTCACAGGGATATTTTAATAGGCTATTAATTTAAAAATATTAGAAAAACATTTTCCCTTACTAAGGGGTTAAAAACAGCTATCTTACTATTATTATATATCATAATACATACACAGCTTCAAGACGGAGGCTCTTATTATCATGACTACTAATATTCTTTGAATATTAAAAATAGCCTGAGCTTTTTAAGCTCTATCTTGATGATCTAACACATAGAAGTAAACTTACATTGTTCTTTGAATTCTGAAATATCCTTCAGCCTTACTGATACAAATATTTTCAATAAATAAAATTTGGCTTAGCCTGGTGGAAATATTGCTTGATCCATTTACCCACTAATTCCACCAATGCAACTGAACACAAATTAGTGCCAGTAAGTTCCAGGAGCCTTATCAAATTTATTTCTGCTGTTGAAAAAATGTCTAATATGTTACCTCTGTTTCCCCAAATAAAAACTCAGGGCAGCAAAATTTAGCTTCCACCCATTTCCTGGGGAAGTCATGATAGTAGTGAGTGAGGATTATGGTGAAAGGGAAACATCTACTGTGATTATAAAAAACAACATGCTTATAAGAAAGGGAGAATTGGGATGAAATGGTTAAGTCAGATGCTAACATAAAAGAAATAATACAAATTCCAAAATGTATTATTGTCAAAGAGTTAGGAGAATTCAAATGCTAAAGTTAAGAAAAGAATGAATATGCATGGCACATAACTTCAGGTTAGTCCACGTGTTTTTTATTTACCTGTTTTCTCCAGGTTTTAGACATATAAGTGATTTGGTCAAAGTGAATTTAAGATCCATGTCTGTCTTAAAATTAAGTACTATTTTCCAGATCATAAACATAAATGAGAAGCAGGGTATGGTTGTATGGAAAGGAGAAATATAAGATCCCTGTCCAGGAAGTAGAACCACATAAGAAATGGACAAGAGTAGTGATTATATAATGGTCCATATATCTCTGTAAGTCTTTATAGACATAGAGATATCAGGTGCATCAGTCGGCTATTTTTACAATAATATTGTATAATAAACTACCTTAAAACTCAGTAGCATGCATTAAGTATTATTCTTTTTTTTAAAGATTTTATTTATTTATTTGACAGACAGAGATCACAAGTAGGCACAGAAGCAGGCAGAGAGATAGGAGGAAGCAGGCTCCCTGCTGAGCAGAGAGCCCGACATGGGCCTCGATCCCAGGACCCTGGGATCATGACCTGAGCTGAAGGCAGAGGCTTTAACCCACTGAGCCACCCAGGTGCCCCTCAAGTATTATTCTCATATAAACATTTAAGTTGCTGGGAGAGGCTCCTTTTCAAATAACAATTTGAAGACTCTGATGGATTTTGACTGGTGAGGGCTCTGTTCAGCTGGCTTGGCTCTCCAAACTGTGGATTTGGTCCAAGTTGGCTTCAAACATTAGTCATTTTACATCACAGGCTATTCAAGGCAAGCTTGTTTGTTTGTTTGTTTTTCAGGCTGAGATTGTAAGCTTCCACAGAGGTGAAAGGAAACATGCGATGCCTTTTCTTGAGGCCAAGTTTCCATATTTGGACATGGCACTTTTTCCCATATTCTATTGATTGTGAAAGGAAAATCACACGGTCAAGTCCAACATCAATTGATTAGAGTACTATCCTCCTTCCACGTTAAGGGAGGGTGTGAATATTTGCTGAACAATAATATAATCTACCACATCTAGCAAAACTATTATCTAAGTGTGCCACCACAAAGTATATATTCAATTAGCTCAAAAGAAAAAAAAATGAACAGGATTAGGAAATCTTAGAACAGAATTATTTTCAAACTCAATCAAGGTAGATTACATAAGCCTATGACAATTTATTCTTGAATGCTCAATAAAGTCCCGCTCCATTTGGGGGGCTTGGCAGTAGTTATGAAGCCATACTCCTCCCTCTTACCTTTCTGCTCCACATCTGAGCTAACTGTAACCATTGAGGTACTCCATCTTTTGGTGTCAGCAGAAAGTTAAGACCTTCATCTCAGTTTCTCTACCTAACTGCCATAAGAATCCTAAACCAGTTCCCTCTCCCTGCTCTCTGCAGCCATTACTGAATGAGCCTGGTAAGCCTGCCCTGCTCTCCCCAGAAAGCCCCACTGCAGTACTTTTCTGTATGTTTCTGGTACATCTGTAGCATCATCAGTCTTGACGTCCAAACCAAATTTTAAATGCAAGTTTATCTTGTCTCGGTGGGTTATAACAGATAGTTTTTCAAAGTACATTCCAAGGAACATTTAGGAATTTGATAAAAATTCATATAACTGAGCCCTACTCTAAACCCAATAAATGCCCTCTAAATTCTGGATTATAAAAAAGCACCCACCATCAATAATTTTAATGCACAATAAAGTTAGAGAAATATTGTTGAAATATTAGGACACATCTTATCTATCGTCCTTCCTTCATTTCCACATACTTTCTTTCACACAGGATAAGGTATAGCCAATGTCCTTGTGTTGAGGAATGATATAAAACTCCTTCAAATTTCAGCACATAGGTTACTTCCCGAGGGTAGTCAGGCCTGGCTATTGAAGCATAGTGTGGTACTAACCTATTTTACTTCTCTGCATCACAGCTATTGCTCTTTCATATTTTTCTTGCATACTTATTTATTTGTTTGCCTCCATCTTTCCCCAGTTTTTAAGACAGCCGAGGCTTTCACTGTCTAATTTATTTCTCTATCTCCAGGACCAAAAACAATGCCTAGAACATGGTAAACCCTTGGTCGATATTGATATTAGATAAATGAATTAAGTAAATAAGGCAAATACAATCCCGTTTTTTAATATTACTATCTCAAAGTACATTCTTGAAATGCACACAAAGAAATATAAGCTTGAAGGGATTTTATAAAGTCTAATTATTTGAACAAGATGAGTTCTTTAGAGTTCCAAATAGCCTATGAAACTAAATGAATTCAAAACGTAAAGGTAATTATAAAGTCTATGTTGATGAGAATGCATGGTAAACTAACTTTTTTTAACCTGTCATAAAATAAAATTTAACCAGTTAGAGGAGAAACTTTCAAGTGGAACATGACCAGATAATAGGTTGTTGGAGGTCTGATTCATGAGGCCTACTCTGGAGGAACAAGCATCAGCACCAGGGATAAAGCAGCCTTCAATCAAAATACAATCTATTGTCAGTATCAAGAGTTGAATGGGAGCAGGCTTAGTCCCTACAGAAACTCTAGTCCTCCCTCAAAGAAATACCAGATACATACCTAGGCATCTACAGCAGCCAACATCACATCCATATAAAAATCATCCAATGTAATTATTTACAGTAGTGACACCTATCCGTGTCCCAAAATTGCCATCCAAAATTCCCATTTCAACTGCTCCTCTTTCATTGACCCAGGCAAATATATATTCCTTGATACTGAATTTGAAGTCTCGATCCTTAGGAGGATGTCTGCTAAGGGACTTCATGAATAGGGGACTTAATGAAACTACTTCAAGATCTTTACCAAAGCTTTGAAAACAGTGAAATCCCACCTCTACCTATCCTGCATATATGCCATAATTAGAAAAATAACATAGAAATAGATCCAATCCATTATACTGAAGAGTTTCATGCTCTCCCTTCTAGATGTTAAACATTTGAACACACGTTAAGTCCAAAGAATCAAGTCTTTGATTCTAGCTTTCTTGGTAAAAGCCAGCAGAGAAAAGGCATATATACTTGCCAGGAGGTAATGACTCACTCAAAATTCAGTGAAATAAACAGCACCTATGGGAAAATATGATTTGTGGATTCAGTGAGGGAAACAGGAAACGAAGTAGTGTAATTAATATAAAAAATTAAAACAGCATGCAAACCAACAGAAACATAAGACAATGCAGAACAGCACAAACAAGTTTAAAGTACACTGATGTAAGGAATTAACCGTAGCATAATCTTGAATTTGCTAAGTGCAGTGCCATAAAAATCAGGGTTGTTATAATTAAGATTTTCAGTGTGTAATTTCTATAAATATGAATTGGGTTTGAAAATATTTTTGTGGCAATAAGGGACTTTTACTGAAAATTTGCTTATCTCATACTACTAATTATACTGCCATCTAATACGATTTTTATGCCAGTAATGGTAAGAATGAATTTCAAAAGGAAGTACTAAATATTAGGTCGCATAAATTTATTCAAAAACAATACTGGTGGTAAACACTTAACTATCTCACCTCTACCCTGAACTTGGAAGTATGTTGATGGTTCTATCATGTCACCATAAACCCATACAGGTCATAAGCAAAATTATACAAAAAAGGGTATACACAAAACATACACAAAAGTGTATGTTTTTGACATTTTTAAGTAAAAACTTTGTAAGCAAAAGACAATTTAACCTTGGGGCATCTGGGTGGCTCAGTGGATTAAAGCCTCTGCCTTCAGCTCGGGTCATGATCTCAGGGTCCTTGGATCGAGCCCCACATTGGGCTCTCTGCTCAGCGGGTATCCTGCTTCCTCCTCTCTCTCTGCCTGCCTCTCTGCCTACCTGTGATCTCTCTCTGCCAAAAAAATAAATGAAATCTTTAAAAAAAAAAAGACAATTTAACCTTAATAACAAAGCTCAGCAATCTTTTAGGAAAATCACTTTTTTTCACATATTAATTTTATAAATAGAATTAAACCTAGTTGAATGCATTCCTATTTATTCTGACAAAAATCCAAAACTTTGAGAACATCCCAGATATGTTGTTATAAGCCTGCCTGGTATGTGGAGTTCTCAAAGAAAAAAAAAATTAGGATTTTATTTATTTATTTGAGAGAGAGAAGGGGGAGGGTCAGAGAGAGAAGCAGACTCCCCGCTGAGCGGGGACTGTCCCCCCCCACCCATGTGGGACTCCATCCTGAGCGTCCAGGATCATGATCTGAGCTAAAGGCAGTCACCTAAACAACTGAGCCACCCAGGCACCCCGCAATGAAAAATTTTAAAAATCCACAATCTTACCACTTAGAATTGCTGATAACTATTTCCCTAATCTAATTTCTGGTCCACAGAAAACTGAAATTCAAGAAATATAGGAAAATATTGAGCATCCTTTGTTTAATCTACTCAGCAAATTTGATGGAGCAATTCTCAATTTCTACTAGGTTAAAGAATTTAAGTGCACCCACAGAAGTTTTTAATCCCAGCACAGACCAAATCGCTTATTTTAAGCATACTCCATCCAGTTTTCTCTCACTAACAAGAGATGTGAGACAACAATGCAAACCCAAGCCTCCAGATTCCTTTCTCTCAGCTGTCTCTCCCTCTACTCAATAACAACCGCACATCTCTCTACCTGATTTAACTCCTGTTTTTATTGCCTATACTTCTCAGCTTCATTTTTAACTTCTTTAAATGTATTTATTTCCTGTCTTATTACAATAACAGGAGTTAAAATATATTTACCACAGTGACAACTTCTGTTTCAAATATATTGGAACACAAATTATTACATTTCTCAAATACATACAGAAGTCAATTTGAATATAATGAAATTTTACATGAGGGAGTTCATGATTTCCGTATTGAAGAAGAATTTCTAGGCTGGTGCATAAGCAGAGACTTACCATAAAACCTCTGAAACTAGAGAGCAGCCTCCCACATCAATCTATCATGTCATAAATATATATATATATATATATATATATATATATATATATATATAGTAGTGAAGAAGAATCTGAGGAACTAGGAAAAAAGAACTTAAGTCTCAGCCAGATAATAGATGATCCTCTTAGCTGTACTAAGTGTTTATACAAATTACTTAGCTATGAAGATCAAGTGATTTATATAAAAACCCACCACGGTCCTTACAGTTGCTAAATGTATTTATACTAAATGACATAGAAAAATATTTCATCTATATTGTTGGGTAAAGCATTTTCAACTAATTATGTTTTGGGGATATGTAAAATTCCAAGTTAAATATAGAGTTCTCCCCCATTTTCTGCATTACAGATACATTTACGAACCTGAAAAATCTTACCTGATTAATGCAATCAAGTATAGATACCCGAATAAGCAACCTCAATAAATTCTAATCTTGAACAGTATATTAACAGGATCTATATAAGTCCATGTAAGTATACTAGCTTTCAAAAGCATTTACTATAGTATAAATAGACTACTTAAAAGCTATAATAAAATATGGACTTCCTCCCCCCCACCCCCAAGTAGATAGGGAGCCATTTTAGCCAAAAACTGATCTGAGTCTATACCACTGTTCTCAACACTTACAATAGTATCTGGTATGTAATGATGCTTCCTATATGTTTGTTGAAAGAATAAATAAATGAATGAAAATGTATACTTCCTCAACTCCCAAGCAGCTTTAATATAAAGAGAATATCAAGTCAAATTTTGATGCCTCGAAAAAATTATTGTTGGTTTTTGTTTTTTTTTTTTTATTTGCTTGAATAGCATATAAATTTTTTGTCATTTTAAAGGGGGAAATGACAGTTTCAAATTATCAGTCTTTAGAGAAACTGATTTACAGAATTTTATCCAGGTGGAATTCTAAAGCAATACATTAAAATACCTCAATGTTAGAAATATAATTAAAAACTGGTATTACCTTTTGTGTTTAACATACCTTAGGGAACTCTAAGCAATAAGCTTGTTAAGGATAAATAAGACCTAATATCTACTGGGATTAGAAACTATCATCAATTTTCTAAAAAGAAAAAGTATGCACTTCTGATAATTTATACAAATAATTTATACAACTTAGTATTGTATGCTTCATATTAGAAAAAACATAAAAAACAAATGAAAAAAGTTCTCTGCAATATCGGTATCTTATTGTAAATAAATAGTTCCCCAGTGCTTGAATATTCATTTCTTTATATTGTGTAAATTACTTTAGCATCTACATAGCAAATATACTGTTTTCAAATCCAAAAAGCTAATGCCTGGCAAAAGACCTTAAAGGAACCATTTATATTTTCAATTATGTTCTGTTTGACTTGTTAATTCAGAATGTGGCCAGATCTATAGATTTATTCAAGGGTCAGAAATGTCTAATGGACACAGTGAACAAATGACTACCAGATCATCTCTGATCTCAACTCTATGTAAAATTTACTGTGAATTTAAAATGTATTCAGAATAACACTTAACATTGCTTTTGCTATATTCAATTCATTATTACATTAGACAACCAGCAGTTTTGAGTTCTGTTATTTGCAGAGCAAACTACATTTTGATAGCAGAGAAAGTTTATTTTTTAAAGTATATTCTTATGATGCAATAACAAGCCACAAAAAAGCTAATTAACAATAAGTAAAATATTTGAATAATCCATCACCTTACAAAACATGATGTACAAATGACTAATAAGCGTGTGAAAAAATGATCAGCATCATTAGTTTTCACAGAAATATAAATTAGAACCAAAATGAAATGCTATTAGAATGTCTAATATTAGGGGCACCTGGGTGGCTCAGTTGGTTAAGCATATTCCTTTAGCTCAGGTTGTAATCCAGGGGTCCTAAGATCAAGTCCCACATTGTGTTCCCTCTTCTGTGGGGAATCTGCTTCTCCCTCTGCTTCTACCCCCACTCCCCCGTCTCTCATGAATAAATAAATAAACAAAAATCTTTTTTAAAATGTCTAATATTAAAACGGCTAACTATATCACAGGTTGGCAGTATATAAAACAACTGGAACTCGGGGCACCTGGGTGGCTCAGTGGGTTAAAGCCTCTGCCTTCGGCTCAGGTCATGATCCCAGGGTCCTGGGATTGAGCCCCACATCAGGCTCTCTGCTCAGCGGGGAACCTGCTTCCCCTTCTCTCTCTGCCTGCCTCTCTTCCTACTTGTGATCTCTGTCTGTCAAATAAATAAATAAAATCTTTAAAAATAAATAAATAAATAAATAAAACAACTGTAACTCTCATACATTGCTGATACAGATTGTGTGTGCAGGAGTTGGGGAGAGGCAGATGAAAATCCTGCCACTTAAAAAATACGGATGAACCTGAAGAATATAATTCTATGTGAAAAAAGACTGTTAAGGAAAAATAAATACTATATATATTTTCACTCAGATGTAGAACCAAAAAAAAAAAATCACAGAAACAGAAAGAATAGTGGTTGTCATGGGCTAGGGAAATGGGCGAAATGGGGAGAAACTGGTCAAAGGGTACAAATTTTCAGTTATGAGATGAGTTCTAAGGGTCTAATACACACTGTAGTGACTATAGTTAATAATACTGTATTGTATACTTGAAATTGCTAAGTCGACCTTAAACATTCTCACCAAAACTAATAAACTACGGAGGTGATTAATGTGTTAACTTGATTGTGAAAATCATTTCGCAATATTTACATATATCAAATCATCTCATACTCCCTAACAGGGATGTAACATTTGAATTTCCAAAATTATAAGGTTCCGTCTTACACACTGTAAATTGACTTTTTTTTTTTAAATCATTCCCTCTTTACCTAGACTTCTAAAGATTTGCTGCCTTCGGCTCGGGTCATGATCCCAGCGTCCTGGGATCGAGTCCCACATCGGGCTCCTTGCTCATCAGGGAGCCTGCTTCTCCCTCTGCCTCTGCCTGCCATTCTGTCTGCCTGTGCTCGCTCTCTCTCCCTCTCTCTCTCTGACAAATAAATAAATAAAATCTTTAAAAAAAAAAATGCTTCATTCTGTTTTAGCTGTAGTAAAGAAAAACAAAGTACATGTATCCAATTTTTGATTTATTCACCTGCCATACTTTACAAACTAGAAATTTAGGAAGTGAGCAGAAGATCCCCAGATTTAGAGAGTCCAGGGAGCACTGGTAAACTGTAAGAGAAAACTCCAAGAAGACTGATGAAAATCCTTCTGCCAGCCTGCTTTCCCTTTTTATGGGAGAAACATTTGCTATGGCATTTCTCTACATAAATTTAAATCTGGTATTTTGTTTTAGTAAAGGTCAGGAATCCCTGACAAAAGATGTCCTGAGAGTATCAACTTATGAACATTTACACACATCTCAATGATGTTTTGACTTCGGAGCACAGCTGGGCATGTAAAGTAGGGATTAAGACTTTTTTTTTTTAATTCTATTGTAAATGGATAACAGGCAATTTTCAAAGATGGAAAGAGATATAAAATGCTGAAACAATTTGCACAGGGGCGCAAAAGTGGCAAGTGATGGACAGTTTCCTTCTGATTTTAGACCCTGTGCTTGTATTCACAAAAAAGCACCACCTGACAACTTAAATAATTTTGCATATTATTCTTCATCATACACAAATATAATAATGTTTAGAGTTATTTGTATTTACTAATATTGTCTGTCGTGTAAGTAGACAGCACAAAGAGAAAATGAATAATAGAGCAGTGAGTGCTATGGGCTAAACAATAATGCTAACAATGGAACAAAAATAGACATATGTCAGGGAACATCCATCTCTATGACTTATAATCTTTCCTAAATAACAAAGTATGGTAACATTAAAATATTGTGGAGATTTTAAGAATATCTATAGAAATACTTTTATTTTTTTAATAAAGAGTTGATTTATTTATTTGAGGGGGTGGGGTGACAGAGAGAAAGGAGAGAGCCCAACATGGGGTTCGATCTCATGACCCTGAGATCATGACTTGTGCTGAAATCAAGAGTCGGCCACTTAACCAACTGAACCATCCAGGCCCCCTTAGAAATACTTTGAAAATGTGCATATTCTTTGGATATCTCTTACCGTTCTTGGAATATATCCAAAGAATGTAATTAGAATAATGTATCAAGTTCTTTGTACATAGAGGCTCTTTGCAGTGTAGGTTTTGTTGTTTAAAAAATTTGAACCCAGGGTGCCTGGGTGGCTCAGTGGGTTAAGCTGCTGCCTTCCGCTCAGGTCATGATCTCAGGGTCCTGGGATTGAGTCCCGCATCGGGCTCTCTGCTCAGCAGGGAGCCTGCTTCTCTCTCTCTCTCTCTCTCTCTCTCTGCCTGCCTCTCCGTCTACTTGTGATCTCTCTCTGTCAAATAAATAAATAAAATCTTAAAAATTTGTATTTAAAAAATTTGAACCCAATTAAATAAGTGATTGTTTAAAAAAAATTATCATACCTTAGAGTGGTTTGCAGATATTAATTACCACTTTATAAAAGTTAACTTAATATTTATTATTGATGACATGTTTTGAAACAGTATTTCTTTATGAAACTACAGATATGAAATCAAATATAATAGCTACCTGTCTTCCTTTTTTCTCAGTTAATCAAAAACTATGGTTCAATACTACATAATGGAACTGTTTTAATTAGCTAACAGCATTTGTTAAAAATTCCTACTTGTTCCTGACAGAACAGAAACTAGTTATGGATAAATGAAAACACACTGTAATTGGTTTTATCCTTCCTGTGCATTTTTTAAAGATTATATTTATTTATTTAATAGAGAGAGAGAGAGAGCACAAGCAGGGGGAGCATCAGGCAGAGGGAGGGGAGAACCAGGCTTCCTGCTGAGAGGGAAGCCCAATGAGATGCGATGCGATGCGATGCAATGAGGGGCTTGATGCAGGGCTCTATCCTAGGACTCTGGGATCAAGACCTGAGCAGAAGGCAGATGTTTAAACAACTGAGCCACCCAGGTGCCCTGTTCTTGTGCATTTTCAACAAAATAGAGGCTTTTCTGAAATAACAATGTCACTTGGCCTTGTTACTAGATGTTTCTTTTTGTAGATCTAATACAAGTTCTGACATATGGTGAGAATCTAATCGTTTTCTGTTGCATATGGAACACCAAGAAACTTTTAAGAAAGCAAGCATTAGCTTAGAAAAACTTTTTTTATTGTCTACCTGAATTTCAATGTTATTTAATATATTCAACCTATGAACTGTGGTATTCAGCCTCTAAATGTGAAATGCTATCAGGTGAGAGATCTATGAGAGAACTTTCAATATTGTTCTTAAAGATGCAATTATAAATTTACTTGTGTCTATGTTGCTCTTTAAAGTAAAACTTCACAAAAATTATAATCTAGTATTATGTAAGCAGATACTATACAATAAGGATAAAGAATATGTACATTTTCACTGAGTCTTCAAAATTCATTGTCATAAATATTTGAAATAATGAAGAATATTCAGTCTATACAAATAGAGCAACAGAACAGGAATCTAAGGGCATTCTGATTCATGATGCTAGTGATACAGAAATAATGGTATTGAAACTTGTGCATGTGAGTCAAAGGACTCTGATAAGAAGAGTTAAGAATAAGGTAATTTTCTATTCAATGTTCATTTTCCACTTCAGCCTTTCATGCATAAATTCTGTTTACAGAAATACAGCTTTAGAGTTCAGCTTAGGAAGTCATGAAGCAACAAATTTTTAACTCAACTTTCAGAGAAAAAGAGATAGATGAAAACAGATATGCTAGAACTGGATTTCTTTTTCAAGAAAAGCTTCAGAGCCAAGATGGCTGTAGATGGCCCATCTAGTGACCTAGTTCTGCACTTGGTCATGATGCTTAGTAATTATAGCATAAGCATGTATCATAGGAAATATAATATAATTTAAAATAATAGGAAGGCAGAAAAGATATTTTAGAAATACCTCTGTCAAAACAGAATTCTTGAAGGCCTGGAATATAAAGAGTAAAACACCAACTAACAATCGTCAAATTGTTTTTTGACTGTTAAGAGCACACGAGTATAATTACAACTGAGGCTTTATTGTTAGCACAAGATTGAATTTTTCAAATGGGTCTTGAGTATCATAATATGTCAGATTCTAAATCTGAATACTTATAGGTTGAAAAATCAATTAACAATGAAAGTTGGGGCAAAAGAGAAATTATTTTTCCAACATTAGCCTGCTTCCTTAAAATTGTCTTGATGTTTCAGATACAAGAATATAGAGTTCAGAAAAGGCAATGGACAAAAATCCATAGCCTGTGATAATTTATAGCTTTTAATAATATCAATTTGGGAAAGTCTAAGAATCAGAATTATTTATTCTTCAGGGATTGCAGGTTGATAAAGTTTAATGCTTATTTGTAAATTATAATAAACCTGTCCTTTTTAACAACATCCTACACATCTTATGCAGCAATACATATGCCATCATATAGTTTTTCTGAGCAACAGTCCATTTTTGTCTTTGGTGGTCAGAACACAGAGATTAGAAGAGAAAACTGCAAATTTTGTGTTTCTCCATGTTGTAGAGTAGAATTTTCAAGGTCAGATACTCATTTTCACTATACCATAAACTGTTGACTAAGACTGAAGCAAAGAATACCTTTATCAGATATGACAGATAGGCAGAAACCTTTCCACATGGTTCCTTTCAAGAGATTCTTCCATGGCTTCTTTCTAAGAAAAAAAAATTTACAACACTTCACATATCTGAACAGCACTGATGATAAGACAGATCGTTATTTCATGTACTAGTAAGAAATGTAAATATAGTGTCAGTTCAAAGTGGGGCAACATGCACTTAGAACAGATGAGATACAGTATCCCAGTATATCCCATTGCTTACAAATGGGATGCAAGTGCTGGAGGAGCTTCCCAGGAAACCAGCATCCCTCAGAAGCATCTTGCCTCTGCCCAGGAAAACTAGTTAGCAAATCAGAAAACTGGTAAACATAGCACCACACTCTGCCATAATTGGGTAAATGCCACCTTGGCTGTAGAAAACTACTGAATCACAGAAGTGATAAATGACCTGTAAATTCCTATGCCACATCATGGGCCAGAAAAATGGGTGCTTGTTGCTTCTTCATTCCCTATTTCCCTCATTTTGGAATTCAAGTCTCCCTGTAGTGCCTGTGATTCTCAGACCTAAATCACATCTGGAAAACTAGCTGCAAAGGAACTTGGGATATATAATTCTAGTTGTCCATCTTCTACAATACAGAAAGAAACACATAAAGGGTTAGAGGTTAAAATGGGCATTGCATGAGCCATATTCCACAAATTCCATTTCATTTTTACTATTGAGTATGTAGCTGATAGACTGCTGGTACTCTCTGAGTTCTTGTGGAGGTAAAGGTAGAGACAGGATTCAGTTCTACTATCAAAAGCAGAAAAAAATGTTAGTTTTATGTCCATGTTAAGCTTTCAGATATTAAGTTAAATGATTTATATGTGTAATAGGCTTTCTAACTTCTACCACATTCATGCTCTAGCAAATCAGAGATTCTTTTCCCTAGCTTTTTAAAAGTGCTGAATGATTTGCCACACTATTTAAAAGACAGTAGTAGACACTACTCTGTAATTAGAAGCACCTGTGAGATGTCTACACTTGTCCTTCTGGGCCAATGCTTTAAGAGAGAGAATATTTTAGTCAGTGTTAATACTTTAGAATTCTTCCCTAGTACCAGCCATTTTATAAAAGCTTCAGAGTCTATAATTGCTACTTTACAATACTGCCGTTATAGCCCCCAGCAAGAATCCTCCCACCTCAATTTTCATTAGTGGAAGAATCTGAATAAGAAGGGAAGGGTAGACTCAAATAGGCAGAGGAAACAGACTATAAAGATAAAGCTACTGGCAAATGAGTTCTCCAACTGAATCTTTCAAAACTTCTTTTGTTCTTGCCTTCTCTTGAAAACTCAAATTAATTCTCAGAATTTGATAAATGATTATTATTTTTGTTAGATTCTCATGTGGATTCTCATTGGTATATCTATTTATAATAGCTTCATAAAATGTGCCATAAACCATAGTTATTTACCATGAACTCATAAAATATAGGTTAAGAGCACATTAATCTATAAATATGTCATCTATTTTTATCACTAAACTCAAGTTTTACAATCAAAGATGGTCAAAACTGGGAGGTTACCCCTTGTAGCTGTTAAGAATCCCTTCTGTGGGCCCAGACTGACTGGATCTGAATCCTGGATCAGCCCCTTTTACTCCCTGAGTGACCTAGGGTAAACTTCATTTGCTTCATAGCACTTATAGCTTAAGGCCAGATACAGATATTCTAACAGAGAGTTACAAGAGTATGAGTGATCTTAAAGGGAGAGCACAAAGTGGTATAAGGTATGGTTGAATGAAATGTATTTTAAGGTAAAAGGCAAAAAATTCAGCCAATCATCAAGAACTTCATCAAAATTCAAATACTGGATATTCTCTGAAGACTAACTCACACTATGCGTATGAAATGACATTAAGGTAGGCACTGTGTCAAACAGACTTTCTACCAAGAAGTCCTCGTTATATTAAACCCAAATGTCTCTTCTGCTACATTCACTTCATTTTCTTTGGCATAGACTTTGGATGCACAACAGGATGCTAGTATTGGGGACATAGACAAGAAGCCACGATTCAACGTTATTTCTCAAACACTAGGATAATCCATCCTTTTAAAAGTAATTTTTGGGGTTTATGGAACCAAACTTTTAATGTAGCAGAGAAAAAAGAAGAAAATTAATTTGCCTGCAGGGGAAATAACCATGGGGAAATGGACAATTTAACCTATACATGTTAATGATAAAAACGGTCATTAAATTTGAAAACTCCTAGTGAATCTGTAACTGGCAATAATGCAACCTCTCCAGGCTATCAGTGAGGTGTTTTTTGTTTGTCTGTTTAGTTTTGTTTTGTTTTAATAGGCATTGAACTTTAAGAACAAATTACCCTCTTCCCTTCCACCAAGTAGATTTGAGAACAAATGCCCTTAGGCACAAGTATAATTAGGTCCATACTATAAGGGGGTCATTTTCAAACCTCTCATATTGAAAGGAAAAGGGCATCAGTAAAGAGAATTTTTCCATTCATATCTAAAAGGCCTCAGAAGTATTAGAAAGCAACTAAAATTATTGTTCTACACAGTAGTGTGACTCTCTCCCCAGAAATAGAAAGGATAAGGAAAGATAAAAAAGTGCTACTTGTATTGGTGATTTTCAATAACAAAGAATACATTCTGGCTAATTAAAGCCAAGAGATGGTGTATAGAATCACTGGGAGTGCTGGAAAACAACAGAATCAAGATTGTGCTTTTAGAAAAGACTACTGAATCCATAATAGAGAATGACCACCTAAGGAACCACCTCTTCTGTGATAAGGAAGCCACCTACTGAATTAAGAGACTAACCTTAAGAGCTATTTCTTCCCAATCTTTATAATACCACTGTAGTTAGAAAGCCCCTTCTATGATTGATAAAGTACTATTGGTTTCAGAACCATGTTATAATGGTCACAAACAAAACAATGTCCCACTCAGTCCTCTTAACACCTGTGATGCTTCTGACTGGATACTGACACCTCTCCTAAGTGTCCAGGGAAATAAATAAATGCATCATTAAATAGGAAAATAAATAAGGCTCCACAATACTGCTTATGAGCAGGACTCTCAGAAGGACCAAATTTCCAGCATCACCCTCACTTTCTACTTTTCAAATGCATGCAAATATTTCTAAATCACTCTGCAATCTTAACTTGCAAAGGAATCTCAGTACCATGATTTTGTTTTCCAGCCTGTACAGTTCAGGAAATTTCATTAGAAAGAAGTTAGAAAGTATGTCATAAACCGATTCACTAACAATGTCTTTTAACATTGTGAATTTTGATTGAAACATCTTTAATAATTAATACTTATTCTTTGATGCTTCTTCTGGGATGCTCAGTCCAGTAGATCTAATAACCTCTAGGCAATCAGATCCATTTATAATTCATTCTTGTGAGAAACCAGGAAAGGGAGAACTAGCCCTATCTCAAAAAAAAAAAAAAAATTCCAAATCTATTCATTTTCTCAATACAGATAGTGAGGATTTAGATAAAGGAGAAATGTCTAGAGATACATGACTGGTGATATAGCTTTTTACCAACCACTGAGATTATTTTTTTCTCTCCTAGTTTCTGGAAAGTACACTATTATAGGGAGAATTCTAAGATGATCCCCAGATTCCCATCCCTTGTGGCACACATCTGTTTAATCCTCTCCTCTTGAGTATGGGTGAGAGGTGGATGACTGATTTCACTCTCATTATTATATTATATTAAATGGCAAAACTGAAGGCATTTTGCAGATGAAATTAAGATTCCAAATCAGCTGACTCTGAACAAATAAAAATGAAGATCATCCTGGGTGAGTACAGTTTAATCTGGGAAAGCTTTTAAAGAGGGAATGAGTGCTTCATCCAAAGAAATTCTCCTTCCAGCCTATGAGAGGTAAGCTGCCATTTTTTTTTAAGATTTTATTTATTTATTTGACAGAGAGAGATCACAAGCAGGCAGAGAGGCAGGCAGAGAGAGAGGAGGAAGCAGGCTCCCCGCTGAGCAGAGAGCCCGACGCAGGGCTCGATCCCAGGACCCTGAGATCATGACCTGAGCCGAAGGCAGCGGCTTAACCCACTGAGCCACCCAGGCGCCCCAGCTGCCATGTTTTGAGAGACAGGTACCACATGTCAATGACCAGAGGTGGGGGGGGGGGTCCTCTCTGAGCAGAGTGATCTTGGTCTATAGCTACCAAGAAATAGAGATCTCAGTCATACAGCTTCAAGAAAATTTATGTTTCCAACAACTGAGGAGTTTGGAAGAGCACTTCAGATGTGCTTAAGTTGAGTTTGCATCCCTAGCCAACACTTTTGTTATTGTTATTATTATTGCTGTTAAAGTACAGTTGACATACAATGTTATATTAGTTACAGGTTTACAACTTACTTATTTGACAATTCTGTATATTACTCAATGCTCACCACAGTAAGTGTAGTCACTATCTATTGCCTCACAAATTATTACAATATTACTGACTATATTCTGTGTGCCATACTTTTTATCTTCATGATTTGTTTTTTATAACTGGAAGTTTGTATTTCTTACTTCCTTTCACCTATTTCACCCATCCCCTCATTTCCCCTCCCCAATCACTAGTTTGTTCTCTGTATTTAAGAGTCTGTTTGGTGTTTTGTTTGTTTATTCATTTGTTTGGTTTTGTTTTGGAACCCACATATAAGTGAGATCATATGATATGTGTCTTTCTCTTTCTAACTTATTTCACTTACCATAAAACCCCCTAGGTCCATCCATGTTGCAAATAGAAAGGTCTCATTCTTTTTTATGGTCAAGGAATATTCCATTGTACACCACACCTTCTTTATCCATCCATCTATTGTAAGACACCTTGGTGGCTTCTATACTTGGGCTATTGTAAAGAATGTTGCAACAGACATATGGATGCATGTATCTTTTCTTTTTTTTTAAGGTTTCAATATTCTTTATTTTTTTAAGATTTTTTTTTAAATTTATTTGACAGAGAGAGAGATCACAAGTAGACAGAGAGGCAGGCAGAGAGGGGGAAACAGGCCAAGCAGAGAGCCTGATGTGGGGCTTGATCCCAGGACCCTGAGATCATGACCTGAGCCAAAGGCAGAGCTTAACCCACTGAGCCACCCAGGTGCCCCTGCATGTATCTTTTCAAATTCATGTTTTCATTTTCAAGATATACTACAAAATATAGTAATCAAAATAGTATGGTAATGACACAAAAATGAACACAGATCAATGAAACAGGATAAAGAGTCCAGTAATAAAGACTTACCTGTAAGGATCAATTAATCTATGGCAAAGGAAGCATGAATAGACAATGAGGAACAGTCTTTTCAATGACTGGTGTTGGGAAAACTGGACAGCTCCATGCAAAAGAATGAAACTGGATCACTTTCTCATACCACACACAAAAATAAACTCCAAATGGATTAAAGACCTAAATGTGAGACCTGAAAGTATAAAACTCCTAAAAGAGAACACAGGCAGAGATCTCTGGGACATCAGATATATCTCCTCTGGGACATTAAGGATATGTCTCCTCGGTCAAGGGACACACACACACACACACACACACACAACTGTTGGGACTACATCAAAATAAATTAAAAAAAAAAAAAACACCTTTTGCACAGTGAAGAAAACCATCAACAAAATGAAAAGGCAACCTAGGGAATGAGAGAAGATATTTGAAAATTACATATCCAATAGGAGATTAATATCCAGAATATATAAAGAAATTATATAACTCAACACCAAAAAAATCCAATTACAAACCATGCAGAGGATCTAAATAGACATTTTCCCCAAGAAGACATAGATGGTTAACAAACAAATGAGAAGATGCTCAACATTATTGATAAATAAAAACCACAGTGAGATATCATCTCACACCACTCAGAATGGCTAGTATCAAAGAAAGAGAGAGAGACAAGAAAAAGAAAGAAAAAAAAAATAACAAGTGTTGATGAAGATGTGGAAAAAAGGGACTACTATTGATTGGGATGTACATTGGCACAACCACTGTGGAAAATAGTATAGAGGTTCCTCAAAAACTGAAAAATAGAAATATCATTGGATACAGTAATTCTACCACCAGGGATTTACTCAAAGAAAATAATAATAAATAAATAAATAAATAAATAAAATAATTCAAAAAGATATGTGCACCTCAGTCAACATTTTGCAGATTTGTGATCCCCTGAGCAGAAAATTTAGCTAAACTATGCCCAAACTGATTAAAAGAGGGCACCAGGAACCAATATACTTAATTGTCTACTTGTTTGATGTCCCCTAGGTTTTTAAATTCTGGATAATACATTTTGGGTAATTCTGGAGAAAGCTGTGTCTTTATTCCGTAAAATGAGAAATGGTAGTTTTGAGAGCATGCTTATGGCCTATTCTCAAGTTAATTTTGTATATAATATTTATAGATTTTAAAGATAAGGAATTTTATTCCTGTGAAACTATCCAAATATAGACACCCAAGTTTGATGTCTGCTGGAAAGAAAAAGTGAAAGGATCCAACAACTAATATGGGTTTGATATGTACATTATAATAATAATCATTTTATGCCTTATATATTCTTCCTCAATGTTCAATGGAAATATAGCTCACACTATATGGCAAATAATCTTTGTATTCTTTTTTCTTCCATATTTTTGATATTCTATAATAAAATCGTGATGAACAAGTTAATTCAAACAAGTTAATTTGCCTCATACAGCTGAATAATTTGATCAATGTGCCACTATTAACCTAGACTTTTGGATGTACCATCTGAAAATGTCCCTCTTTCCATCACTCATATTTTACCCTAATTCAGAGATAACAGACACTCACTTAATTTGTCTTACTCTCAGTTTAGTTTATGTCAAGATACCCCACAAACATTCCCACTGCAGCTAGTTACTATAAGAAAACTGCCAAAATCCAAAGAATTTTTCCCTCACATATGCATGCTATTATACATTCGCAGGATAAAAATGTTATGAGGTACTTTCAAGATGTTGTTTGTCTGTCCACATCTTCATGCTCACAGTGCCCACATGAGATTATTTCCATGAATAATGAAATGGTAAAATTCTCCATTGTCTTGTTTTCTTTGTTTTGGCTTTAAGTTTTTTATAACTGACCTGCTGATGTTACTTTTTTTTTTCCACTCAGCTAGTTTTCAGTTAAACTTCTGTGTACATTAAATTCATATTTCATATTTTTTTCTGCAAAGCTATAGTCAGTAATCTTAGCTCAGTATTTAGTTACTTCAACATACGGATTTTTCATTCTTTTTCTCCTTTGACAAGTGGAAACAAAGCAAAACTCCGTATGTTTTCAGTTAATACGTGTTCGTAGCTACTGAAAAAAATGCCACTTGTTTCAGGTTGCAAAAATGGATGTTGACTTTAATTTTTTTTTTTTTTTTTGCTGCTGCTGCGACATATTTAATATTAAAGACCACTGTGGGTGCCTGGGTGGCTCAGTGGGTTAAAGCCTCTGCCTTCAGCTCAGGTCATGATCTCGGGGTCCTGGGATGGAGCACTACATGGGGCTCTCTGCTCAGCAGGGAGCCCGCTCCCCCCATCCCCCGCCTGCCTCTCTGCCTACTTATGATCTCTGTCTGTCAAATAAATAAGTAAAAATCTTTAGAAAAAAATATTAAAGACCACTGTAATGAGAGTCAGGATACCTGTCAAACCTCAATACATGTGACTCCATATGTAAACTTGGGCAAGAGTCACTCAACTTAATTAGACCTTTTTTTCTCCATCAATAAAATAAAATAATAGGATGATCTCAAAGCCCCTTAGAGCTCTGATGTGTCTTACTCTTTAATACATAATTTCCTCAAATGCCTTAATTTCAAAAATCTTTCCTGGAATCTACTGTACAGACAAGTGGATTTCCATTTATATTTATGCACAATTATCCAAAGCCTACTATTTTCAATACAGGAAATATAGCAGAGGGCATGAAGCTTGGGAGATATTCAAGTATTTCTTTCTTCTTTTGAAATTCTCTGGTGCCAGACTTCTCTACTTAAGAGCTCGTAACACTGAGGTCTAAAATTTGATTGCATTGCAGAATCAAAGTATCTGCAACCTGCAATGTTTCTTTACCCTTATATAATAACCTAATCTTCCCTCTGCAATAGATAAGAACTTCCTATGGAGAAATGTCTGCTGCTCCAGGAGAAAGCCCAAGGGATTTCAAACTGCAACTTCAAGTGTGCAGCATGTGAATGTTGTTTCTGCCTCTTTGCCCATGGTTGCAGCTTGTTTGGGGTGCTTTTGTTAACTCAGTCTGTGTGAATAAACCATAGAGAAAGCTTTGTTCATTCTATCAATACTTTCTGTATTTCCTAAAGCATGTCATGAAATTCTCAGTCTAATTTTTTAAAAGGCTGAAGAGTGCATGGTCAAAAAAAAACAAAAAAAAACAGAAAGAAAAAAAAAGTCTAGAACTACAACTAATGCAAAACAGTAGAGAGTAAGGTTGGCACAAGGAAAAGGTCATTTAGGGAAAGACTTCAAAGAGTCAAATATCTTCAGGGTTGATTTCTGCTTGTCTCATGTCAAGAACCAATTCTTCCCACTGGGTTGCATTAAAAAAAAGGTTTGCTGCCAGCTCAGTGCTTAATGACCTCAGAGCTGGGAGCTCAGCAGGATAAGAGCTGGAACAGTTACTGTACCAAAACAAAACAACCCTTCTCCTTTAGGAAGGAAACTTTGTTACAGAACATATATTCACAATATATTTTTAACTAATAGAAATATTTTTGGTATATACCAATAATGTCTATTTAAGGGTGTGATGAAAACATTCTGCTTTGTGGATTAAATAATTATCTACACTTCTGCCAAAAAAACCATAATCTTATACCCTAAACTGGATTTCCAACATTAGTAAAAGAGCCATTCCTTTATCTTTACCCCCCAGCAAGCAGTGAAATTGCAATTTTGATTCTGACAGGAAAAGGGTTTACAAAGATTCCCTCACATGACCCTTCATATTGAAGTACAATTTTAAAAGGCCACTTAAGAACTCTTAAATTATATTAAAAACAAGTCCCAAAAATTTATTTTACAGGACAATGAATGAAAATATGGATAAGGAGGGGGAAAAAAAAAAGTCTTGTTATCTAGTTTCTCTATTATCTTACAGAAAGCGTAAAGCCAGAGAGGTGAAATTACTTACTCAAAGTAACACAGCAATATGAGATATTTGCAAATATTTCTCTTATATCACAGCTGTTTCTCAACTGCAGGTGTGAATAAATTGTAGTCTGAAATGTTACACTATATGCTGAGTGGATACATTGTGATGGAAAATTCATAAACCAAAAAAAAAAAAAAAGGCATCTTTTCTGGAATTCACAATACCTTCTCTCTGCATTCCTCTAATATTCAACCTCATCTGTCACCCCTCTAATTGCCATTATTGTAGGCTAAATATGTTCTCAGGTTGTGTGATCTCCAGAGTTACTAAGTTGAGAGCTGAGAGTTGAGGTATTAGAAAAACTGAAAGAATTTCACACATAAAGTTGATGGTAAGTATGAATAGCAAAATACATTTGAGTACAGAGAATAATATGTAATTTTTTTTTAAATTTGGGAATTCTGTGCAATAAATCTGGAAGATAATCTTTATTTGGTCTCATTTTATTTCTCCCTACTTTACATCTCCATTCATCAGATACTGAGATTCAGTGTTCACGTTAGTGCATGTGGCAACAACTGCTAGCAGCTCACCAACTCTATTTCATTGTTTATCCAGGAAATTTGCTAGACAATATTTCCCAGCCTCCTTTGCACTTGGGGAAAAAGGGTAGGAGATCAAGTTCTAGCCAAAAGACTAAGTAGCAATGGTGAGTATTAATTCCAGGTTATGCTTATAAAAATGTCACCCCTATTAATTTTCTGTGTTTCCCTCTACTTTTCTTTCCTGGCTTTATGCATATAAACATAATTATCCTCAAGGTCACAGTGGAACTACAAGACAAAAGCTGATTCCTGGGAACATCACTTGGAAGAAAACCACCTGCTATAAAGAACATCCATTTTAGAATTTGGATGAGTGGTTTTGTTTTGTTTTGTTTTGTTTTTGTTTTTTGTTTTTTGAGCCAGTATACTGATTGGAGTTTGTTATAGTTGCTATCATTAACTAATATGCTACCTAACTAGTGAGAATCATATTTTAATTCTTACTCATCTTGCCTTGCCGGGAAAAGTCCATAAAAATAAAGTGATAAATACTTCCTAAATGTTAGTTCTAGTTTATATGATGCAACAATTTCTTACCTGGGGCATCTGTTTCACTGAGACTGGGGCTGTCCTCCTTCTCCTCAGCCTATACTTGAGAATTACTACTTTAAATGAGGGACAATCCTAGGAGGAGTGTGTTATACTATAAAAATTATCCAGCAATGGTCAGAAATTCCAATTAATGTCTCATATCTTCCATGATACCATTAACATTCACCAGATCCTTTTAACACCTTAAACTTAAGGAATTTTTTTTTCTTTTTAAGGTGGAGATTCCAGTCAGGCAGTGGTAATAGGACAAAAGGAGGAATGCTATCTTTTTTAGTAAGGATATTGGGAGGAAAGGGAGGTCTTAGCCTTTAAAGCCTTTCTCAATAGGTGGAAACTGACACCAATTCTAGATCAAATCAGTGCAATCTGGGGCAGTAAAAATGTGCCACTTTTTTTTCCTACTGTTTGAAAGTACTCCCAAATATGTCTTACTGAACACTGTATTATATCTTGGGAATTTTCATGCTACTTAATGAATATAGAACGTCATGTCATCAACTATCTGTTACCTTAAATTTGCCCTGTGAACTATTAGAATTTGAGGTCTATCAAAGTGATTAGGCCTGGTCAGGGGGAAAGGTAGGGGAGAGAAGAACACACAGGGCAATGCACCAGGAGAATATTTCCCCCAGGCATTTGGCTGGGAAAATGAGAGGGGCAGATTTTTGTGAGTTTTTACAACCAGTAGGTCTCAAAGACCTCAAAGGACCAGAGGCCCATGGGCTTGGCTAGGATAGAGCCCTGAGGAAGCGCTCTACTCCTGGAAAGAAGGCACACAAGCAAGGCAGGGACAGACAGCATGATCTGAGGTTTGCCTAAGGTGCATGGAAAGTTTGTCCCTCTTAAAGTGCATCTGTGAGAGGTAGCATTCACAGAGATGCCTCTCTGTGAACAAAAGAGCCGACAATGCCATTGCCTTCTTCTGCCTCTCAGCATAGGTGCAGAGACACATGCTGAGAGAAGCTAAATCAGACACTGGCTGTTTAGCCTGCTTTCCTCCAAATCCCACACCTCTGTACTCTGGCATGACTACCCTTCTGGGTCAGACCTTCATTAGTCCTAGCATGGCAAGACCCTCCCCCAGAAGGCCAGCACAAGCCCCTGCCACACCATGTCCCAGAAGTTTGGAGGGTTTTTTTGGTTTGTTTGTTTGTTTGTTTGTTTGTTTTAAGACTTTATTTATTTATCTGAGAGAGAGCGAGAGGAGAATCAGCAGGGGAGTGGCAGAGGGATAAGAAGGGGGACAAGCAGACTCCTTCTTGAGCAAGGAACCTGACACAAAGCTCAGTCCTAGGACCCTGAGATCATGACCTGAGATGAAGTCAGACACTCAAACAAATGAGCCACCCCAGTGTCCCCCAAAGTTTAGAGTTTTAAAAGTCAGTGGCTTGGCTGGGATAGAACTCAAAGTATACTTGCATGGTAAAGGCCATATATGAAAAAAACATAGAAAACTGAGAGCTCTTCCTCCATGATCAGGAACAAGACAGGGATGCCCACTCTTACCACTTTTATTTAACATAATACCAGAAGCCAGGGTCTCAGCAATCAGACAACAAAAAGAAATGTCATCTAAATCTGCAAGGAAGAAGTCAAACTTTCACAATTTGCAGATGAGATGACACTCTTTATACAAAACCCAAAAGACTCCATCAAAAAATTTCTAGAACTGATACACAAATTCAGTAAAGTCACAGGATACAAAATCAATGTACAGAAACCTGTTTCATTCCTATATATCAAAAGCAGCAGAAAGAGAAATCAAGGAATCAGTTCTATTCACAATTACAATAAAAACTATAAGATACCTAGGAAAAAACCTAACCAAAGAGGTAAAATATCAGTAATCTGAAAGGTATAAAAAGCTGATGGAAGAAATTGAAGATGACACAAAGAAATGGAAAAACATTCCATGGATTGGAAGAACAAGTATTGCTAAAATGTCTCTACTACCCAAAGCAATCAACACATTTAATACAATTTCTATCAAAATACCACCAGCATTTTTCACAGAGCTAGAACAAACAATTCCAAAATTTGTATGGAACCACAAAAGACTCTGAATACCCAAAGCAATCTTGAAAAAGAAAAGCAAAGTGGGAGACATCACAATTCTGGAATTCAAGTTATATCACAAAGCTGTAGTAATCAAGCCAGTATGGTACTGGCACAAAAACAGACACATAGATCAATGGAACAGAACAGACAATTCAGAAATGGACCCACAACTATATGGACAACTAATCTTCAACAAAGCAGGAAAGAATATCCAATGCGAAAAGGACAGTCTCTCCAACAAATAGTGTTGGAAAAACTGGACAGCAACATGCAAAAGAATGAAACTAGACCACTTGCTTACATCAGACACAAAAATAAATTCAAAATGGATGGAAGACCTAAATGTGAGATAGGAATCCATCAAAATTCTTGAGGAGAACATAGGCAGTAACCTTCTTGACATTGGTGATAGCAACTTCTTTCTAGATAGGCAAGGGAACCAAAAGCAAAAATGAACTATTGGGACTTCATCAAGATAAAAAGCTTCTGCACAGAGAAGAAAACAAAAATGAAACTAAAAGACAACCTACAGAATGGAAGAAGGTATTTGCAAGCAACATCTGAGAATGTTAGTATCCAAAAGATATAATGAATTTATTAAACTGAACACCCAAAAATCAAGTAATCTAGTTAAGAACTGCACAGAATATCGGAATAGATAATTTTCCAAAGACAACCAGATGGCTACTAGACACATGAAAAGATGCTCAACACCATTCATAATCAGAGAAAAACAAATCAAAATTGAAAAGAGATATCACCTCAACCCAGTCAGAATGGCTAAAATTAACAACACAAAAAACAATGATGTTGATGAGGATGTTGAGAAAAAATAATGCTCTTACACTGTTGGTGGGATGCAAACACTCTAGAAAACAGTGTGGAGATTTCTCAGATATATCAGCAATTGCATCATTAGGTATTTACCCAAAGGGTGTAAAAACACCAATTTGAAGAGATACGTGCACCCTGAAATTTATAGCAGCATTATCAACAATAGTGAAATTATGGAAAGAGCCCAAATGCCCAATTGACTAATGAATGGATAAAGAAGAGGTGGTATATATATATACACAACTGAATATTATTCAACCATCAAAAAGACTGAAATCTTGCCATTTACAAGGATATGGATAGAGCTAGAGAGTATAATGCTAAGAGAAATATGTCAAAGGCAATTACCATGTGATTTCATTCCTATATGGAATTGAAGAAACAAAACATATGAACACAGAGGAAAAAGGAAAAAAAAATATAGAAGAGGGGCAAACCAAAGAACAGACTCTTAACTATAGAGAACAACATGAGGGTTGCTGGAGAGGGGTAGGGGGAGGGTGGGTTTAAATAGGTAATGGGGATTAAGGAGGGCACGTGTGATGAGCACTGAGAGTTATATGGAAGAGTTGAATCACTAAATTCTACACCTGAAACTAATGTTACACTATATGTTAATTAACCGGAATTTAAATCACAAACCTAAAAAAAACCCCATCACAACCCTGAACTGTTATTCTTCTACAGTAAACTTTTGTTTAAAATAATCCCACCTTTAAGAGTACACTTACCATGATGAGCCCTGAGTAATGTATAGAATTGTTGAATCACTATATTGTACAACTGAAGCTAATATAATACTGAATATTAATTATACTAGAATTAAAATAAAATTTAAGAAAACAACCACTCTTAATTTCATCCTGAAATCTAATAAAAGGTAACCTTCATTTTGTCCTGTAATAGAAGCAAACTAATAAACAACAACAACAACAACAACAACAAAAATCTAGATAATCTGGACTCCTGGGTGGCTCAGTTGGTTAAGTGTTTGTCTTCAGCTCAGGTCATGATCTCAGGGTCCTGGGATGGAGTCCCACATTGGGCTCCTGCTCAGCAGGAAGCCTGCTTTTCCCTCTCCCAGCTCCCCTTGTTCCCTCTCTTTCTGTCTCTCTCTCTCTGTCAAATAAATAAATAAAATCTTTTAAAAACAATCTAGATAATCAATCAGTCTATAATTAAGTCTCACTGGTTTAGTCTCAAAATTGCTTAATTTAGTCATATCTCTACCCACAACATAAGATTCCACTAGGGAGGACAACAGAGTGCACATGCATTTCCAGTCACTCACTAGGACAATAATGTTGACTACCTACACTGATTCTGTCTAGTGAACTCTAAATAAAACACTATTCAACGTCTAGGTAAGCCAAAAAGTTTCTCCTTAGGAAAAAATCTATATTCTTAGACTCTGGTGACTGAGAATTTTATTCAGATATTAGTATTATTAAGGAAAATATTGAAGAATTAATAGATTTTTCTTAATGTTTATTTTGATACTTTGATGCTAAAATCCTGCTTTTAACATTTTTCATTTTTAGGAGTATCTATATAATTTTGAAATAAATGTGCCATAAGGAGTGATATAAGAATCCACATCGACTATTATATGTTGTAGTAATTAGAAAGGAATAGAAATTTTCATCCTAATTGAGAATTGTTCTGGCTCTATCTAAATGAGGACAAATAAAAACTGGTAGAAACTATAAGGGTATAATTAAATGGACACTGTTTTTAGAAACAATTGAATGCATATTGGAGTCCTGACACTTGCCGTAAGGATGAGATGGTAAACCAACTTGTCAGTGAGTACTAATGAAAATAAAACGTGGTTATGGGGTTTCCTTTAAAATTCAGATAATCAGAGAAGTTGTGCAATCAATTTCTGAATCTAAATGTCTCTGCAAAGTAGTGTATCTGAATCATTAAATTACCACGCTCACCAACTATAAGGAAAATATGCTGTGTGGCCAGGTTAAAACTGAAAATTGTGCAATTCAAAATGTGATATAGACAAAAGGTTTTTGCAATTATTCTTTCTAACATGGAAGGGCATTTCAAAGTAATTTCCTTGGAGTATACTTAAATTTACAGGCCTTATCAAAGAGACCTGATCTCTACCTTATAGCTGTATCTTTGTTACTTAGTAGAAGTGCTCTATAAATGGATCTGAAAACAAAATTATAGAAATACAAATCACTAAAAATAACACAGTTAATCTGAAGGGCCTTAGAGATTAGTGTTTCATAGCAAAGACTTTAAACATTTCTCTGAACTGTTACGCTTCTGGTGAACATCCTATGTTTTATATATACCATGGTCTGAAGTCCTCAGAACCAGAGGCAGAATAAACCAAGCTACAAGCTCTACCATAGTTTCCTCCGTTCTGGTGCTCTTCGAACACTTATGAGAATGTTTTCTCTAAGCCTCACTGAGAGTAATTTTGTGTGGATTGTTCAACATTTCTCCAGGCAATTGGGGTAATGTATGTCTGGCGATGACTCAGGGACTCTACTATATCTCTTAAAAGAAGTTAATTATACTCCTATGGGATAATAATTATCATCACAGACTGACAATCTCTAAGGTTGGCATGTATTTGGAACACTCAAGTAGTCCCCATTCTTTCTGATTCATTAATCTTTTTAGATACAGGGAAATTAGTACTTCTCAAGAGACTACTACATGCCTAGAAACAGTTGTGAAAGAACATCATTTCTTATATTGTACTTATACTTATTTCTCCTTAATCTTGGAGCATAAACTCTTTCTTACAACAGGGCCCCTAAACCAAAGTCAACACACTCATTCTTAACAATAATAATAAATAATAAAATAAACAATAAGAATAAATAATAAAAATAAAAATAACAATAATAGTCCTTTTTTTAATTTTTAAGTAATTTCTATACCCATTGAGAGGCTCAAACCTACAACCCCAAGATGAGGAGTTGTATGCTTTCATGTCTGACTCAGCCAGGCACCCTGAAAGCAACAATTACCTTAAGTAACCTTCGCTAAACACAAACTTCATTTACATTTATAGTATTTATAATGTACCTTTTCCTAAACTTTTGCATTGCATCTGTATTAGTCAGGGTTTTCTAGAGAAACAGAGCCAATAAGAGATTATATATATATATATATATATATATATATATATACACACACACACATATATATAAATAATTTTATTTCTATATATAATTTTATATATTTTATATTTTATATATACTAATTTTATATACACACATATATATGTGTATATACATATATATGTGTGTATATATTATAATTAGTATATAAAATTATTTCTACAATTATTTCTATATATATATACATATATGTACACATATATATGTGTGTATATATATATAAAATTAGTATATAAAATTATTTCTACATTTATTTCTACAAATAGAAGTAGAGTTAAATCTTATTTTACAAAGTGCTATATTAAATGGTTGTCTTATAATTTCAAAAATCATTTAAAATACAAAATCGTACTTGGAAAGCCCTTCAATCATCAATGTATGTTTACAAAGATCTGTGATGTAAGAGGACTGCTATCTATTGTAATCATTTACCATTTTCAATAGACAACCATTTTACAATTCCATTTGAAGATTAAACAGATTTCTAAAATATATTTAAATTAAGTACAACCCTACTAAAACCCTACTAAAAAATCTCAGGATTTCTTCATCCATCTTGGGTCTCGAGATTAATTTGAGAGGCATCGCAGAGATGGAAATCTAAATTTCAGAGTATAAATTTAAGTGGGTATATCCACACAGACACAGAGAGAGAGAGAGACTGTTATGGAGCAGAGGAAGAGCCCAAGAGGACTAGAACTGAACCGGGAAGATCAATTGCAATAGAAAGCTGTGCCTAGGACAGCCATGTTCTTGGAATGGGTAACAGTTGTACTAAGGTCGGAATTGACATAGTCAAAGGGATAAGAAACAAAGCAGCAAGACAGATACATTTTTGGGCGCTTGGGTGGCTCAGTGGGTTGAGCCGCTGCCTTCGGCTCAGGTCATGATCTCGGGGTCCTGGGATCGAGTCCAGCATCGGGCTCTCTGCTCAGCGGGGAGTCCGCTTCCCTCTCTCTCTCTCTCTGTCTGCCTCTCTGCCTACTTTTGATCTGCCTGTCAAATAAATAAATAAATAAATAAATAAATAAATAAATAAAAAGACAGATACATTTTCCCCAAGGCCATGATGGATATTCTCTAACAAGAAAAATCCTACAGTGATTATTTTCATCTGATTCATTCTCCCTGTGGGGTGCTCCATAGTTACTTCATAAAGAAATTCTACTTTCCCTTACTGCAGTTTTCTTTTTACTTTAAGTCCAAATATTAGTCTTTCTGGCAGAGAAGGCAGAAACAATTAGCAGTTGAGCAATTCTTCAAGGAATTGTGTAGAAAAGCTTCCAAATCATGAATGTATAGTTCTGTTTTGTTCACTAGATTTTAAGCCACACAATTCATTCGTATAAAAATATTTACTTATTTAGCAACGCTTTCTATACAGATGGCCAGAGATCTACAGAAAGTGCCTACACTGTTATATATGGTTCATTTTCCAGATCACCTGGAAGTAATTATTAACTGAAACCTTATAAATCTATGGCAAATTTTAGATCATTTCTTCAATAACAGAAAAAAAAAGTCTAGACTCTTCACCTTTCATTGTCATAGCAATGAGAAATAATAAGGAAATAGAAGTGAGGGAAGTTGGTGCTCAGAAATATTAGCTACCATTTATATGGGACGCCCAAAGGAACACTGTGAGAGACTCTCAAGGCTAAATGAGGCTAAAATACCAGTTATTTAGCCAAGTTTTCTAAAACCAGGAAAAAGAAAACAAGCAGTGAGCCAAAAGGCAAAGCAGAATGCAGATGAGCAAATTAAACGAAGCCATTAAAACAGAAACTGAGCAGAAATAAAGAGAAGTTAGTCAATGAGAATAGGCAGTTGCACGTGGAGTGGGCTGAGGTGGAATTATGACTGAAACACGTAATGGCTGATGGAGAAAACCCCAAACGAGTGTGTCTATGTAATCATGTCATGGATGTATGTGAATTTCATCAAGATAAATGAACAATCTTCCTCTCATTCCAGCAAACTGCACACAGAAGTATTTATAAAACGTTGTGACTTTGTGTGGCACTGTAGGATGCCATAGGTGATGACACCATTTCAAATGCCCCTATTTGTCTGAAAGACTGGAGTTCACTTTTCATCCTCTTTCCATAGGCAAAAAGGTGACCAAAAGTCTTTTATATCTGCTTAGGTGGGACAATAACATTGATCATGACTGATCACTGCCTTGAGTCCATTTCAAGTCAAATGTTCAAATTTTCTTATCCTACCCTTTTTATGAAAATGTAAAAAATAAGAGATGCTAATAGACAAATGACTCTGCACCATCGTAGGTTATGGAATATTAATTGCCAAAACACCAGACCAGTTCTGAAAGTACAAAAATGTTTTAGGGCATTCACAGATTACTGAGAAATTCAAGGGTAGCTGCAAATTACCAAATCAGAAGAGATTGGTAGGAAGGGGAAGCAATTAGCATACCGAGTCTTAGTTGATCTTAATTATAGAACTAAAACATTTAATTTTAAGTAATGTCAAAATATTTAAAGTTCTTCTCTCTCATTTTCTGGAGAGAAGTACATGACTGTACAAAACTCAACTTATCCCTTGGACTTCTAGAAAAGGGAAAAACTACCTAATGCAAGTCATATTTTGACCATTGAAGAGTTATGTCAATATATAATGTTCTGAAAAATGGTTCAATACAAAGGAAGTGAACAGTCTCCTTGAAGTTTGTTTTCAAATATGGGTGACCAAGAACATCTCATACTTAGCAGAACATCTTACGCTATTTTATTTAAATATGTTGTCTAATGTTATGGAAAAGAATTATTTAACCTTAATATTGCGTTTTTTAATATACCTTAGAGAACTCTAGCCTGTTGCATAATTTAATCAAGATAAATTTAAAATCCCTTAGATTACAGAGAGTTAGTCTTGTTTACTGAAAATACCACACGTGGCAGAAGTACTGACATCCCTTCACAGACATTAGCTTTATGTAATAGAAAATATCTCCTGCTTCCTGGACAAAAATGCATGAGGTCTCATGTACTAGTAAGCTGAAAGTATAAGTTACAAAATGAGTCAGAAAATCAAAGTGGCTTTAGTATTTTTACAAGCACAGCAAATCTCTCAGATTCAAAAGAGAAGAAAACATTCATTCATTACAGAGTCTGTTTTCAAGCTCTTGTCTCATCACTGTATTTGGTTAGGAACTGTCATTTCTGTTGCACCTTCTGTTTTCTTGGGTAGTGTTGATCAATATAAATTATTCTTTCATTTATATAAGAGGTTATCTTTCTTTTTTTTTTCCTTTAAGTCTTTTTTTACTTTCTGAATCACCTAAAAAAAAAAAATGAAGAGTCAAGAGAAATTTTCAACTCTATTCTCTGTGACTGTCAAAATATATTCTGTTCTTCTTTACAAAAGCTCTGCACAAACAACCATAAAAATTCTGCCTCCAATAGTACATAATATATTCATATTCATGCAGAATGGAATAGGTCAAAAGGTGTTTCTAAATGCCTAAAATCTTAATGTCAGTGTAACAGTGTTATGAATCAGATTTGTGGGTGAGATTTTTATCTGTCTGTAGGAGTTTTAGGCAAATGAGTGATTCTTAAGACCTTCATATTTAAAATTGGGGAAAAAATTAATAAAGTTGCTTTCATAGAGACAAAATTTTGCAGCATTTTTTTCACTAATACCAAAAATGTCACGTATGTGAACTGAGTTGATGGTTTAAGACCAAAATCCTGAATTATCTTCTTTTTAAAACTGGTAACGTTAGCCTACAAGTATTATTCAAGGTGAATTATATATTTTGTAAAAAGTACTTATATAGTGAGTCATCTTTGCAAATATTATAGGATGGATGTGTGGATTCAGGATATCTTTCTATGTTTTATGTATTCAGAAATGGGAAAATGAAATGGAAGACAATGCATATTATTTGGACTCCAAACAATTTATAACTTCAGTGTTGGCACTACTTTGGATGAATAATTATATTTGATTTTTACACTATGCATATCGAATAGGTATTACTAATTATTATTATTACCATTGTACAGATGAGAAAACTGAATCTCAGAGAGATTTTTAACACTCACTCTAGTCACATAGTTAAGAAAAAGGAGACCACAATATGAACCTGGATCTAAGTTTAATGGAAATTTTCCACTGTACATCAATGCATTTATCTAATATTTATTTAAGGTCAGTTTGAAGAAAGAGACTCAGGCAACCTCCTACTTAAAATCTCCTGGATAACTAACAGAAATCTCAAGAATAGTATGTCTAAAACCAAGCTAACTGCCAAACATCCTCCCCTCAACCCCACCACCACTGAAACAAAGCAAAACAAAATTTCTTGAATGGTCTCAATAAATGGCACCACAGTGTGTCCCTGAAATCCCTGCCCCAACCCCAGAGGTCTACCTAGGTTCTTCCTTTTCTATCACTCTCCAAGTCTCAATATTTCCATTTGCCTCTTTTTCTGCTGCGAACTCTAGTCAAAGTCAACCCATTTCTCCTTTAGAATATGACAAAATACCCCAACTGTGCCTCTCTGCTCCCCTACATGTCAACCCCTCCCTCAGTTATCTGTTTTCACAATAGCCAGTGACATTCTGAAAAATCACAAGATCTTGACTCTGTAAGTTCTAAGAGACCTTTTAAGATCCCTCATATAAGTGACATCATACAGTATATGCCTTTCTCTGACTTATTTCCCTTAGCACAATACCCTCAAGATCCAATCATGTTGTCAAAAATGTAAGCATTTCCTTCTTTCTGTGGCTTAGTAATATTCCATTGCATATATGCATATATGCAATGGAATATTACCAAATCACATTTTCTTTACCCATCCATCCCTCCATGGACACTTTGGTTTTTTTCCACGCCTTGGTTATCATGAATAATGCTGCAGTGAACACGGGAATGTACATATGTCTTCAAGATAGTGATTTCATTTCCTTAGGTTCTAGTTCATTTCCTTAGGTTCTATTCCTAGAAGTGGGATCATTAGATCATACAATAGCTCTTTTATTTTAATTTTTTGAGGAACCACTATACTGTTCTTCTGCTATGGAGAAACTTTTTAGTATGAAATAGCCCCACTTTTTTATTTTTCCTTTCATTGCTTTTGCTTTTTGTGTAATATCTAAAAACTCATTAATAAAACCAACAACAATTAGATTCTTTCCCCCTCTATGTTTTCTTCTAAGAGATTTACAGTTTCAATTTTACATTGTCTTTAATGCATTTCAAGTTAATTTCTGTCAGTGGTGTAAAATAGGGATGTAGTTTCATTCTTTTACATATGAAAAACCAGTTCTCCAAAGAACATCTATTAAAAAGACTCACCTTTGCTACTGAGTATTTTTGGTTCTCTTGTGAAATATTTGTTGACCACATGTGGGGGTTAATTTCTGAGCTCTTTATCCTCTTCTAATTGTCTATATGTCTGTTTTTATGCCAGTACCATACTGTTTGATTATTCCAGCTTTATAGTATAGCTTCAAAATAGTCTGATGTTTCCAGCACTGTTCCTCCTTCTCAAGATTGTTTTGGCTACTTGGGGCTCTTCTGTGGTCCCATATAAATTCTAGGATTTCTTTCTGTTTTTGTGAAAATGTCACTGGAATTTTGATAGGAATTACTTTTAATCTGTAGATCACTTTGGGTAGTATGGGCATTTTAAAAATACTAGTTTTTACAATCCGTGAACACAGGATATCTTTCCATTTATTTGTGTCTTGTACTATTTATTTCATTAAGGTCTTATAGTTTCCAGCATACAGAATTTTCACCTTTTTGGTTAAATTTATCTCTAAGTATTTTGTTGTTTTTGATGTTATTGTAAATATAATGGTTTTATTTCTTTTTCAGGTGTTTTATTGGCAGTGTATAGAAATGCAACTGTTTTCTATAGGTTGAGTTTGTATCCTGAAACTTTACTGAATTTATCAATTAGTACTAAGAGTTTTTCAGTGGAGTCTTTTAGGGTTTTCTATATATAAAATCATCTCCTCTGCAGACAATGATGATTTTTACTTCTTCCTATCCAATCAGTTTCCTTTTCCTTCATTTTCCTGCCTAATTTCTCTGCATAATAATTCTAGTACTATGTTAAATTTGTGAGAATGGGCACCCTTGTCATATTTCTAACCTTAGAGGAAAAAGGAGCTCTTTACTGTCTGTATGATGTTAGCTGTGGGTGAGTCATATGTGACCCTTATTGTGTTAAGGTTTGTTCTTTCTATACCCAATTTCTTGAGAGCTTTTTTTTTTTTTTAAATCATGAAAAGGTGTTGGAATTTCATCAAATTCTTTTTCCTCAATCTATAGCTTTAAATCAAGAGAACAGAAAGATGTCAACACCAAAAGGAACTAGGAAAAGAATAACAAACTAAGCCCAAAATTGGCAAAAGAAGGAAATAGCAAATATTAGAGCAGAAATAAATAAGGGGCACCTGGATGGGTCAGTCAGTTGAGCGACCAACTTTTGATTTGGTCTCAGGTCATGATCTTGGGGTTTGGGGATCAATCCCTGTGTCAGGCTCTGCACTTAGTGCAGAGTTTGCTTGGGATTCTCTCTTTCCCTCTTCTGTCCCCTTGCTCATGCTCTCTCTCTTTCTCAAATAAATACAAATTAAAAATAAGTAACTGATGGGGCACCTGGGTGGCTCAGTGGGTTAAAGCCTCTGCCTTCAGCTCAGGTCATGATCTCAGGGTCCTGGGATCAAGCCCTGCATCAGACTCTCTGCTCAGCAGAGAGCCTTCCTCCCCCTGCCTCTCCACCTACTTGTGATTTCTGTCTGTCAAATAAATAAATAAAATCTTTTAAAAAATAAAAAAAAAAACAAGTAACTGAAATAGACACTAGAAGGACAATATAAAAAAAATTTATGAAACTTAAAATTAATTTTTTAAAAGGATAAACAGAATGGTCAAACCTTTAGTGAGACTAATCAAGAAGGAAAAGAAAAGACTCAAATCAACAAAACTAGATAAAAAAGAGCACATTACCACTGACACCACAGAAAAGCTAAGAATTATAGCAGGCTATTATGAACAATTCTTGCCAACAAATTGGATAAACTATTAGAAATGGATACATTTCTAATACATTAAATAGAAATATTTAATCTTCTAAGACTGGATCATGAACAAACAGAAAATCTGAACAAACCAATAATAACTAAGAAGATTGAAGCAGTAATTTAAAAACTTCCCTCAAAAGAATAGCCTGGAACCAGATGGTTTTACTGGTAAATTCTACCAAACATTTAAAGAAAAAGTAAGGCCAATCCTTTCTCAAATTCTCAAAAAAGAAAAAAATAATTGAAGAGGGGAAGTATTCCCAAACTGATTTTTTAAAAGATTTTATTTATTTATTTGACAAAGAGAGAGATCACAAGTAGGCAGAGAGGCAGGAGGTGGGGGGGGAGGCTCCCCACTGAGCAGAAAGCCCAATGTAGAGCTTGATCCCAGGACCCCAAGATCATGACCTGAGCCCAAGGCAGGGAACTTTTCGGAACTTTTGCTTTTCCTGCATCCCATTATTTTGGCATGTTGGGCTTGGTATGTTGTTTTGTTTTTCTCAAGATATTTTTCCTTATAATTTCTTCCTTGAACTTTTGGAAGTTCAAGAATGTGTTGTTTAATTTCCATACATTGGTAAATTTTTCAGTTCTTCTCCTATTACTAATTTTTAGCTTCATACCACTGTGATCAGAAATAATATTAGATATGATTTCAATCTTAACTTTGTTAAGGTTATCTGTAGTCCAACATATGATTTATTCTGGAGAATCTTCCCTGGGCATTTGAGAAGAATGCATATTTTGGTGCTGTTGGATGGAATGTTGCATATATGTTAGAATCAGTTGGTCTATAGTGTTATTCAGGTATCCTGTTTCCCTCTTCATTTGTCATGTAGATAATCTATCCATTGTTCAAAGTGAATTTTGAAGTCCCCTATTATTGTTGTCTCTATCTCCCTTTCATTCTCTTAATATTTGCTTTAAATATTTAGGTCCTCCTACATTGGAGTGGACACATACTTACAGCTGTTATATCCTCTTAATGAATAACCCTTCAGTTATTATTTGTCTCTTATGACTTTCCATTACTTCCTTAAACAATCAGAATAATTATATTCTTTCCCCAATAAATGCATTAATTAACTTAAGAATAAATGGAGGCTTCATTGCCTTCCAAATTTAACATATTATGCTATTTATGTAAATGTAATCGGATTGAGTAAAAATCTTCGTAATTGTGTTCAATACAGAAAATGATTGAAGTAGATGAAAATGCAACCAACTGGAAATTATTAAAAACTATCTTAGTTGGGGCACCTGGGTGTCTCAGTGGGTTAAAGCCTCTGCCTTTGGCTCAGGTCATGATCCCAGGGTCCTGGGATCAAGCCCCACATTGGGCTCTCTGCTCAGCAGGGAGCCTGCTTCCTCCTCTCTCTCTGCCTACTTGTGATCTCTGTCTGTCAAATAAATAATAACTTTAAAAAATAAATAAATAAAAATAAAAATTATTTTAGTTAAATCAGTAATAAAAGTTTTATTATTATCATATATCAGCTATCTTATTTTTCAAACTATTTAAGTTGGAACATATTCTACCTGTGAGTTAAGTTCAGGAAAAACTGACAGTAAAAGGACTGTATCATACACAAAGAAGTATAACTCACATTTTTAGTCTAACAACAAATAGTGTTTACAGAACAAGTTATATAGCTCATTTTGCAACACAAAACAATCCTGAGTATTTTTTTTTCACCTTCAAATCAAAATTCAAATTAGAATCAGAAATGAAATGATGTTCTTATTTCAGCAATGAATACATAAGTGACTTGATTTTTCTTAAGACTGCGTTTTTTAACATTCATCCGGGTATAACACTTTAAAGAGTTCCTTTCAATCCTTAAAAGACATTCAGTTTGTGACTATAAAATACACCTTTTTCAGCTCCACTTATTCTGCAGAAGGACCTTTCCATATCAAGGATTAACACAATATGCATCATGAGTTCAAAAATTTCAATTTGCAGCTATCCTTAGCAAATAATGAGAACCATCTGGACTGATTGATGTGGAGATTGAAAGTAATTGATCCTGCAATTGAGAAGCTTTTATGAAACATGAAATTAAACAAGATGATATTAAGCATTCTAAAGTTCATCGGAATGACACACCAATGTGTTGCTAGCTGTTCATTTTCTTTATATAACAAGCCTTGACTGGAAGAATACAACAGAAATAGAAGCTAAGAAAATCTAGATATTGATGTATTGATCAAAGTTCCACAGCTGGTTTACTTTGTTACAACAAGCATTCTATGTGGTGCATAGTCTTTGATTTCTTACCAAATGTCACTTTAGGTAAAACATTATTAATGGAATTACAATTATTAATAGTACAGATTGCCCTTAAAAAAAGCAAACAATGTAGAAAAGAATTAGCCATAATTTTACCTTTGAATAAAAGTTTACATTATTTCAAATCCTTTTCTTATTACCACCCTCTTGGAAAAAGAAATGCTCCAGAAGGCCAGTTAAATATTGTCTGACTTTAAACGCAAAGTTTGAGATAAGCAGAGCTTATTCTTCCCATCTTAAGAATAAATAGCTAAATCTCCCAGAAGTTACATCATTTGCTCTAGGCTGAGTGAGTGGTAAAATAAGGTAAGACCCCAGCTTTTTACGTTGTTAATTTATAGTCTAAAATATATTCTACTATATCACATTGCTTCTTGATAAGGAAACACAGATGACTGAAAGCATAAATATTGCTTTTCTAGAAAGTTCTTTTTTCCATTATTCCATATTGCTAATAATTCTGTTTATTTCCCTATAGAAAAAGACATTGACTCATGGGAGTTCTTCCACATTTGCACTGTATTCAACTACATCACTAATTTAGACACTACTCACAATTTTCCAACATAAAAAGACATCTGACAACAATGGCCATTGTGACTCCAGTTTGAATCAGAAGGCATGCCTTTTGTGACTTGAGGAAGACATCTTAGAATGTATGAATGTTCACAAGTGATATAAAAGAAAAAGACCTCAGCCTGGTAGAAAGCAGTACTACCATTTCTAGAGATGCTTAAGGCTACAAGAATCTTCTCAAAATCTGAGCATAAGGTACAACAATGGCATCCTATGATATAATCTTGGACATAAGGACATAATTCTCAGTAAGAAGCACTATAAAATGTGACAAATTTTTAAATGTGACTAAGAAAGAAGCTAATAACCCTGTTGTACATCTCAGTCCTGCAAGTAAATTAATCTAGCCTGACATACAGAAACATAATACATGTATTCAGAAAGAGGAATGAATATTCATTAATATTCATATTATATTAAAAACAAATTGTGTAATATATAGTTATGGAATGATGCATAATTATTTAGGGAAATAATACACTTTTTGTTTCTCTGAAGCTGCTAAAGAGATTTCATGTAGAAAATGAGATTTTATAAGTAACACTAAGAAAAAAGACATCTTGAGAGATTGTGGAGAAAATGGCTTATTTCAGAAATAAAACAGAGGTTGAGAAAGCTCAAAGGCAAGAAGTAAGGAATCAGTGGTTGGTATAAATGAACTATTTAAGGCGATAAGATGTGTCTGCCCAAGTAGTGAGTCTACCCTATTCTGTTTTATTATCTAAACAGTCATAACAAGAACCCGTGTGTGGGTATAGTTGGATGTTTCCCTAACGTGGGTATCCTGCAGAAGCTGGGGTCAAGTACACTGACTAAAGATGTCCATCAACCCATAAGCAAATCAGAATGAACTGTCATACGTCTCTTTGCTGCCTTACCAGAGCAAACCTGTCTCTTACACTATGTAGGACAAAGTTTTAGTGCTCAGAGAAAGAGGTGATATTGATAACTTGCTTGAGGCTGGATGAGAAAAAGGAAACTGTGAGTTCCTGCTTCTTCAAAGAAATTCATATTGCATTCCTCTTTATAGGATAGATTTACCCTAGATCATAAGAGTTAAAAACAAATGAAAAAAAGAAAATCCTAGCCTCCACCTTATCTCCCCCTGCAAAAAGCTTTGTTTCAATTACTTTTCTTGGAAGGTAACTCTAATTTTATCAAAATTAAATAAATGCTATAACTGCAACTATAAATTACATCAAATATGCCCCATATATTCTGAACAGTTTTAATATTTTTCCTATATTTACATTCATGTTGTTGTATACCAGGTGAATATCAATTCTAGAGGTAGATACTATCGTTATTGATTTCATATTACATGAGGCAATTCAGAAACAGAGAAATTGAGAAACTATCCAAGATTTTCCAGCTATTAAGTAGCAGACCAGATGTTCAACACAATTTCGCTTCAGAGACTGGGTCGTTAACCTCCCTGTTATATTTGCTATTAGATCTTCAATTCCTCATGTAGCAAGAGGGTGTATGGGAGTAAGAAATAATATATGAGCTGATAAGCAAACTGCTATAACAAATTAAAATGAAAGATGTGTAATAATTCTCACACAATATGAACACTGTTCTATAATAGTCCAGAGCTTGTGTTCTGACCAGCAGGTTTCTGTTCTTCAGGAAATGATTCAGGGCCCCAAGGTGATCCCTTTCATGGCACTGCCTGTCCTCTTATAGGACTGCATTATCATCTTCACCCAGGCCATGGAAAGAGGAAAGAAGAGCAGAAAGGAGGCCAATCTACATTCTTAAAAGCCTTGGTCCAGAAATGGTACACATCATTTCCATGCACACACCATTGACAAGAAGTTGTCACATGGTCACACCTAATTTGGAAATGTACTCTAGCTATGTGCAGAGGAAGAAAAGGAAAGTGATTTGGGGGAAACTTAACAGTTGTTGCCATAATCAATTGACCAAGAATAGATCCAATAATTGGTTAGATCAGTTTAAAAATTTCAGTGAAGTTGAAAACAATACCAATATATAGCTACCAATGAAAAATATTATAGTAAAATTTTTAATATTAACAATTCTTCTAAATCACCATGTGTTTTCAACCTTCCATATTAAAATTATAAATTATGTCTCCAGTGAATGTTAGTGCATATTTAATATTGCAGGACTCTGCTGAGGGTTAATTGAGTCTGCTGACATACCCTGATAAGTTTTGATCTCCTCTAAACCTAATCAGGTAAGTTTGATTTTGTTTGAAATTTTCAGTTAAATGTGAAATTGAAACAATTTCTCACCATATACAAAATGTAATTAAATAACAGTTGTGAATAAATGCTTAAAATATATGGGATGAAGCATACTTTTCCCACCTACAGACATCATATATAAAAGTGAAAAAATTATCTCAATAACTTCATTAGTTGGTTTATGAAAAGATTGTTTTATCTCTTTCTAATAAACACTAGAATAGACAAGAGAGTTGCCATTTCCAATAGGACATTGAAATATTCTCATTATGGATCAGTATAATAAGCGCAAATGTGACTTCCACACCTCAGCTTGGTGGATCCCAAACATGTGGCCTTGGTAAAGTTTCTTAGATATATATTTGATTCTCATTTTAATAATTTATAAAAACAAAACAAAATACCTGCTTTGAAAGTTTATTCAGAAGATTGAGAGAACATTTAAGAAGACCTCAGTCCAGAAAGGGGAACCCTCCTATACAGTTGTTGGGAATGCAAGCTGGTGCAGCCACTCTGGAAAACAGTATGGAGTGTCCTCAGAAAATAGAGCTACCCTACGACCCAACAATTGCACTACCGGGTATTTACCCTAAAGATACAAATGCAGTGATCTGAAGGGGCATGTACACACCAATGTTTATAGTAGCAATGTCCACAATAGCAAAACTGTGGAAAGAGCTTAGATCCTAGATGTCCATCAACAGATGAATGGATAAAGAAGATGTGGTGTGTGTGTATGTGTGTGCGCGTGTGTGTGTGTATTCATTTATATACATCCATATATGTATATATACTACATATATATGCAATGGAATACTATGCAGCCATCAAAAAATGAAACCTTGCCATTTGCAATGATGTGGATGGAACTAGAGGTATTATGCTAAGCAAAATAAGTCCGTCAGAGAGGGACAATTATCTTATGATCTCACTGATATGAAGAATTTGAGAAACAAGGGAAAGGGAGGGAAAAAATGAACAAGACGAAATCATAGAGGGAGACAAACCACAGAGACTCTTAATCTCAGGAAACAAACTGAGGGTTGCTGGAGGGGAGAGGGATGGGAGGGATGGGGTGACTGGGTGATGGACATGGAGAAGATATGTGCTATGTGAGTGCTGTGAATTGTGTAAGACTGATGAATCACAGACCCATACCCCTGAAACAAATAATGCAGTATATGTTAATTAAAAGGAGAAAAAGAAGAAGAAGACGATGACCTCAGTCCAGCAGCACCTGAGTGGCTCAGTGAGTTAAGCATCTACCCTTGGCTCAGGTCATGATCCCAGGGTCCTCGTATTGAGTCCTGCTTTGGGCTCCTTGCTTGGTGGGGAACATGCTTCTCCCTCTCCCTCTCTCCCCTGATTGTGTTCTCTGGCTCTCTCTCAAATAAATCAATAAATTATTAAAAAACAAACAAACAAACAAACAAACCTCAGTCCTTTGGTCTTCATGGGCCATTAGTAATATCAGTTTTCTTTCCAAAATCTCATCCCCTAACATTGCCAATCCTCCTCACACTGCCTAGCTGTTTACTTAGAGAAAATATGCTTCACTTTTACTGGCAGGAGAAAAGCCTGGGTTTTAAAAGTAGAAAGTAAGTAGGGATTTCATTCGTTGTTTTTAATTATGTCCATATAATATATTTATTTGGTGTTGAATAGCTTACACCAGCAGTGCAATTATTAATCTCAATTTATTTAATCCACACTGAAGCTTAAATGTTTATAATGTTATCCTAAGTATTAATTACTTCTAGTATTGGTAGTGTAATAGTATTATAGTACAGTTCATAATTTAACAATATAATCAACATTATATACATTACAACTAGAGGAAACAAAGCATGATATACACCATTTCCCTTGTGACTAATAAGGAACGGTATTCTGTCTTCTAATCCATGTCCATGGCTACTGGTAGAACATAGCTGCTTCCTCTCCATAAACCATCACAAGCACCACTGCTGGGATATTTATTTCATATAATCTTCACAATTAAATGTAAGTTATGTTTTAAATATTTTTTAAAAGGTTTATTCATTTTTGAGAGAGAGAGAGAGAGCATGTGCAAGAAGATGCAGAGAGAGAGGGAGAAAGAGAGAATCTCCAGCAGACCACATGCTGAGTGTGGAGCCCAAAGTGGGGCTTGATCTCACCACCCTGAGATCATGACCTGTACCAAAACCAAGAGCCAGCTGTCTAACCAACTGAGCCACTCAGGCACCCCTGAGCCACACAGGTACCCCTAAATTATTGTTTGAGTATTCAATTTATTAGGGAATAATAATTTTCTAATGGAACATAGAATGATACTACTCACACACCTTGGTTCATGACACACTGTAATCATTGATATGAATCTGAGCCCTTATTACTTTATTTATTTAAATACATATTTATGTATTTTTAAGACTTTAATAAATATTTGTGAACTTAGTACCAAATTCAATTACTAGATCTTTAAAAATAATTTACATGTACTCATGTGTTTAATGTACTTTTCCTTATCCTATAACAGCGTCTATAACCAGAAGTATTGCTGTTCTGTATTTTAATAATGATTTTATGTTTGTAGGCATGTGCATGTGAATTTGTATATGTGTGTGTACCATAAATCAAAAAGAAAATGAGAAACAACTCAACAGCACAATGCATGAAAAGCCTAAATAGTCACTTCCTCAAAGAGGGGATCCAAATGTCCAATAAAATATAATGATAGGCTCAAACTTGGCATCATATAGAGGCAACTGAAGTTCATTATGAACACTGTTTTTTATCCATTTGATTGGAAATAATAAAAAAAGTCAAACAGTATTAAATTTGAGAGGTTGGGAATGAATAGAATTTCTTACATACTGGTGGGATAAAATTTTTGAAATATTTTGTTAACTGTGACTTAATTTACATTATTACCTTTGTCCTGGTCTTGCTTCATTGAATCAGTTTTAGGATATGCACCTCTGTTGCTAACGGTAACATGAATTTTAAAAAGTTAGACAAAATAATTTTAAAAATACAAAAAATGCGGGGCACCTGGGTGGCTCAGTGGGTTAAAAATACAAAAAATGCATGATGAGGCAGAAGTCTTACAAATCTTCCCCATAGACTATCATTCCAAACGTGTATACAAATACACATACTCTTGTCTGGCATAAAAACTTTCTGAATAATTTTTGGAACTTTTGGGAACTTGAATAGAAATAATCTCACTTTGAAGTATTATAGAATTTAAATGTAATTATTCAACCGTGCTGAATTTAAACCTGGAAGGGGAATACAAGGGCTGGAGAAAGAAATATACAATACTTATCACATAAAATACATAAAACTAGGGCCCTTCCAAATTTAACTATGTATGGTTTTAAAACTCAAATACAGAATTACATTTCTGTTCTTTCAGAGAACCAAACAATAACATTTTATAATACTTGTATTGATAATTGCAAAGATCTTTTGTGAGATTTATGAATTGGAACAAAAATGGCATTTACTGAATTTGCAGAAAAGCTAACTCATAAGAAGGTAAATGACCAAATATTGCATATAAGGCACATAAGCATAATATTTATTACCATAGAACATATGTGTTCACCTATATTTATTTCCATTTTCTATAATCAGATTAAGATATGTTAAAATATTCAGGAGTATTTGTGAGTGCAATTGAGAGATCAATATTAAAATATTTATACCTCATTTAAACAACTCTTATCCTGCCCTTTAGGTTGATTCCTTCAGAGGTTGATGACTACAAAATTCACTAACCCTTTCCTTCTTAAATATTTCATGTTATCTCCTGTATGGTGGTTGATTTTATGTGTCGACTACTGATTCTGCTTTTCTCCAGAAGCTTTACTAAAACACCCTGCAATGGAAAATCTATGCTACGGGGAATGCCAGTAAAGGTACTGAATGGCAATAATTTCCGACGTGTTTAGTCTTATGCCAGGTAACTTGAAAGCCTTGAAACTCACAGCTATTGAACATCTATTCTTTTGTCAGTAATTAAATTTAAAATATTTTTACATCTTTCCAGCTTAATTCAATGCCTTGGAATTTGTAACACGTTTCTATGATAGACACAGTGGTGCCACTTTAATGTGCTCCGATTACCCTAACAAAATAACAGACTGGGCGTCTTAGAGAATAGGTATTCATTTTCTCACAGTTCTGAAGGATTTCTAGCTTTCAGATCACTTCATGATCAAAGTGGTGGCAAATTTGGTTTGTGGTGAGAGTTACCTTTCTGGCTACCTGATTCAAATGTCTCTTCCACTTCTTACAAGTGCACCAGCCCTACAAAATTAGTCCCCCACTCTCCTGACCTCATCTAACCTTAATTACCTCCCTGAAGGTCCTATTTCCAACACAGTCATATTATGGGTTAGGGCCTCAACATATGAATTTAGAGAGGCACATTACACAGTCTCTAACACTATCCAATTATTCTACCTATGCCCCACATATTTCCTAGGCCCGCTACAGTTAGATGGGGACATTGACTAGTTGTAGCCAACAAGATTGTTACTTTGAGATCTAAGTATAAAAGAACGAAAACAGAGCTATCTAGTGATCTCTTCCTCTGCCACCGTGACTGAGAAGACATTGTGCTCCAGACTATTTAATACAGAATTGTGGAGCCTACATCAGCCTGGGTCTCAGAGAGACTGCAGATCACAGCACCCTTGCCAAACTGTATTGGGTATGTAACATTATTGGAAAATAAGCATATTTAGCTTACCCACTGTAAAATTGAGGTTGCTTGTTATTGCCACTTGCATGGATTTATACCCTACAGAGTGGTAGTTAGAGATGCAAGAGTCACCTTGGTTTAAATACAAACTCTGCCACATATGAAATGTGTAAATTCAGGGAAGTCTCTTGATATCGTTCACATTCTTCATTTATAAAATGAGTAATTAATAATGCCTATTTCATAATAATGTCCATGTCATGAAGATTAAATGAAAGATTGAATGTAAAGTGCTCTCCAAAGTGCTTTGTTTAATAGAGGATTGATAACTGTCTGGGATTTTTATGTTGAGAATCTGTGGCTCAGAGTTTATACAAAGGTTGACGATAAAAGTTAAATATTCAGGGGCGCCTGGGTGGCTCAGTGGGTTAAAGCTTCTGCCTTTTGCTCAGGTCATGATCCCAGGGTCCTGGGATTGAGCCCCGCATTGGGCTCTCTGCTTAGCAGGGAGCCTGCTTCCTCCTCTCTCTCTCTGCCTGCTTCTCTGCCTACTTGTGATTTCTGTCTGTCAAATAAATAAATAAAATCTTAAAAAAAAAAAAAAGTTAAATATTCAGAGTAATGTGGGAAGTTCATAGACAGTTGGTAAGGGCCAGAACAGGGAATAACAACTGAACTGACAAGTCATTTGGCACTGTATAGATATAACTCTAAAAAGACAGTGATACTCACATATACAGAAATAAGCTGAGAAAATGCAGGTTCACACCTAACCCTATATTTTATATATATGTATATATATATATATATATATATACATATATATATACTTTTATGACCAAGAGAAATTCCCTTAGAATTTTTACTCATTCATGGACTTCAGAAGCCAAAATTACCACATCCATACAAGGACGAGGCATTACATCTCCTGACTATTTGATCATAAACATGTATTAACATTCACTCATGATGTATGAAAAAGCAGTTCTGGTTGCTCTTGTTAATCTACAAAGCATCATTTTTATAATTTCTGTGGTCCACATACTCTCAAACTCCATAATTTCAATATTTTAAAAGAATATAGCAACTGTCAGAAAAAGTTTTATATGAAAATAAGTCACAAACAGACACTTCTCTCAGTTTAAATCTTTTTTTTTTTTAATTTTATTTATTTGACAGACAGAGATCACGAGTAGACAGAGAGGCAACTTCTCTCAGTTTAATGTGCTAAACTCTTCTGTAATCTCTTGGTTATAATGGATGTGCACTGACATTGCCCTGACACAGTAAAAATATTGGGCATCTCTAATGCACTTGGTCATATAAATGTCTCAGCTCTGGCAGTTTTCCTGAGGGTGCCAAAACTGTACGCATCCCAGAGAGTCCCACCATGAGAAGCAAAGGAAGACTGAAAGCCACAAGTTAGTTTGCACAATAGTATGGACAAGTTCCAAAGTCAGAGAATACGGGCTACTGCGCTCACTACTCCATGATGTTGGCCAAGTTACTGAGCATCTGTGCGTTTCTTTCTTTCGCTTCATAAATATGAAATTTCAAATATGTAAATATTAAGTTGTTCAAAATGAAACTTGAAAAAAAGGAGGAGGGTGTCTACTACCCCCAGTCTAGGTGTGAGAACTGAATGAGAATTCAATTAAAGTCCTAAGGACAATGCCTGAAACATAGTAAACCATCAATAAATGTTAACCTTTATTGTCAGCAACTAAGAAAAATTTAAACTCATGTTCTATTAAAAAAGGTATTACAATAATGGCTTTCAGCACAGAGGAGGTGAAAGTGCCACTGCCTTTTGTCATCCTGAGTCTGGATTCGTCTGACACCAGCCACCTCTACCATGCCGCCTAAGTTCAACCCCAAGATCAAAGTCATATACCTGACATACAGTGGTAGGGAAGTCAATGCCACATCTGCCCTGGCCCCAAAGATTGGGCCCCTAGGTCTGACTCCAAAAAAGGTTGGTGATGACATCACCAAGGCAACTGGTGAAGGCGAGGGTCTGAGGATTACAGTGAAACTGACCATTCAGAACAGGCCCAGACTGAAGTGGTACCTTCTGCCTCTGCCCTGATTATCAAAGCCTTCAAGGAACCACCAAGAGACAGAAAGCAACAGAAAAACATGAAACACAGTGGAAATACTTTTAATGAGAGTGTCAACATCGCCTAACAGATGTGGCAACAATCTTTAGCCAGAGAACTCTCTGGAACCATTAAAGAGATCCTGAGGACTGCTCAGTCCGTGAGCTGCAATGTTGATGGCTGCCACCCTCATGATATCACAGATGACATCAGTGGATTGCCCAGCTAGTTACAACTGTAAAGGAAAATATTTCAGCAAAGGGTTATTTTACAACAACAAATACAAAAATGCATTATAATAATCAAGGGACAGAGACTAGAATGATCCATATAGTAATGGACTGGAGTTGGAGACATCAGTAAGAACTTAGCTTAATATGTCACATATAGTTGCAAATAGAAATATTTATACACATGTGTATATACACAAGTTAGTACACACACATATATTTCTTTGTGCATTCAGCTGAGAGGTCTACCCCAGGAGCAAGGAGCACAGATCTTAATTTCTAATGCTGAACCAGAAGCTCCTTGGAGAAATGGCTGATTCAAGGACTGGAGAAGGAATTATAGAAGATAAGCTCGGTATGTCAGGAAGTAAGAACATACTAAAAAACAAAACAAACAAAAAAAAAATACAAAACATTTTTGGAGTTATGTGGGAGTATGTGAAAAGGACATGGGAGCCAACTAAAAGGCTCCCAGTAGCCAAAACTGGAAAATTTTGAGCAAAAAAATAACTCAGATTATTATCCAAGATATAAAATTAGTATCTGAGTTTATACCAATATATAAAAGTAATTGAACAAATTAATGGAGACGAGACAATGTCTCTTGCAGAAGAATTCCAGATAATTATGTAGATACTTTTCCCCTATGGGGGGACAGCATAAATCCCAACTCCATAAATGTGACTGTTGGGAGTGGCTCTTCCAAAGAATAAAGACTCCCAAGAGTCTGTCCTGACCCAATCTTCGGGGCAAGGGCAGACATGGCATTGACTCCCCCACTAGTTCATGTTAGGTGTATGACTTTGGAATTTTCTATTCTAAAAGTAGAAAGGTGAGGGAAAGAGTAACTTTAAATTGGAGAAATCTGACAAACACTACCTCAGCCAGAGTTACCATCAGTAGTCATGAATCATGATGCTAGTGTACATCTTTCCTATAATGTGATGAAAATAGCACTTCCTGTCTGTGATCTTCCTCCCTAAATCCCATAGCCCAAGTCTAGGAATGCGAAAAACATCTGAAAAATTCCAATGGAGAAGAATCCTACAAAATATCTCACCAGCAATCTCTAAAACTGTCAGATTGATCAGAAACAAGGAAAGTGAGAAAATGTCACAGCCTATAGGAGCCTAAGGAGGCATGACAATTAAATGTAATATGACATACTGAATGAGATCCTGGAAAAGAAAGAAGATATTAGGTCAAAACTTAGCAACTGTGAATGAATTACAGATTTTAATTAATAATAGTGTGTCAATATTGGTTCATTAATTGCAGTAAATATGCCATACTAATGTAAAGTGTTAATAATAGAGTATACTGTGAGCTGTGTAAGCTTGATGATTCACAGACCTGTACCCCTGGGGCAAATAATACATTATATGTTAATAATAATTTTTAAAAAAGTATACTGGGTGTTGGGTATACAGGAATGCTCTTTACTGTCTTCTCAATTTTCCTGTTATTCCAAAACTGTTCTAAAAAATAGTACTAAAAATGTATTACAATAATTAGAAGCATTTTCTTTAAGATCTTATTTAATCATTTTATGAAAAGTGCTTTCACATTACAATGATAGAGTTCAATTCTACCTCTGCCACTTTGCAGATGTATACATCAGCACAATTTCTTAAAGACAAGGTACTCTTTTATGTGTACAATGAAGATATAAACAACCTCAGGGATGTGGCAATGAGAAAAAAAGAAAATGAAACCAAATACCTGGAGCTCTCAAAACAATGCTAGTCACAGAAAGCTTAAATCTGCCCAAGAGTATGCAAATGGAATATAGAGAGCCAGGATTACGATTTGGCTCCATGAGATCCCACTCCCCCTGCTCTTGCCATTATCCAACACTGGTTGTAATTCAAAAATCAGAATTCAGCCATTAAAGTGGGCCAGTCTGGAACACTTACTGCCTTCAATAGCCCCTCAGCTGGGCTATGACATCGCTTAGCACTGACAATGTGAACTTGGAGCCTGTGTATAATAGTCATTGTAAGTCCCTCCCTTGAGATCTGGCTGAAATGCTGACAGTAGGTGATGATGGTATAGAGCCAGTTGGAAGTAATGAAGACATGAAGATGAGGGGATGACAGCAAAGCAGGTATAGAATACTGAAAGGAAGGCAGAAGGTTAAAAACTATCTATCTTGTCTTCAACTGAATTTTTCTGTTTTCCTGGCTTTCTGGAACTAGATTGCTAAGTTCAGTTAAATTCAACACACTCTGATTAGGTATCCATCCTCATATAGTTCAGGATCAATATAGCACACATTATAGCATGGCAATTTTATTCAACATCACATAATTTAAAACAACCACCTTTTTTTTTAATTTATTTATTTAATTATTTTTTTTTTTCATTCCATAAGTAGCTTGGGCATTTTAGGTAAGGAAGCCAAGGCCAAGTAAATTTTCAAAATGAAAGACTTCACAAAAGCATTATGGTAGTAACAGACCTCTACAAACTATATCCTTAGCTCCCCCAGGTCACACATTCCCTCTTCTGTGCCAGGAGGTTTGAGAGAATATGTGTTCAGCATCACAAGAGGCACTGAGGGCAACACAAGACTGAATACGGTATGACTGCTCTCCTCTAGGTGCTCAAACATAGACAAGGCAGATGCACAGTGGTAATTATAGAACACATTTTGTGCCTTGGTAAAGGTCTGAAAGTATAGATATGAGAGCTATAGCTCAGTTCTTATTAATCCCCCACATCCCCCAACACCTCACAGCTGCATATGTCTGATCAAATTTATACAAATCATCACATTTACATCAAATCAATCTGAGACCTCAAGTTCAGTGGTCTATAGCCACTACTTTACACTAACAACTACTGATGCAGCCAGCAAACTCTAGACATGCTTTTTCTTTTTTAAAAGAAGGATGTCATCCTAATTAAATGGGGAAAAAATTAACTAAAGAAGAACTAGGTTATATAATGAAAAAATGAGGGTACTTCAAAAGATGATTTCCCCAAAGTATTAGAAATCATTATATATAGATTAGATCTATAGGAAATAGATTACAAAGACAGATCCTAAAAATATATAAATAAAGCTATAAATATGTAAACCATGGTCACATTATGAAGTTTGAAATATGTAACTTTTCAGCAAGGCTGCTCATAAAAATGTTACCATGACTTACAGCACGTTCTGACGTTATATGTCAGAACTCCTTAGGAATTTAATATAATTTCCTTCCGCTGTGAATTATGGACTCTTCTTGCTTTTTTTTTCCCCACCATCTCTGAGCCGCATCAACTGTTTCTAAGAAACAGAAGTTGAAAGCACTGGGGAAGAATCTTACGTACAGAACATAATCTATTTTTAGACTTTAGCTCATTCTGACGTGAATGCAAGATCTACTGCAGCTACAATACCTGGGAATTTCCTGTGCTTAGTAAACAAGGTCAATATACAGCACTCACTCCATCTAAAACCGTAAAACTCACCAAATAATTGACATAGGTTTTAACGTAGGATTGAAAAAGGCTTGAAAATGTCACGAATCACCGAATCAGGTCACTGTAATAAACAAAGAGAAGTCTAAATGGAAAATGTTTTAAATATTCAACAAAGGAAGCAAGGAGAAGAGGAAAAAAATGGGCAGGGGGAAGGGTCTCTTCGTCCTCTCAGGCCGCTAGAGCAAAATACCATAGACAGGGTTTCTGATAAACAACAGAAATTACTGCTTACAGCTCTGGAGACCAGGAAGTCCAAGATCAAGGCACTGGCAGATTTGTGTCTGGTGAGGTTCAGCTTCTTCCCTGCGGGCTGACTTCTCACTGTAACCTCACATATTCAAGGGGACGAGGCAGCTCTCTCCTAGGTCCCTCTTAGGACAGCACTACTTCCATTGATGACGGCTTCCCCCCCATGATAAAATCACCTCCCAAAGGCTCTATTTCCTCATACCATCACCTTGGGCATTAGGTCTCAACATAGGGATTTGGGGAGGACAGACACCCCAGACTAAAGCAGAGGGGGAGGCAAAGGACAGGGCAGAGCTGAAACTGACTCTCCCCTCATCCCTGCACAATGTTGGCACTAGGTATTCTCACATGTATCCTTTCACTTCATTTTCATGTAGCTTTCTGTCATTGAGACCTTCTTTGAGCCTCAGTCTCCTCATCATTTAAACCTTAAAAATGGCTGTGAAGATGAGCAATATATATTCTCACCTAATGCCTGATAGTTAGGAGATAATAAATGTCCAGGATCAGTATCAACTGCCTTCATCTATACATCTGTTTCCTAGAAAAGCCTCTCAAGAACACTTCCGCCCCCTCACAATGGGGGGAGAAAAAGGAAAAAGGAGGCGTTATTATCCTCCTTTAAAATAGGTAGATTCAGAGTCATCAGGCATCAGCTGGCGTCTGAGAGAACTATTTCCAGGAAGTAAAAACTACTCTTTTTAGAGGAAATCAACACTTTCAAACCATTAGGAAACTGCTCACAGGACTGCTGCACACAGCACGTATGTCTAAGAAAAAATAATGCCCATTGAAGACTCAAACACGATTGAGAATAGCAGGAGACAGTTAAACCCAAGCCCACAAGGCTATAATACATTAAGGCCAATATAGAGTTTACCCTGAGGGTCATCATCTCTGTACTGGTATTTCCATGTTGCTTTTGCAAATTCATAGAAAAAATTTACAATTCACACATCACAGACTTAGTAAATACATAAAGAGTGAACACTGTGTTCCCTATTCTTTAAAACTACCCAGAACTACAAAACAGAATTTCCTCAATTTCTACATTTTACACTAAATTTGATTATTCTTCTTTTCAACATATTTCATGGATTCACTTTTTCTCTAAGTCATTTCCATGGTGTCAATAACTTTTGTAGCTATGTCTTATACTGTTCGAAGAATTAGACCTTGTACTACTGGAGAAATGGAACAAATTTTAGTGAAGAGAATGTAAGTGCTCAAGAAAGATTTTTAGCATAATATGTATCACACTTACATGTATATCTGATTCTCCTCTACTAGTTTTTATGGGCAGACTTTTTTAAACTTCAGATTATAGCCCCAAAAGGAAGTTCTTTTCTCCCCATTTCTCAGTTCTACCATATTCTCTATTGGCTTTATCATTATGTAAGACCTCTTCATATGGGAGCAAAGACAGTTGTCTGAAGAACTCCAGGATTTGTGGTTTGTAAGGTTCAGGATCAAAGTAACAAAGAATCCCCTCTTCTGCAGTATTCATATCAATCCTCAATAAAGAGGATTTATTGGCCTTATTACAATCATGGGCCCAGAGGCAGATTAATCATCATTTTTAAGTTTATATAGATCTTAAGACTGCTTCTCGGAGCAACTGAGTGGCTCAGTGGGTTAAAGCCTCTGCCTTCAGCTCATGTCATGATCCCAGGGTCCAGGGATGATCCCCACATCCAGCTCTCTGCTCAGCAGGGAGCCTGCTTCCTCCTCTCTCTCTACCTTGCCTCTCTGCCTACATGTGATCTCTGTCTGTCAAATAAGTAAATAAAATCTTAAAAAAAAAAAAAAAAAAGACTGCTTCTTCTTGAAATGAAGAAGGAAGGGCTGAGGACTTTAACCATACACACCACACGTGGTACAAGAGGCGGTAAGGCGCAGTTCTCAAAAACAAAGAAAAAAAGAAACAAACATAAATTTACATATCCACTCTATTTAATTCCGCTGAATTTTAGTCTTCTCATTTGTAAAATGTAAATAATAGCAACAATCTCCCTGGTCCACTGGGAAGATCGAATGAGAGAACACATGTAAATCCCCTGGCATGTGGGAGACATCCAATAAATATTAATTCCTCTCTTCCCAACTGAGACTGCAGAACATGGTAATTGGATCAAAGAATACATGATCAGTTGTAATCATCTTTGATATGTTCATAAAGAGTATGTCAACAGTACTAAGATGTATAAATAACAAAAGTCCATCTCTAAATTTTAGTTCAGGAGTTAAAGGAAAATCATAAATTATTAAAATGGCTGGAAGTTGTAATCCTGGCGCAGCACTTTGTTTTCAGTTGACTAACTTACTACACTTCAAGGTCCCTCATTATTCCATAACAATTTCATTGCTATTAAAAATGAAATTACAATGCAACAAAGCTTCATGAAGTTACTAGATGATTTCCCAATTTTTACCCTCTGTAGGTTAATCATGAATGTTATTCTCATTTCAGAAATCTCTAATGCCAATCTTACTATTCATGTCACAGTTAGCATTAACATACAGAACTTTCATTTAGAGACACACAACTAATGACACTCTAGTCTTGACAAAATAGCTATTTGATGTCCCAAACAGACTGACAACGGTTAGAACTGCCTCAATATTTCAGATTGAACATTCACAAAATAATTAGCAAGCTCAGAATAAGATAGCAAGAAAAATTGCTGTGTTCTTTCCAATTGAAAGGCCAGTGTTTATATATTTTATTGTGTGTCCTAGTCTTTACATACATTCTCTCCCAATACAGGATTTCACATCCTTCTTATCCATGAAAGTTCACATGCAGTATCTTCACATCTATCAAGTCTTCTAAATTATCTGTCACTCCCAGTTGAGTTGTGAAAGAGATCTACTCCAGCAGATATAAATGCTCTCAAGGTACTTTGCTAATATTTCTCCTGGAGAACAATTTAAATATTATACTTTACATTCTAAACATTATAGTCTTTTAATACCATTATACTCCAGAGGGTTCATAAAAAAGAGAAAGACAAGGACAATAGATCCAGTCCATAGTAATTTGGAACACTTAGTTTTGCCAGTGAACACAATCAAGAGAATTCTTTTAGAGAACAATGGATCTGTAGCTCATCCCAAAGGATATATCTTGATCCAAGAATATGTAAATCAAAGTGTATAGTAGATAAAAATGTGAGGTCCATCTTTTTCAAAATTATATTTTTTGTGAAATTCAAGGAAAATAACTTCACTTAAAAAAATTTCCCATCAACTCAGACTCTCTGGAGCAGAAAATGAGACCCTATTTTTGAAAAGCCCTAGATAGCTAAATTTACAAAGAAAAATATAGTTACCTTTAAGAAACACAAAAAAAATTTTAGAAAGATGGTTATGAAAAAAAAAAAAGAGAGATGGTTATGGAACACTAGCAAGAATAGTGTGAAAGAAATCAGTTACTCAAGTAGAAAAACCAGAAGAGATGACATATGCAGAGGTCAGATATTCAGAAGATCCTTTCTTGAAGTAAATACTGATGGACTGATGGATGAATCAAAATTATAACATGTGTTTGGCAATTGTTTCATTTTTTAAAAAATATTAAGCTTTTAAATTTTGATAATTTAACATTATCTGTAATCTTCAATCTTTGGTCTTATATTGGAAGATGCAAAAGAGCTTCAATTGTGTCATTTTTTTTTTAATCTCCTGTAGCAACTAACATGGATATAGGGGGAAAAATGTGTTAAATAAATGTTAGTTGGTAAGAAATGTCATGTTAAATATTATAAAATTATGTGATACCGAGAAAAACTTAACACCATGTATCATTATAACATATACTATTTCCATTAAAGATATAATTTAACTTGGGATTTTTTTTAATTTTTTTAAGATTTTATTTATTTATCTGTCAGAGAGAAAGACAACAAGGAACACAAGCAATGGGAGTGGGAGAGGGAGAACCAGACTCTGCACTGAGCAGGGAGACTGATGTGGGGCTCGATTCTAGGACCTTCGGACTGTGACCTGAGCTGAAGGCTTAACGACTGAGTTACCCAGGCGCCCCTTAACCTAGGATTTAGGCAAAAAGAAAAAAATAATACTTTTATAAATTGTAATCCTTGGGGATAAAAGTTTGACAACATAAGAAGCTCAGTATAGTAAGGGGCGCCTGGGTGGCTCAGTGGGTTAAGCCGCTGCCTTCGGCTCAGGTCATGATCCCGGGATCCTGGGATCGAGCCCCGCATTGGGCTCTCTGCTCAGCGGGGAGCCTGCTTCCTCCTCTCTCTCTGCCTGCCTCTCTGCCTATTTGTGATCTCTGTCTGTCAGATAAATTAAAAAAAAAAAAGAAGAAGCTCAGTATAGTAAATATAGAATTTTCACTTTTATTATGGAGATTATAAGGAATTATTGATGTTGATTTAATGACATGGAAGGCCAAACGTGTACCTTTGATTCCCATATCAATGCCTTCATTATTAATATAAACGTCCTCAGCTATGATAAAGGGTAAACACACCTGATTTTGCAATGCAGCGTAGTCAGCCGTCATCAGTCAGACTAATTCACCTTCTAGGTAATGGACTGTTATTTTCTTAGAAACAGAAGAATCAACCTGAAAAACTTGTATTTACTGGGAATAATATTTGAAGAGCATTTTCTATGGCCATACATAATTAAATCACAAATTCCTAGTGGGAAACCTGAGAATTAATCACATGAGGGAAAGAAATTTGGAATCAATCTGCATTCTACAAACACAGCATTTTATATTATATTGTCCTTTTTAAAAACATATCTTGTGGGCCAAAGATGATTTTAAAATCTGTGATGTATCTGAACAAGACCTCAGACATTAGTTTCTCTAAGAAATTGAAAATGGAATAGGTGGCAAGAATGTCGCCCAACATAAAATTGAGATAATAGTCTGTGTATAGCATGCTTCAAACATAAATCATCACTCTTTGTGACGGGCAAGAACTGACAAAAGTAAAATATCCACTGTATCTATAAAAATATAGGTTGCATCCATACAGAGTTACTAGGCTTATTGCTTTGACAGAAATAGTTTATCCCATTCAAACACTTGCTCATGTTTAGACTATCAATTTTGCTGACTTTTCTCTAAATTGAAAAGTTTTTGACTGAAGTAGCTAAAATAGTCAATTTTCTTAGTTTCCTATAGTTACATCTATGAAGATGATGTCCAATAAAATAGATTCTCTGAACTGAAATGAACTTTTTTATAATATATGGCATGAAGTTGAATTTTCAAACTTAAATATATACAGAAACCAGGCAAATAAGGTAAAAATTTGTGAATTATCCTATTGTAGACAACTGGAGAGCTCATGAGAACGATATATCTACAAAGGACAACTGAACAACCCATTAGCCACTCAGGTCAATCTAACCGTTGTCATGCAGGAATACAGAATGTTGTAATGTTTAGACTCAGGAACAGGATTTCTCAGTTTTACTGATTTTTAAGAAAATAAAAAATCCAGATATTTATGTGAAATCTTCTTATCTTTAAATGATGGAAAGCAATTCAAATATTTTACAAAATGGAAGTTAACATTGACTCCCTCTGTCTATATGTAGACCTGCTTGTATGTGTGTGTACATATATATGTTACTTATATGCATATATATATATAATAGTCTTAAAATAAATATGTGTATGTTTACACAAACCTATAAATATGTATGCATGATATATACATATACATAAACGTATATATCCTAATATACATTTGTATATATAAACATATATATAATTTACTTATATATATATTTATAAAGTATATATATATATATATATATATATATATATATAGAAAATTTACTTCTGGGCCACATCCATCCTGGATTTTGTTACCTTGACCTTCAGTGTAATGTAATATTTATTTCTCTCCTTTTTACAAAGAAGATGTGAAAGGTCATTTTTATCTCTTCTAGTACATGTGTAGAAATGCAATATGTATTAGTTAAATGAAATAAATACACAATAAACGTGCTGATAAACGTGACTTGGTAAAAATCACACTGTGGTCACTTGTGAGGACAACTGGTATAGGCATCTTTTAACTCCCAGTTAAAGGTCCCAGTTACCTTTGTTAACACTTCAGAGTCCATGAGGGAGTCCATTTCCTACAACAGGTTGACTTGAAAGGGAGAAATAAAATATTACGTAACCTCTCTCCTCTAAGTCCATATCTTACCACTGAGAGGGGAGAAGTCCTCCCTCTCAGCTCCAGAAAAGATGGAGCTAGTGTTTTTACTGTGCAGGAGATGAGGCACACTCTAATAGCTTCAGAGCAAGTGATAAAATTACCATCCTCCTCTATAGAGAAGATCATTGTGAGGGAAAATGCCACTAATAAGTAATCTTTTACTTAGATGATAGTTTGGTAAAAGATTTAAATACAAGTCCTCAAATTATAATTAACATGAGGGGAATGAATAAAATAAAGTTTAATAGCATCATGTGACAGAATAGTATATGGCCATTATAAAATGCATCTTTTTAGAATATGCAATGGAGGGGTGCCTGGGTGGCTCAGTGGGTTAAGCCGCTGCCTTCGGCTCAGGTCATGATCTCAGGGTCCTGGGATCGAGTCCCGCATCGGGCTCTCTGCTCAGCAAGGAGCCTGCTTCCCTCTCTCTCTCTCTCTCTCTGCCTGCCTCTCTGTCTACTTGTGATCTCTCTCTGTCAAATAAATAAATAAAATCTTAAAAAAAAAAAAAAAGAATATGCAATGGAATGGAAAATGCTTTTAACATAAGCCAAGTAGGTTGCAAATCTATAGCCTACAAATACTTATGAAAATGTTTGCAAAATATCTTTTAAAAAACTAAAGGTTACAAATCTATTTTAGAAATATATCTTCATTTTGTCTAGATCTTTATTTCTCTATATACTGATATCTATATTTTTATAATATTGTTATTAAAAATTCTGATGCTGCAGTGAGCTAACTTGTACAAAAATATTCTCTATACTGATATCTGTAGGAAACTCTCCTCCTCTGCCCCCTTTCTTTGTAGTACTTATGTAGTATATACACATAAAATCTAGATATATACTTTTATATGCCCAAGGGAATGATCTGGAAGTTATCCTCAAGTCATCCTCTTTTCTTGGCCCTCATGTCAAACCAGTCACTAATTTCTATAAATCTACCAATTATACCTCTCTAATGTTCCTCCTCCTTTCCATTCTTCCTGCCATTGCTCTTGTATCAACTTCTCAGTATTTCTTATCCACAGATAACTGACATTACAATCTAATAATCTCTTAGTTGCTGTCTCTGTACTATTTCTACATTTCACCTTTCCAATCCCCCTCATTGTCTGATTATTAAATTATTAAAATCCATCTTTTAAAACCTCATGCACCAAAGAAATCTTCCCCCAAATTCCCAGCATCCTAACTCTAAGGTAAGTTAGACTTCCCTCTCAAATTACAATATTCATACCCTCTATATTAATTTAGATTTATACGGTATTATGTGTATCTGTTTATGTATTACATCAGGACAGAAAAGCATGTATTTTTATCTTGTATCTCAATTCTTTAATTGAGAGTAAGAGAGACATTCTTTAGAGTAAGATGTTTAATTTTAGAATAAGATGACACAATCTTAGTATACAATCACAAAGCAATTTTTCTCCATCTGCTATATGATGAGTAAATTTAAGACAAGTAAGAGTTGGCTCAAAGCCATTACAGGTAAGGAATTTTCAGAGAAAAGTTTTTTGACCTCTGTCTGCCACTTTGAACATCACACCAAATAAAAGCCTTTCAAAATTGTCAAAGCATCTAGTTTTGGATGCTTTGCAACAATGCTTTCTGCACCTGAAGACAAATACAGAATTTCAGGATAAGGAAGCCTTTAGAACTCCAATGCTAATATTTGTTTCACTCTAACTTTGAAAGAATATCATGAGTGGTCATTCAATTAATTGGGTTTAATAGATAAAAGAATCCCCAATAAACTTAGATATTCTCTCCCTCTCTCCATCTTTCTTCCTTCCCACACTCATACTCTCCCTCCTCTGCCCTGTCTACTTTAAATGCTAGACAACAAACTTGGTCCACTACCCACATCTTATTACAATGAAACTTTCCATCCCCTCCAGTCAAGTATGGAGTATGCTACCTCATCCCTTGAATCTGGGACAATGTCATGACATGCTATAATCAACAGAATGTGGTAAGCAAGACTGTGCCACTTCCAAATCTAGGCCTTGCTCTCTTTCACTCTTTCAGTTTACCAAGCAAGCATGCAGATAAGCCCTGAGGAGTCTGCTAGCTGATGAGACATATGACCCTATCACCACTGTCATCCCAGCCAACATTTACCCAATGCCCAGAGGCAGAACCTCCTAAAATATCTATATTTTATCTAATGTGTAACTAACCACAGAAGCATAAGGGTGCCCAGCCATGACAAAAGAATTTCCCAAATGAGTCCTGACCAATTTGCTGACCTAGAGAATCGTGAACTAAATAAATGGCTACTGTAATAAAGCACTAAATCTGGAGGTAATCTAGTACAACATAAACTAATTGATATAAGCCCTTTGTGCTTTAGTTTTCTCATTTATAAAATGGGAATAACATTATTGCCTATCTCTTATAGGTAATCTGAGTATAAACTGAGAAAATTTATTAAAATGATTTGAACAGTGCCCAACACATATAAGAATAAAGTTAACTATTATTATTTCAATTTAGTGTACCTGGGCTTGAAGCAGGTTATTCTAAGACTCTCAGTTCTGACTTTTCTTATTTCAAATATATTTGCAAATACACTATTTAGAAAACAAAATGAGAAAAACTTGATTACAAGGAAAATGTATTATGTTCATCACCCTTAGAGGCATTATGACCCAAACATTAGCATTTACACCTAAAAACTGCTAACTTCAATTTATGTCCATGCAAATACTTGCATAGGCAGGTAACTGGCCTCTATGTAAAAAGGTAGAGTAGAAAGATAGAACTTTAAATGTGTATTAAATATATGTTTGTGGAATGCCCAGATGTTCTGATAATAGTATAGAAAAGGTAATGCCTATACTATTAGCAATATTTCAACCAGCAATTACTAGTACCGTGTGATAGCCACCACACAAAGCATGCTGTAATTGCCATACTAGAGTATTAAGTCATAGTATCTTCATAATAACCTATGAAGTAATTAGAAGTACATAATAAAGGGTTACGTGTGTCTAGGAACAAATGAAAACACTGGATCTCAAAGAAAAGGTCAGTTATAGATTTGGACACAAATATGATTTTAAAATCATAAGCATGTAGGTATGGATAACAAGATGAAGTGAGAGAGCAATAAATGCTGTGTCCATGTCTCTTAAGTGAGGGTGATGATTGATATCCCAATGAACATCAGGAGAATTTTCACATTATACCCATCTGCTTTTACTCCTTCTTTTTCTGTTACTCCTCTTTCAGTGGGGTTGATATATATCCATGCATGCTACTCCATGACGTTTTTCCTAAACTTTCCAGGCCACAGAGGGAAATTTACTACTTAGGAATGCACGAGTTGAATATTGTCTAAGTGGTAATAATACCTTTCTTATACCCTTCACCAAACTAATAACACAGGCCTACATACAGCCCTTATGAAGTTTTAATCTAGAAGCTTAAAATGGATTTCCTATGGGTTTTTTAGAGAACATAAAGGAGGACTAAATTTTTAAAGATACCAACAAATCGGCACTGATTTAGAAGTTAGCATTAGATTGGAATGGAAGTGACAAAAGAGAAGCTAAAGTAATAATACATTAGAAAACTCTGGACTTGCCTCCTAGGAAATGAAGACTGAATGGCACTGTCAATTGATAACACCTATATGCTCTGAAAACAGTAGCCAGTAGATCATGACCTTTCTCCCTTGGTAAGGAAACTTGAATCTGGGAATCAAAAGGTCAAAATGGGATTGACTGCTCTGCTAGTATCCTTAATGATTAACTAGGAAAATAGTTGTTTCATCTCCCTATGACTCTGCTGGTTTTAGAAATTTAAGTTCTCCGAAGAGGAATTTTTCTACCAAAGGATTAAACAAGAGTTTCTTTGAAATGGATGTTGAAATTTCTACTAGGTCACTTTGTATTCCTCATGCCACTAAATCTACAGGGGAAAAAGGAATTACTGTTCTGGCCAGGGTGATTGTTCCTGCTTTTCAAGAGGAAATAGAATTACCACTGGGATAATGGGATAATAGAGAGGTATATCTAGAGCCTAAAATTGTAGGAGAACCACTCAGCACAATTAATAAAAAGCTGTGACAATGAAGTATTTGCAGGATGATAAATACCACAAACATTTCAATAGATAAGGTTTAGATCCTTGTAAAGAACCAAGACCAGCTGATATAATAATTTATGGCCAAGGAAACAATGGTCAAGAATGAAGTTTTAAAAATAACCTACAACTGTGTGACTACAGGACACTAGCAGCTGTGCATATTTTACTTCTGACCTTGACATGTACATATTTATACACCTTAACTGATTTCATTTTTCTTTTCACATTCCCTTTCTACTGGATATGAGGTGTATTAATAATAGTTAACTTTGTAATTCAATACTTCAGTTATAGTATCACCAAAGAAAAAGTGAGTGACCTAAAAAAAAAAAAAAAAGCAACGAACATAATCTCAAGGTAGATAAATAACATATAGGGCTTTGCATGGGACCATGTATATAAGAGGAGTTATATTGTGGTAGGTAGAGGGTGGTGCTACATTGGTCTTTATTTGGAAGTTAAGTTTAAATTAAATGCCATTTATGGATGCTGAGTTGAGTAAAGAGGTGAGCTGTGTTGGACTGTCTGTTGACAAGCCAATAGCACCACAACTTATTATAAGGTTTTCTTGCAAAACAAAAGAGAAGTTAGCATTACATTCCCCCAACTCCTTTTCTCAGTGGTTTGAGGTTACAGTTTTCCAATGAAAGGCACTTAGTTGAGATTCAGAGGATGAAAAAAAGTAAAAATCATCATCTCTGGAGGCAATTATAGCCAGATATTTTGTCAAGTTTGTGACTCATAGCTGCTTCCCAGTGAGTCCTATGAACAACTCACTTTGATACTGCTGACAGAGATAATTGGTGGGAGTTTTCCAGAGTCTTCACAATTTCAGCATATCTCTAGCAAACTCTTAAGAACCATCCAATTTGTTACTTCAAGCTAAGAAAATCACTAGTAGTTTCCCTGACATTTGCTTCCCTTGCTCTTCCGGTAATTGGGTAAGCTCCTAATTCTCTATATTAATTTATTCGATGCTTGGAAGAAATAGAATGACTTCTGTTTACTCACTAATATATTCCCACCAAGGACATTCTCTAGAAGTTGCTTACAATACTTTTGCCAGAACTTAGTATAATGAAAGATGAGAAATATGGTCTTTTTCAGAATTTTTAAGCTGACCATAGGCCAGCTTAAAATCATTGATTCTGTTACTAAGAAATGAGAGTTGCCTTGATGACAATTCTACCTCAAATAGTATGATCCACTTTTGGAGGGGTAGGGGTTTGTTCTTCCTCATTCTAGGGATCACCTTTAAGCTATTTTTCATAGCACTATTTTAGAAGTCTCAAGCAAAAGAAAATAAACATCAGACACCTACATGAGAGAAATTTCTTAAATACTATGTTTGTTGATCCAAATGATTTTGTGTTTTGTTTTTTTGTTTTTTGTTTTTTTTTTTAGTTTGATTACCCCTATGATTTTACTCAAGATGTTATTTTGGATGTCATCAAAAACACACACGCACAAACATTATCTAACACCTCCCTGAGCCTCAGTTTCTTCAGTTTTAAAGAGAAATAATAGCACTTTGGTCCTGTTTACTACTCATGGATATTTTAGTGATAAAATGAGAGATGGATGTAAAAATATTTTGTGACTGACAAAGTCTTATGCAAATATAAAGGCTTAAAAATAGTATTACTTTAGTGGCTACATCAAAGTGTTCTACTGGTTTATTTTGCAAAAGTTCTAATCTCAGAAGGAGAGATCTATACATAGCTCTGGCAGTACCATGAAATGGATAAAGTTGCCCTCCTTTTCGCAATTTCTTCTGACATCTTTAAGTAACCCAGAGCAAAGAGCTTAGCTGAGTCACTCTCCCCATACCAGGATGACCCCAGCAAGCATGTTCTTGCCACTGGCAATGCTGCTTGTGAATCTTAACATTCACGGTCACTGCTTATGGGCTGACAGCTGGGATTTAAAATACTTGTAGCTAAATCATAAGAGCAGCTGAAAAGCACAAGCCATCTGCTGCAGGTGTGCTCTAAAATACCCTCAAATTCATCAAATCCACGTTGACACCCATTAACAAAGCATTTAGTGGTGCAAGTTCTCTTCAGTAGTCTTATCTGGGGTTAACTCCAAAATATATCAATACACTTTGTGTCTTATTCACAGGAAACAGTCACTGTCCTCAGCCAGGTATATTCTGACAGAGTGCTGTTCACATGGCAACACCCATCAGACCTCATGGAAGCTGGTGACCTGGCACATCTTGGCTTTGCACCTAATCTGTCTGGACCGGACGTTTATTGAATAGGTACTTGCACTGCAGACAGAATTTTACCTATTTCATTACAATCCATTGCGTTGACTTCATCAGCTGCAAAAATAGCCAGAATGCACAATAAGCCCTGGGCTTAAATTTCCAGGAAACTAAAGTTTACATTTGCAGTTTATTTTTGCTCTACTTAAGTGCACATACCTGCTTCTGTGTCATGCCATTCTGTCCTATGTCTTATGTACTCATGATGTTCATGGCCCACCCACGTCCCTGCTGTGTTCTACACTGGTCTAACTTTTCATGAATGTTCCAGGTATACCATAAAAACTAGAAATTTCAATTTTTTAAAGTTGGGCAATGATTGCAATAATCTATTTTTAATATGTTTTAAAGGATCTTCCATAAATTCTTATGTCTTAATAGAAGATGCTTTGTAATTAAGAAATGATCTGCTGAGCCTTGTATGTATTCTTCAGCAGATTATGTTCAACTGTAAGATTACTCAGTTTTGCTACACTCTTCCTCCATTTATAGAATAATGTACACATCTAAATACTATGGTTTGGGAAGCCCTGGAGATCCCCCCAAAATAGATATTTTCTAATATAAGTGTTATGGAAAATATAGGTAAAGACAGGAGAGCCAAGCCTAGAGCTCTACTGTAGTCACTTGCAAGGGCAAGTTTTTAGCACTCCCAATGTGGCTACTGCAGCTCAAGATCTAAAATTCTAATTTAATTAGTTTGAATCTGCATTTAAAAACTTAAATGTTATGCAATATTTTCCCATTAAACATAATTCTAAACACACTTTAACCATTGAAAATTTAGTACCCAAATTGAGAAGTGCTATTAGTGTAAGATTTTGAAGGCAACTTATGAAAAGAAGAAGAATGTATAATAATGCAAAACAATGTAAAATAACTTTCACTAATATCTTTAATATTGATTACATTTTGAAATGATAACATTTTGGATATCTACAGTTAAATAAAATTATTAAAATTAATATCGCCTGTTTCTTTTTACTTTTCCTTACTGTGGTTAGCATCAAATTTAAATGTATATACTATTTGCACTATTATTTTCACTTGTAACATTTCCAAAATGACAAAGTCAACAGAATTCCCTTTCTTTGATGTCTGCCTTTACCCAGTGAAGTTTACTTTAAACTCTTCTCATCCTGTCCAAGAGTCCTAATCCTTCCCACTCTACATTTTCCTGTTTCAGACACCTGCTCAAAGTAAGTGTCAGAACGAAACTATGTTATAGCAAAGAGAGAGACCCTGATCCTTCTGAAAAAAAAAATCATAATGATAATAATAAGGTATATGGAAGTGAGTGTAGATCACTCATAGGAATGCATTTATATGTAGAAACAGTGAGGATTAAGGCAGGAAAAATAAAGATGGTGTCTGGACATCATGAATTTTATTTGAAGCCATTTCCCAACAAAATATCTTCATCAAGTTTTTTTGTTTGTTTTTGTTTTTTAAAGATTTTATTTATTTATTTGACAGAGATAGCAAGAGAGGGAATACAAGCAGGGTGAGTGGGGGAGGGAGAAGCAGGCTTCCCACAGAGCAGGAAGCCCAATGCAGGGCTCCATTCCAGGGTCCTGGGATCATGACCTGAGCCAAAGGCAGAAGCTTAAGAACTGAGCCACCCAGGTGCCCCTCTTCATCAAGTTCTTATGTTGAGTCATTGTAGTACCAAATCTTGTGTTTTGCATACATCATAGCCTTTTTTTCAGTTGTTTATGGGATTTAACGAAACCCTTATTATATTTAACTGGGATTATACATTGAATTCTAACAAACCAATTAGAATATTCTAGCATGATTAATAAAATCAACATGTATTTAATAAGTAGTAGCTTTTGAAGTAATTTTATTTTAAATTCTTCTAAATTAAGGTTAGATTTGGATTCTCTTGTTAATATCAAAATTACACTTAAGGGAAGAGTATAACTATTTGGAAATAAATACTAGATGTCTGAGAAAACATCCCGTCATTGCTTAATATAAAATAACCCAACTCATGATTTCCAAATTGTGCTTCATATAGTCCTTCTGGATTCTCCCCAAAATGACAAAAATGTCTCTTGTGAAAAAGATCATGGCTGGCATGCATTTCCTTATTTTCAGTTATGGCTTTAATCTATAGGAGCTCCCTTATTGGAGAGAAACTCAGACAGTGGTTGAAAATGTAAGCTTTTACATTAAATAAATTTGAGTCCGTATCTGGGATTTGCCACTTAGTGGATATGGTATCTAAGGCAGTTTCCTCACAGGAAAAAACACGGATGATAATCCTTACTTCATAGTGGTTTGTGAGTGTTATTTTGGACAACAACAACAACAACAACAAAATCTGTGTACAGCACTTAAGCCAGCACCAGACAAAGATTATCCTCTCAGTCTAAAAGAACTACTACAGTTTATCTGTTTTATAGATGAAAGTATTTGGCAAGATTCATTCAATTTTAAGAATTATTAGATGAAATGTCTTATAGCCTTTAATTTGAAGCTTCTTTTTCTTTGTTTTAGATTTGATACTTGAGAAAAATCGCACACTTAACTAAAGCAGAAAGCCTGAAGAGGAACGTTAGAAATTAGAAAGCTTTCTTTCAGCAGTGGATGAGTGGGATAAGACCTGATCAGTCTATAGGTCATGCAGTAGTAGTATTTGTTCACATTTATTATGAGACCAAAACCTATCCCAACACGCCTAACCAATACTACCAGTCAACTCAGTGAAACGGCTTATTCCTTTCTATCTCTACCTCACTTGTGTTTCATTCTCAAAACAGATAACAGGAAAAAAAAAAAGTATAAATACTATCACAAATATTAATTCAAGTGCTTATACTGATAAATTCATCAGAAATGTCTAAAGGCAACTTGAAAAATCAGAAGTTTCCTTCATTTACCTTCCTCTTGCAAAAATCTTTTTGTTCCCAAACCATTATCCCATCACTTAATGATTAGTACTGCCCCAAACTTTGAAAGGTTGTGATGCCCAGGGTGCCTGGTTGGCTCATACAGTGGTGCATTTAACTCTTGATCTCAAGGTTGTTGAGTTCGCACATTATGTTGGGTGTAGGGAATATTTGAGAGTAATGTTTTAAAAAATAATAATAATAAGGCAAAAAAGAAGAAGAAAAATTCTGTGATTCTCACCTGAATACCTCATTTTAAATTATCTCCCATTTATAAAACTTCTTCATTCTTCAAGATCTCTTCAACTTCAAGACAACTAAAACCTTCCATTATTGATTAAGACTTCTTTGATGGCTAACCCTCTTTCTTTCCATAAATTATATTCACAATTGAGTCAGCTTCATACTAAAATGAAGCCCTTAATTGTTTTCTCCTTGTTCGTGCATATACACTTTGCATCCTAACTGGGTTGCAGATTATTTAAGGACACCATTATAATGTATACTAGGTATAGGATAAATGCTTGTCAATTGAATTCTCAGCAAGGCTTCAAGCCAACAGTTAATTTAAGGAACTTTTAGCACCAGCCAGAGGATCTTATACTGTTAGCCTATAGATGTTAAACTAGTGTGTATGTTGCAAGATCTATTTTAAAATCTTAGCATAGTCAGACATAAACATAATAAAAAGTTTGTCATTTGCTGTTATAGTCTACTAGTATTAAATACCTATCTTAAACTTCATCCCAGTTAGTTGCACTCAACCCAGATGAACCACGAGAGACTGTAGAATCTGAGAAACAGACTGAGGGTTTTGGAGGGGAGGAGGGTGGGGGGGTTGGGTGAGCCAGGTGGTGGGTATTAAGGAGGGCACATACTGCATGGAGCACTGGGTGTGGTGCATAAACAATGAATCTTGGAACACTGAAAAAAAATTCAATTTAAAAAAATAGATACATTGGGAAGGTATTTCATCAAAAATATAAAACAGGGATACATTTTTCCAAAAACCATTTTGTTCTTCAGATTGTGTTTTAATCTCAATACATTTATGAGCTCTTGATGCCAGTCAATGTGACAACAGAAACAGTGCTGATAGCTGGATTTGCCACTACCCTCATTCTTAGCCGCTGTAACTGGTAAAATAACTGTATCACTGCCTTAGATAAACTTACTGACAAGGGATCTTTAAGAGTTCTAGCTTGCCAATCCTAAAGAAAAAAAAAATTTCTCCCTAATCTTCCCCCAAATATTTTAGGGAGTAAAGTTCCACTTCCATCTGCCACCAGGATACAACCCTTCTCTTCTGCTTTAGGCTATACCCCAGGATGTAAGGCTGGACTTGCTGTGCTCCAGTGGCCAAGGAGTGGAAAACTCCACAAATCCCTGATGTTCTACTCAGATCACAAATTGCAACTCCATTGTTTTGCAATGTTTGTGATATTCCTCTTGAAATAATAGCACTTATAGTAAAATTAAGTGAATTCACTCAGGTTTAAGTTATAGTCATTAAAAAAGGATTCTTTGGTTTTGAATAAATCCATAAAGAGGAAGAACTAATTTCACGGGGTTGAGAGGGGAAGGAATAAGTGAAATAATACTTAGACCTAACCAGAATAGAAGAATCTTTGCTATTTATTAGTCTCAACTAACAAAACAAATCAAGACAAAACAAAGAGTAACAACTGGACTTGCAATTACCTGTTTGATGAAATCTATAAATGGGGCTGCGATGAGGGAGGAAATATCTCATTACCCTGGATTTATTCTGTTGTATAGTATATTCTCCAAAGTCCTTTTATTAGATCATAAATTCCCTGAATGAAGGACTCTTTAGTTTTCATTACATTTGTGGAGTTCCTACTATGTATCAGGAACCATTCTAACTAAATCATATATCCTGTATTAATTTATACATTTTAGGTTCCCAGGAATATTTTATACTTAAAATATTTCAGTGCTATAGAATTATCCTCTTGAATATCACTTCTTATTTTATAGTATAGGTATAGATATGATGAGAAATCAGATGATTTCTGCAGGGATCATAAAAAAGACCCAATGAATGATTTGATACCTACTTTTTTATGTCATCTATCTATCTTTTCCCCATAAAAGTAGAGGGCAAAAGTTGCTTGTGTATTTGTCATTTCACATTATTTGGATTCTGGATGAGAAATGAACATTTTATCAATATAATGCAGCATACCTTCCATTACTTGTGGAAAATATTTCCACTTTCAATGCCTTTTTATGCCCTTGTCAGTGTACTACTTACAAAGCATAGCTATTCAACTACATATATTATTCTTTGATATCCATAGAGCTTCTGCTTTTATAATCAGAACTGTTTGTCTGAAGAGTGTAAGTAACATTTTGCTTAAACTGAAAGTGAATAACAAACAACTTATCTAAAGCGATAAGTGGTCAGAGATACTGCTTAAGGAGCATGGTTAAATTAAAATGTGAATAATTGTGACAGGTTTCCCCAGAAACAGTGTGCAAGTCTTACTACTGAGCATGATTCATTTTGTACTTCCTGTGATATATCAGGTAGGGGTGAGAAAGTGTCAAACGTCACAAGCAACAGCTTCAACTAAGATAAGGCACTTAAGATGCTTATGATTATCTGGAGTTCTAACAGTATTTTTATGGGCAAGGAACAAATCTGACATTGACTATATATCCACCTTCCTATCCCTAAACATCAGATACATCTTCCCCTATATTCTGCTATGCTTTTGTATCACTACTCACATTTCCTCCAGAAACTCTGTTCAATGTTTAATTGGAGTATCAAATATAATCCTTTTGTCTTACTAGTTCTTTGTGTGAAGAAGAGGTATGACTTTTGCGGTCATTCATATGGCAACGGGAATTAGGTGAATCATCTTCATTTTCTCTACAGCTAGGAGACTGTATCATTTTTCATACAAACTAGGAAAAAATTTAGAGTCAAAAGGGAGTTATGAATAGTTATTCCAAAACCATAGAATGTTGCTGTTCAACTGGGACTATTCAAGGAAAAATATGATAGATAATTATTTTACCCATAGTTCTGCTGAGCAAAATTGAGTTCAGAAAAGTTCTTATATTGGTGAAATATAAATGAAATAACATTAGACACTAAAGTATTTGAGGGCACCTGGGTGGCTCAGTCAGTTAAGCAGCTGTTTCAGCTCAGGTCATGTTCCCAGGGGCCTAGGATCAGCCCTGCATTGGCTCCCTGCTCAGTGGGGAGTCTGCTTCTTTTTTTCTCTCTCCCTCTGCTCCTCACCCTGCTTGTGCTGTGCTCTCAGTCTCTCTCTCAAATAAACAAATAAAATATTTTTTAAAAAGAAGGAAAGAAAGAAAGAAAGAAAGAAAGAAAGAAAGAAAGAAAGAAAGAAAGATACTAAAGTATTTGAGCCCCTTCCTAAAATTAGAAGTATAAATCTGAGATTTATGACAGTGTAGCAGTCCTGGGAATAAAAGATTTTAAGAAACAAGGTATGGAGAGGTTGATTTGTCTGTTTAAAAAAATATATGATGGTGAAAAACTAAAAGACAGGCACCAGGCTGAGGTTATAATGGTATAAAATGGCAATAAGATTATGGATTCTACATCAAACCACAGCAATCCCAACACATGAAGTTCTCAAAGAATATTTCACCGAAGAAAGTATAGCAGCATTTTATCCTTATTTGAATGTGCCTTTGAAAACAAACACAGACCTTGCAGGTAATCTGGACTGAATCATAGAGCAGAGTTCTTTTCTAAATTTCTTTCCAAACAAGTTCATGTAAATGGTAAATGTAACCAACCCTCTCGACCAGAACACACATAAGCGGAGAGATGGATAAGACAGCCAGGAGAGGTCCCCTACCTGCCCACCCATACCAATGGTGCATAGAATAGAAACATCTAGCACACAGCCACAGTAGTGACTACAGTTCTAGCTGCACTACAGAGAAGAAAAATCAGGGAGATGACAACCAAGCCTGCGTTGGTTCACTTACAGTTAAGCAGCATGGGAAGAAAAAACAAAAACAAAAACAAAAAGAGGAACAAGCACTGGATGAGAGTAGTTCCCACATTCATGACATTTTTAATGCAGTGCCATATTGTATGATACAAGTGAACCTGTTCATTTATTTAGCTAAAGCATAAATTGGCAATTCCTACTTCACTTTCATTGTTCAGATAATCAATAACATAATCATTCATAATAAAAGCAGCAGCAAAAGAAGTTATACAGATTATGTTTTCTCTATAATTCAATATTTCTGTCTTTTGTAACTAACGAGCTGGTAGTAAATGCACATTATAAATACATACACATTTAAACGATCTTCTAAACATGTTGTCTTTATGTCATACATGTCTTCATTCAACTAGGTAGTTTGCACTGTGTCAGCTATATTAGAATTCGTTTGACCTCGTCAACACCAATAGAATTGCATTGCTTAGAGTGAAGCAAGAATTAGTGTTCCATTTTAGAAACTGAAAAGCAGAGGTTTATATTTATAAAGTAGTTTCCCAAGGTCAAGAATGTAATAGGAGGTGACAATGGAATTCAAGACACATCATGGATTATAACAGCATATCCTTCCCACCGGTCCTAAATGCCATTCTAGATATAACTTACTACTGGAATAGGTAAAGTTCGAAATATTTTGAAACCAGAAGTAAGGCATCGTTTTGGAATTACTGGATAGCTAATTTAGGTACATTAAACTTGTACTCTACAATTTGTTTCTCTGTGTCTACCTCTTTATGTTTCCCTTTGTGGCTACCTCTGTGTGTTTGTATAAGAGTAAGGGTACTCATAGCCAAGGAGGGAATTCACTTTATTAAAAACAATGTTTCCACTTATCTTTATCCTTTCTTTTTAAAAAGAAAAAATAGTCTCTGTTAAATTTGCCAATTATATTTCAGTTTTCTTAAATGAGATGTGGTTATAACACATCCCCCCAGTGTATAATTTAGTTGCTTGAAACTTCACTATTTATTGCCAATATTCATAAAGTTTCTTTAAGCCTGAATCATTTGAAAATCTAATTTCTGTTGCTGGTTGGATTTTGTAATGCAAACACAATGGAAGACACGCCATAATATAAAGAAGTAGTCCTACAGAAGAGAAGTTAACTTACAGAAGTCTAGTTCAAGGCCTTTGTTTTTCCAGTGAAGTGACTGAGAGATGTGGTTTTCCCAAGTGAAAGTTCCTTACTATAAAATATTACTACTGAATGTGGTTATGGCCACCCCAAGAACACTTCATGATGATATCAAACTATGAGATTTATTTTGTTCTAGAGAAAAAGAATAAACAGGTAATTTCCTTGGAAGAGAAAAAAAAAAAAACTCTAGAGATAAATAATAGAGACTTAGTTATATATGATAACCACTTTTCTATTATTTAAGATTCCTGTATCATTTATTCTCTTTATATTAATCTAAATTTGTCCAATTTACATAATTCTGAGTCTTTTGATACACTTTTTAAATGAAAATCATTATAACTTGAACTTTACAGATATGGAAAATATGATTTATGTCCCTTTTAAAAGAGAAACAAAAGGCTTTTATTAAGTTGGTCAGGTTTAAAAGTCCTTTTTCTTCTCATTGTCTCTTACACTGGCCTACCATTAATTTGTTTAGGAAGGATCAGTGAATATAGAATTCTTCCTATGGAAGTTAATTACTGCCTCACACCAGATAAGTTTTTGAGCTGTAACAGCCATGGGCCACAGCCCCTGCTGCATTCTGCCATAGAATTTCATATTACATTACTCTTTTAACTACCAAAGGAAAATAATAATGTCACAGCAAGTTTAGAAAACAGAGAAGGGAAACCCTCATTTTTCCACCTAAACATTTTTCTTCCATTTTCTCATGCAGACTTGTTTCCTCAAACTATTTTGTGTATTTGTGATAATAAAGAATATATTAGTTATGATCTATATACTGGCATCTGACAATTGGAAGAAAGAATTGCTATGGGATGTGCCAGCATTTATTTTTAGAACACCTCAATTCCCCCAATAAGTGGCTGACATTTAGTAAATGTGTAATCTAATTCTATGTCCCAGAGACACAACAATCTACCTCATTCAATAAGAAATTGACGAATTATTATTCTTTCTTTCCCTCTCTGTCTCATTACCACTATGAAAACTTTAATTTTCTTTGCAAGCTTTTAAAAGAACCTTGTCTAATCTTTAGGACTGAGACCTAAAATCTAGGGCACAAATAATTTTTTACTGGGTACTAATATATTTGAACACAAACAATGGGCTTTCTGAAAGCTGCAACATTTAGTACAGACTGTTCTGCCATACTTGCCCAGGGCAGGGCGGGGGTGGGGGGTGGAGGGGGGGAATGTTGACTCCTCCAAATAGGAGATCACAGTGGAAATATCAAACAAGCCCATTTTTCTTTTTTCATTTGAATATTTTTATTTTACTGACATCAATAGAGCCATACAGAAACACTCCAGTTCTAAAAAGCCAACAGAAAATAACATGTAACAAAAGAATGATGCACTTAGGCAGTAGCAATATTCAGACTGGTAGTCATCATATTTAATGGAAAGACATTTGGTCTGTATCTTACAAAAAACATAACTTCCTCTCACAAATAAGTCCTTGAATGATAAACAGAATGTCATGCTTTAGCTTTTCTTTTTGATCTATAATTACTTATATTCTATCATCTCCGTACAGCATGGAAGATTGTTATGCAATCTTTTGACTTACATCTCTTGCATTCTTACATTTCATTAGCAATTCACTCAACACATACTAATTGTCTTCTGTATGCCAGGCATTTTTTTAGGCAGCTGGGGCACAATGGGTAACATAGGCCCCTGCATTTATAGACCTCTCTTTTGAGGGAGGGAAGGCAAAGAGAAAACACACCCAATAAATACTCAATAAATGTAGATGCTAGAAGGAGATGAGTGCTATGGAGAAACACATAGAGCAAAGTAAGGGGGGTGGGGAGAGAATCAGGGATGCTGTGGGGAGGAAGGTTTACAATATTCAATAGGATGATTTGGGTAGCTTCTAGGCAGGAAAAAATAATCAGAACAAAGGCTCTAAAGCAGAAGGGTCCGACCTGTCAGGGAACAATAAGCAGAGTGAAGGAAAGAGTGTATGGGAAAGAGCTCCCCATACAGGAGCTCATAGACCATAATAAAAACATTACTTTTATTCTCAGAGAATAAGAACCCATGTAAAAGTGCCAGATTTAGCAAATAAAAATGAAGACACCGATTTAAATATCAATTTCAGATACACAGTGAATATATTTTTAGTATAAGTATGCCCTGTGCTGTACTTGGGACAAACATATTTAAAAAATTATCTGAGGGACACCTGGCTGGCACAGTCAATACAGCATGTGACTCTTGATATTGGGGTTATAAATTTGAGCCCCACGTTGGGTATAGGCATTAATAAAAATAAAATCCTAAAAAAAATTACCTGAGTAATTTTAATATAAGTATGTAACATTCAATATTTGGGACATACTTATTTCTAAAATATTAAGTGTTGTTTATCTAAAATTCACAATTAACTGAGCATTCTATATTTTGTCTGGCAACTCTAAAACACATGGGATTTATAAACAGGAATTATATGACCTGACATTTAAAATTATTGCCCTGCCTAGAAATTGTTTTAAATGATCTACTTAAAAAATAACATATTTAAAATGATCACAGCTGCCTACTAGAGAACAAACTGCAGAAATATGAAGACTTGCAGGGTGGCTTTTACAGAGGTACAGACGAGAGATCATGGTGCCTGGAACCAGGATGACAGATAGCGGCAGACAGAAAGTGATGAGAAAACTTGTTTTTGTGTTTGTTTTTCTGTAAGAAAAAGAAAAAAAAAGTAAGACATTTTACTTATTTAGAGCTATATACAAACAGATATAGTTGGAATGCATAAGTTTGACTCATTTAAACTAATTGGTTATATGATCATTTCTTCTGAAAATTAAGAAGAAAGGAAGGAGGGAAGGAGGTAAGGAAGGAAGGAAGGAGGGAGGGAGGGAAGGGAGGAAGGGGAAAGAAAAATGAGAGAAAAGTCTTCATTGAAGACTGAATTAAAAAGTAGAAATGCAAAGGAGAACTCTGGACTGGAAATCAAAACACAAGTCCTTTATTACCTGTATGTATGGGACTTCAGATAAATTATAACTTCTCAGAGCTCTAGTTTTCTCTTCTGTAAGCGTGGATATACATTCTCACCTTCTTTACCTCACCAGATTGCTGTGAAGACCAGATGAGCCTGGATGCATTTGCTTTTCTGTAATGTGTCATCTAAGTACGAGTTACTGCGAGTATTGAGGTTACAGGTAAATCATATGGACAAAACTATACAAGTGGGGAAACAAGTAAGCTAAAGAAACACTGTATTTTGAGAAATAAGAACTGAAAACCATTTTTCTTCTAGGTAAAAAAATAAAATAAAATAAATCAAAATACCTGAGAATCCATACTGGTCTTTGGAAAATCATGCACAAATCTCAGTTTCATCTTTTTCTTCTCAACTTCATCTTTATTTTTTATCAAGAGAAGGAAACAAATAACATATATTAGCACACATTCTTTTCGGTGCAGTGGCAGTTTCCCTGAGAGAAAAAACTTCATGAACACTCAATTACTTGTTATCTCAGAAAACTGTTAAGGCATCACAGTGAAATATGGTCAAGGTGATTAATAGGAAATAAGTCAAAGATTCTATTGTAGCACCAAGAAGAGTCACTGGTGTTAGAATCAGCATGTGAGATGAAGTGAGAACCTGGAAAAGAAACGTGGTCAATATCCATCTATTGGTCCACCCATCCATTTATTTAAAAATTACTTCTTGAGCACTCATTATGTATGAAAGTCTATGGGATATTCAAAACTAAATAAAATAGAACCTACTCTCGAAAAAAAAAAAAAAAGTATACTAATAACCAGAATGTTAGGTAGAATGTGATGAGCACTATAGGAAAATACAATAACATGCTATAGTAACAGAGGAAAGAATGAGCACAGTAAAGGGTTGGTCAGAAAAGGTCATGAATATGGTAGCAATCCTCAGCTGGTGACCTACTTGGAATTCAGGTGGAATAAAGGCATAGTTCACTACGGTGACAATGTAGAACAAATGGAAGGAATGGAGAAAGCTGAAGTGTGCAAGAAAGGTTAATCCAACATTGTGGAAAATATTTATTGTCAGATGAATGTTGATGGTTTTACATGTTGGCAAAAAGTAAGCTATGGAAAGCTTTTGAGCCAATAGTATGACAAGAGCCAAGATCAAAAATAATCAGTCTGGCAGCATACACAGGAAGAACTGGATACAAGGAGACAAGCCAGAAAACTATTATATTTGTTCAATAAGAAAATGACAATTAAAAAAAAAAAAATATATATATATATATACATATATATATATGTATATATATATATATATATATATATCTGAGGTATGTATCAGTTAGGATTGAAATTAAATGAGTATAATATGCAATCCAAAATAAAGGTGGCTTACACATAATGGAAGTTCATCTATCTCTCATTTTAAAAGAACATTGGTAACACTCAGGATCTAGAATAGTTATCTCATAGCGGTCTATGCTACCATTGTTGTATGGCTTCCTCAAGATGGTGGCTGGATCTCCATCCTCACATCCTCATTTGCAAGTCTGGATAAGAGAGTACAAGTACAAAAAAAGGAACTCCTTCCCTCTGAGTCTGTTACCTTAAAGCAGTCATCCTGGAAAGCTTCTACACCTTCTGGAGACATCTCCTTAGGTGTGAACTTAAGACTTACGGCTACCTTTAACTGCAGGAGTAGCTGGGAAACACAATCCTCTTAATGCAGGCAGAAACTTAAGATTGGATTTTTTAATGTGCATCAGGTTATGTAATTAGTAATTTCTCCCACAAACTGAGACATATATGATTATATGGGAATAGGGAAGGGAGGTTAAGTAAAGACAAGAATACTAGAAATGTCATCAAAGTTGTTAAGATTGAATGTTTGAATTAACATCTGTGACTGTAAGAGAAATAATAAAATCATTAGAAAGCTTAGTTTGAAGAAGAGAGTATGGGAATTGGATCAGGTTAATATATCCACAAGCATAACATTATGTTCTCTGATGTAGATATTTTAAAACAGGAATTTATCATATTTTCATTATAACTTAAAAGAATCTGGCAAAATGAATATTAAATTGACATGCTTACTTATTGGAGAGTTATTACCTGTCTAGTATGTGGAACTTTTTTAGGGGATAGGGGAGTTTTCAGGCTCTAAAGTACAATTCAGGGATGCTATGCTATTTTGTAAAAATCATTTTTACCATCCTTTTTGTTTTCCTATCACTACCCTTTTGAAAACTCTTGGATAACTGATTAATTTTCCCTTAACCTGACTGCATATTATTGTAATTATAATCAAAGGGCAATAAAGATATTAAATTATTAAATCTATGGGGCACCTGGGTGGCTCAGCCAGCTAAGCATCTGCCATCAGCTTGGGTCATGATCTCAGGTTCCTGGGATGGAACACCACGTGGGACTCCCTGCTCAACGGGGAGTCTGTTCTCCCTCTCCCTCTCCCTCTCCCGCTGTCCATCCCCTTGCTTATGCTCTCTCTTTCTCAAATAAATAAATAAATAAAATCCTTAAAAAAATAAATTATTCCATGCATTCATTCAACAAATACTTACGGGTGCCTCTCATATGCCAGGCACTGTTACAAGTGCTGAAGATAGGCTAGTGAGTAAAATAGACAAGGTATTTTCCCTTAAAAGCTTGCATTCTAGAAGGAGTATGGTAAGAACTGGAGAGGTCCGATAATTGAAAAATATATATATACATGAGGAAAGCAGAAAATTGAGCCCAGGAATCAGGAGAGTGAGACAAAGATTGACTGGGCACAGAGGGGAGATGAGCCATGTAACTAGCTGGGTAAAAACCCTGCAAGCAGGGACAAGAGCAGATGCAAGGTCGAAAGAGAGGAGGAAGGAGAACCAGCAAGAGCAAAGTCATATAGTGACTTGTAACACAGGGAAACGACCTCATTATAAAAAGGGTTCTAAACTAATCAAGTGAATGAATGGAAGAACAAAAAAGATCAGATGGACTACAGAATCAGATGAAATATTTCAAACTGGCTTGAAGAGATTATTGGTTTGTAGATAACGGCTTTGTCTTAGGGAGGAAATCAACTCTTTCAAAGTTTTCTTACTTGAAATCACGTTATAACTGTTCAGTTCGCTTTGCTTTTGTTTTGTTCTAATTTTGAATAGTTGACCTAAAGCATCAAGTATCAGAACTAAATCTCTCTAGATTTAGTGTGTGTGAATCTGTAATACTCTGAGTGGGCAATACTCTGAGAGGGACATTTCCCTCCCCACAGGCTGAACTATGATTTCTGTTATCTTCTCAGAGCTATTTTCTTCTGAAATGGAACACATAAGTTAAAGCCCTAAACCCAAGGTAGGTCTCCATGGTTACAAGAGGACAAGCTGCTTCTGTGTCTAGAAGAGCTGGAATTGTTTTCACCTGAAAATGAATAGCACTCAGGCTACATTTTCAGAATGATATACTCAGTAGTGAGTAACACATTTTTATTCCAATATAAACAGAATGCATTTAAATCACATTAAGAAAGAGATGAAAAGTATTAAGGTGGGCACTTATTATTCCAATCCACACTGACACATGTTCAAGAACATGAACTTAGAGGTCAACTGTGCAATTATGAATTCACTGAACATTACACTCAGAGTGGAAATGTCTTTCTAGAATTATAAAAAGAAATAAGCTGAAATCAACTAATAGTTGATGGGACACAATACTTATTTCCCGGATATTTTACGTATTTTATATGCAGATTTAAATTTATAAATTTTATATATAATTCAACATCATAGTGTATTCTATATCTTAACATTTATAACATAAAAAATGCACAAATTCCAAATATATGTGCACTTTCCATTTTAGGATATTCCTTAAATATACTTATGAATTTTCTAAATAAGAGATTTTAGGTGTATCCACTTTAAATGAATCTCTTTTCAGTATTCTCAAGATTAAATAATAATGTCTTAATTCAAAAGTTTCTTTTTCATTATCAAAAGCATTACACTAAAATAATTTTGTCAGTTTTGAGTGTAGATACAATTTTTGAAACACTTCACATTCCATGTAGTTTGGAATAGAGCTGTTTCATCAATGCTCAGCCTAAGGATAGGAAAAGGGGGAGGGAAAAAATAATAATCTAGATACAGACATTACACCCTTTACAAATATTAACTCAAAATGGAACACAGACCCACATGGAAAAAGTAAAACTACAAAACTTCTAGAAGATAATACAGGAGAAAAACCTAAATGACCTTGGGTATATAGTGATGTCTTACTAGATACAACACCAAAGACATGATCCACTAAAGAAAACTCAGAATAGCCAAAACAATCTTGAAAAAGAACAAGGTTAGTAAAAATCACACTTCTCTGCTTCAAAATAATACAGTAATTACAAGTGTATGGTACATAAGAATAGGCCTATAAGTCAGTGGCATAGAACTTAAAGTCCATAAACCCATATAGGTATCATTTTTGACAAGGATGCCAAAACAACTCAATGGAGGAATAACAATCTTTTCAACAAATGTTTCTGTCATGATATTAAAAACCTACATGAAAAAGCTAAAATTGAAAACTCTTAGAAGAAAAATGTGAAATATCTTTAGGCCCTTGAGCAATAGCTTCTCAGACATGACTATGTAAAAGAGACAAAAGAAAATATCTATATAAATTAAACTTCATCAAAATTCTTAAAAATTGTGCTGCAACAGACAGTACTAGAAGCTAAAAGACAACCCAACAAAATAGGCAAGTGTTTGAAAATCATGTATTTTATAAAGGTCTAATATTTATAATATATAAGGAACTATTATAAATCAAATTATATCAGTTTAAATTATAAATTGAGACAACCCAATGAAAAAGTGGACAAAAAATTGAATATACAAGAAGTTATAAATGGCCAATAAGCACAGGAAAAGATGGAATATCATTAGTCATTAGAGAAATGCAAATCAAAATCACAAGGAGATAGCACTCATACCCATTAGTATGACTATATTAAAACTACATGGAAAAATTTACCTTGAAACTAATAAGTGTTGAGAATGTAGAGAAACTGGAACCTTCAAATAGTGCTGATCAAATTGTGACAAAGTGAAGCTGCATTAAGAAACATTTCCTCAAAAAAATCACACATAGAGTTACTATGTTACCCAACAATTCCACTCCTAGGTATATCTCCAAGTGAACTGAAAGTCTATATCCAACAAAAATTTGTATATGAATATTCACATCAACATTATTCATAACAGCCAAAAAGTGGGGAAAAAAAAGTCCAACAACTGATGAGTAGATAGACAAATGTGGTAAATCCTTACAATGAAATATTATTCAACCATAAAGTGCCAATTCATGTTACCACTTGGATGAGCATTGAAAACATTATACTAAGTAAAAGACACTAGACACAAAAAACTGCACACTGTATGATTCTATTTATATGAAATGTCCACAATAGGCAAACCAATGGAGACAGAGTAGATTAGTGGTTACCAGGGACTGTGAGAAGAGGAAAATGTGGTGTGACACCTAATAGGAATCGGGTTTCATATTGAGGTCATTAAGTATTTTGGAGTTAGATACAAGGAATGATTAAACATAACATATTTGTGAATATGTTAAAAAGCACTGAATTTTATATTTTAGAAACATGAATATTATATGTAAATTTTCTCTCACTGAAAAAAAATCAGTAGGGGGAGTAGGAGTCTAATTACTACTGATGTAACTATTCTATCACCAGAACTTTTTTCTTAGCTAAGTTGTGTTGGCTAGTACAATTTTTTTTTGATTCATTATACATTTTAAACCAAAATAGACTTACTGCCTAGTTCTAATATTTTTAGTATGGATTTTGCTTTTCTGTTTTTCTAGAACAAAAATAGAAATATTCTGCAATGGAAAATCCTTCTATCTGAGCCAAAATCTGCCTTATCTTCTCTATACCAATTTCCAAGTTTAGATAATCTCAAACAGAATTTTAAGAATGTTCTATTCTTTAAGTTGACATTTTTACTTAAATTGAGGCTTAAATAAAAAATGCAAAACATAATTGTAAAACACAATATAAATGTTGGTGATTACCAAACATCCCCAAATACTGTAGACTATACATATAAATGCAATAGTAAGATACATCTTACTTTTCTATCAATACCATTCCAATACATTAACCAAAAAGTTCTAACAAAATATGAAGTAAAATATAAACTATTAAAGATTAAATATCGATTTCTATTTGTTATAATGAACCAAAAAATTGAGCTAATTTTAAATTGGTATTATTTAGGAATACACATATACATTTACATACTTGTATTTAAGTTGATATGAATCTTGATAATCTGCCACAGAGAATTTATAAATATTCTTTTTTTAAAAAGATTTTATTTATTTATTTGACAGAGACATAGAGAAAGAGGGAACACAAGCAGGAGGAGCTACAGAGGGTGAGGGAGAAGCAGGCTTCCCGACTTGATCCCAGGAGCCTGGGATCATGACCCGAGCTGAAGGCAGATGCTTAATGACTGAGCCACCCAGGCACCCCGTCAGTATTCTTTTTAATATGAACTTAAAAAAAAAAAACACATTAGTTATATAAAATCTAACTTTGATTTACACTTTCAAAATAAATTTTTTTTTTTTGAGAGACAGAGCATTCGGGGAGGGGTAGAGGGAGAGGGACAAGCAGATTCCCCAGCTGAGCAGGGATCCTGACACAGGGCTCGATCCCAAGACTCCAGGATCATGACCTGAGCCAAAGTCAGATGTTTAACCAACTGAGCCGCCCAGGAACCCCAAATTTCTTTAAATAAGCAGAACTTTGCTGTAACTATTAAGTAGTCAGGGCTTATTAATTAATTTTCTAAATGTACTAATACTACACCCATGGCTGCCTCTAAGAGGTAAAAAGGTCAAAGCATGTATTTAACTTTCAAAATACAAAAATGCATTTACTTGACATGGGATCCATGTGAATTGTATTATTTTTCAGCTTGTCACCATAACCACTGAGAGTCTAAAGCCGATAGGAAATGGAAACAATCAAATAAAAAGAGTCTATGATCAATATTCAGTCAGAGTTTCTTGAAAAAAAAAAAGAAACTATTTCAGGACTAAAACAGAAATTATACAAGATGAGCCTAGAGCATCTTACAGTTCCAGAAAGTAAGGAAGTACTCAAATACACACACACACATACACACAATGATGAGGGTATGTTAAAGATGTCAAAGGGACACAAAAACTAAATGAAAAAATCTCCAAATGGCCAAAGACCGAGAAAGCTGAAGTAAATATATTAAATAATGTTTGATTTTAATCCAAAGTATTAAGAAAAATGCAAGAGTCCAGCTAGTATAAATAAATGCCTGAATACATATATAAATGGGATAAAACAGACAAACCTCTAATGCAGAGGAATTTCAAGTAATTTATGGACATGCTCTCATTCGAGAAAGTAGAGCATAATTCTCCACTCCTTAAATGTGGGCTCCATAACTGAATAAAGTATGGAGTTTAGTTATAATGATACTGGTTTAATGTGGTTTATTGTGACGAATATATCACATTATTGTCAGGTGTTACTAAGAGAAGAAACTGGATGTTGAGCATGTGGGAATTCTGTAGCATCTTCACAATTTTTCTATATAACTGAAACTAATTTAAAATAAAGAATATAGGGATGCCTGGATGGCTCAGTTGGTTAAGTGATTGCCTGCAGCTCAGGTCATGATTCCAGGGTCCTGGGATGGAGTCCGGCATGTGGTTCATTGCTCAGCAGAGAGAGCATGCATCTCCCTCTACCTGCTGCTCTCCCTGCCTGTGCACTCTCTCGTGCTCTCTCTATCTGACAAATAAATAAAATCTTTAAAAAAAATACAAAGAAAGAATTTGTATTTTAAAAAGAGTCTCTATGAAGGTTGGTTTAAACTCACTAAGATAAGAATAAAAGACTTTGATTTTTCTCCCACCACTTAACAGAGCAGTAAATGACATCTTTCAAGTCATCGGCAGGTGGGTGATGGGGTTTTCTTAAATATTCTAAAGGGAAAACAATGAGGAAATTATTCAGACAAGAGCCAAAAGAAAAAAATTCTAAGCAAATGAAGATGAAGGTAATAGAATAATTCAATGAGTTGTTCCAAACAAGAAATACATTGGGATCAAACACTGCATATTATGATACAGTTTTCATATCTATTAACATTATAGACTAGTACATTGAAAACTGTGCACTCTATGCTTTGTGGAAAATTCAAGGGATTTTTCAGAAGTCTTTTTTTTATTTGAAATTTTCTCCTGATTCATTGAATTTGAACTTTATTCCTTCTTGAGTCTTTCCTCACCAGACTTAGGCCAGTGACTCAAAATTTAGCATTCATGCAATTTTCAGAAATAAGACTTAGATGGGAAAGATGTAGCTTCTTTAAAACTTAGGTTACAGCCTGCTCCCACCACTGATTCTGACAGGTTGACCTCTGGTAGAATCATACTGGAAGATGGTCATGCTGACTGTCTTCAGAGTTCAACTCGAGAAATGGGAGTTTATTAAAATCTCCATGAAAACTTTGTCTTATCTTGGGAAAATGTAATTTTGTGCCAATTTGGTTCTCTTTTAATAGACAGATACTAACCCCTTAAAGTATAATATTTGTATTTTTAATTGGACCTTCTAGGAATTCTAAATTTTACTTAATTTGATGAAACACTGAAGCCGATGTGAGAGACATTGAGGAATTAGCCTTTGATTTTAAATATATCATCAAGGGTCTGAAAATATAGCTATATAGCTCTTAGTCTAAAAAAAGATTCAGTTATGCAAGATGAGTAAGTTCTAGAGATCTGCTATATAACATGGTGACTGTAGTTTACAAAAATGCATCGTGCACCTAAATGTTTGTTAAAAGTGGGGGTGCCTGGGTGGCTCATTGGTTAAGTATCCGACTCTACATTTTGGCTCAGGTCATGATCTCAAGATCCTGAGATCGAGCCTGATATGTAGACTGCTTAAGATTCTCTCTCTCCCTCTGCCCCTTCCCCCATCTTAAAAATTTTTTGCTAAAAGGATACATCTCATATTAGGTGTTTTTACCAAAATGAAATAAAATCTTAAATAGGTCTTAAAAAACATCAAGCATCAAAAATAATCCTTGATTTTTGGGCCTCAAGTAGAAATCTGGTAAGGAAGAATGTATAGAATCTGAAGTTATATAAATCTAGAAATTACTACAATAAGTATTGTCAATATTGGGTAAGCTACTTAAACTCTTTGGGCTTCCATTTTCTTACATTTAATATGTAAATAATAGTACTTAAAGCATAAGGTTGTTAGGGTTATTCACCGAGATACGAGGAAAACATATGGTAAATTGTCAGGCACAGAAAACACTAGATCCACTCACTTATTCACTTATTGTATTATACTTAGAATAGCCCTCACAAGTTAAATGTTGTTAAAATGTTAAATGCCATGAATAAGGACATTTAAAAAGGACCATAGGCCATTACGTTTCACAGATGTTGATATCGAATTTCAAAGATGTTAAATAATGTGCTCTAGGACATAGATCTTGGTGTTGATTTTAGACCAACAGCTAGAAACAGCGGGCCAGCCCAGTGACATGGACCCTACAGCATACCACCCAGGAATAATGTTTCCTACCATTTTTACAATAACCAAAGGCCATCCATAAACTGAAAATCACATTTCTGGTAAGTATAACTATTTAAATGAACTTTTCAGGAACACGATACAGAAAGCAAGGAAGCTACCTAATTATGCCCATTTTTTGAAGGGCAGATTTTCTTTCTAGTTAACTGTTATCAGATTGTGTTTTGTTTATTTCTTTCCATTTTAAAATGTCTTGGAATGCAAATTGGCATTTAGATGCTCTTACATTTTACCCAAAACAGTAGGAGGTATAGCTAATCCTTACTAAAGCTGGTGAATATTCATTTTTCCCATCCAGGATATTATAGTGAATCCAACTTGCTGGATTCCCCTTAGGATATGGTTATGATTTTCTTATTTGGCTGATTCAGTAAACAGGGAGAACAATTGCTTAAGCTCTCCAGGGAACTGGTTGGGAAAATTATCCCCCAGATGGCACTAGCAGTTATTTACTTTGCTTGAAATTTTTTCAACTTTTGGAAAGAATACTTTTTTAATGTAATAAATATAAAAATATATGAAGATTTGGACATTATCTACAAAGAAAAATACAATTCAACTGTAAGGACCTATTCAGCCAGAACAGCCCCACCCCAGTTGAACTGCCATTTTGTTGTACAACTTAAATTGACTTTGCCTCCCCCAGGGGAACTTACTTAAAAACAAGTCCCTGGAAACCAGTCCCACTTAACAAAGTCCAAGTACAAGGGTGGGTCAGGCCAGGTGGAGGTATTCAATCAGTGGGGGCACATACTGTCTCCTAGCTACCAAGGTGATGGGCTAGTTTCCATGGCTACTGTGGGGTGAATTGTAATTCAATTAGCCACCTGTGTGTGGCCAGGCCCAACCACATGGCCTTTGCTCTATAAAAGTTAGTCTGGAAAGCAGGGAGGGGTCGTCCTTTCTGTAAGGGGCAGCCAGAGCGGTCTGTTTGACAGTTGGTCTGATTCTTGATGCTTGGGGCGAAATAAAGCTTTGCTTGACTTTCGCTTTGTATCAGTCTCACTCCTTTAATCACGGACCCATTATTGGGATACCCTGTTTTTGGGGGACCCAACACAACAATTGTGAGAGACAAGGTCTCTAATACACCTTGATTCAAATGTGCCAATAAAAAATTCCCTTTACCACCACAGTTTTTTTCCACCAATAACTGAGCAAAGACCATAAGAGATGCATATATTAAACTAATAAAAGAGAGTGGGACAAAGGGTTTCAGAGAAATATGTTATACCAACTCTAGGGCAAGTAGCTGAATATGGAAGTAACCAGGATTATGGCCTGTGGTCTCATCTAAACCCTCTGCCTTTAGGATCTAGTTCAATCATATTTTTTTGTAATCATATGGCTTTAAATATCATATCATCAGCATATTGAGGACTCCAATTTACATCTCCTACCTTAAGCTTTTCCTTTAGTTCCAAACTTACATATGGAACTGCCAATCCATCTCCATTTGAATATTTGGTATTTCAAAATGACCCTGAAAAAAAAAAAAGCAATCAAGAGAGTTTTGGGTTTACTGAAACAAATACCGTCATCACAACAAATATCTACCCTCCCATAAATCTTTCTCCTTTCAGTAAACAGCTCCACCACCTGCTCAGCTATTTAACCTAAAAACTTGGCATATATTTTTGAGTCCTCTCTTTCTCCCATACCCTATATGCAATCCATTTTCTAATCTGTTCCAATTTTAAAATATATTCCTAACCCATTGCTTCTTATCTTCTCTATTGATAGGCTCCACTCCAAGTCATCATTATTTCACCATGACTCCTATGACAGTCTCTGTATGCACTGTCCTCTTTTAAATTATTTGCAAAATACCTGTTTAGGAGCTTTCCATGTCTTCATCTTATAGATAAAACAAACTTTAATCCTGACTTTAACTTACAGAGCTGGTAAGTGGCCCCTATCTATCTCTGCTCCCTTGACTTAGCCATACCCGCCTTCCTTTAAGGAACCTTTGCACTTTCTGCTTCATCAGCCTTCATAGCTCCACCCCTGACTCACAAATTCTGACTTCTTTGCATCATTTATGTCGTGGCTTAAAGACATTCAGAAAATGATTTATAGAATTAATGTCTAACTCTAAATGGAAGCTGAGAAAGAAAAGACTAATGTCTAAGGAAAGAAAATGTAAGTGAGTTTAGTGGAAGTTCCTCCTCCCCTACTGATGGGTAGAGGAAAAGTGGTTGTAGTAAATTCTGTTGAAGTGTTTCTTCTCTGCTCTTCAAGTTTCCTTCAGTGGAAGCTCCTCTCACCCACCTGGCCTCATTCCCAGTGGCATTCAGCTCTGCTGAATCCTCCTTGTTACACATTTTATAAAGATTGCCTCTGCCCTGGAACAGAGTAGGTAAATCTGACTACATTTCATTAGCTGCTGATATAAGCCATACCTCAATATCTACTTCATCTGTAGAAAGGGTTCTATTTTGATCTATATTTGCCTTACGTCACTTTATATATTCTTATAACTGTGGAGGCCAAGAAAAACAAGGCTGTGCCCATCTAGTCTAGCCCTGACATAAGTGCAGCCATCTTGATGTTCCAGATTATTACAAAATATTTCTTGGGTTCTGACCTACTCAGGTTAGCACTTTAAACAGTCCCTCTCTCCTTTAATGATTGATTTAAGCCCCTGGACTCAGCTGCCTCTGTCTTTCATAAATCCCCTATACATTCCCCAACTGATCAATGTTGACCCGAGTAGGTAGGGACAACTCTATGCCCCTACTTAGCAGGAAGAAGTTACAGAAGATGAGACCTTCCACCTTCATCAACCTTAAAGATTTAAGGGTCAAAATTGTTCAGGGGGAAATGTGGAGGCCAAGAAAAATCAAGGCCATCCCACCTCAGGTTTAGTCTTAGCATAAGTACAGCCATCTCAGACCCCTGTGCGCAAGGGCTGAACTTTCCTTACTTTACTTTAGTTCCAGGAAGCCCCACCCTACTTTAGTTCTAAAGACCCCCACCCTACTTTAGTTCCAGGAAGCCCCACCCTGCTTTGGTTCCAGAAACCCCCACCCTGCTTTAGTAAGAGGAACCCATAAATACCCCTCCCTTAACTAAGCTCGGGGTCCAAGTCCCTACTCTGCTGTGTCGCTGTGTCGGGTATGGTATACTTGGGCCCAAGCTTAAGCTTATTGAATAAACCCTCGTGTGATTGCATCGGTGTTTGGCTCCTTGGTGGTCTCTCAGACGCAGAAACTCGGGCACAACAACAACTGCTTCAATACTTCAGTGGAGAAGAAGAATGGCATCTGTTAGGACCTCTTATGCACCCCCCCAAAAAAGCATGTGCTCTTCCAGCAAAGATAATTAAAATGAACTACAGCTGGCTATGAGCTTCAGTCTTAAATAAAGCCCTGGTCTGAACTGGAACTGAGCACTTCTAGAAAAGGTCTGCTTTCTGGTTAGAGGAACAAATAATGGCCACTTTATTTAAAGAGTATTGTATAAGACTGTAACTTAAAGCATGTGAGAGGGTTCAATAATTATATGTTGAAGTAATGAACAAATGAATTGATGTGCTTTCTTTCCCTCAGGCGGCACAAGGTGCACGTGGATCAGCACCAGAGAGACAGTCTATTTGCCCCCAAAGATACAAGTAGAGCAGCAAATCACTGGCATCCACATGTAGGAAGAGTCGCTATAGTGAATAGGATGAAAGACTAATAATGACTGTTCTATCAGACAAAATTTCCACACAACGATGGCAGGTGGATTCTTTCAGGAGCAGAAACAGTACCTATACCTGCATAATTAAGAAGATGTACACAGCAAGCCAGCAGTGACGAGGTATATGAAGACATAGGGAAAATGGCAATTTTAGAGAAATCAACAGGAAATGAACATTTATTATTAGTACATTCTCCAAACCTAGAGAAATACCTTTCCAAATAGCATCTTTTTATGTCACCGCACCTGTTGGGTTATATTTTACTAATCCTCCCCCCTTTTTTTTCCTGGCCTCCCTGAAGTTGGAAGTAAAATTTACCCAGTAGTCTAAGAAATATTTCCTTGAAATTTTATTTAAACTCAACAAAAATTGTGAGTCTAAAAAAGGAGAAAATTAAAAGAACTTAAAGTGATTGTTCACATTTTTATTCAACTATTTCTCTAGCTACTTGTATTAAGCAATGATTCCCCAAAAGAGGTAAACTCTTACTTTCATAAGGACTTCACAAATTCTCATGCTCTTTCCAGAGCAAAAACTCTAGCCTTGGAGGGGTAGGGGGAGGGGAGGGAAGCTCCCAATTCACATCTGTTTAGCATCACATTATCATGGTTTGTTATCACAATAGCCAGGATTATCTCTTTGAATATCAATTTTCTAGCAAGCAATCAGATCAAGAGTAGTCAATCTAATTCAATCAGTTTAATGACCCAGATAACTGGAATAGTGCTGGTAATTTTGGTGATTAAAATGACAAATACAATTCAATTGTGCAAAATTGACATAGCTCAGTGCTTGGCTGTGATGTCACACACAGGAACCCACACACACAGGAACAGAAACCCCTCTGAGCCTGACCAAAGCACTTTAGAGTATACAGTCCATAACTGCCCCCTCTTGCCAATGTATCATACACCAAGGTTCTATCACTTTCACAGCTCTGCTGGAATAATAAATTGAATTTATTCCTTACATAGCCTTATCTTAGTGAAAAAATAAATTTCACCCTTGGTCATATAGAGTTTAGAGGTAGAGTCCCAACAATATGATTAAAATAGTCACAGTGGCTTATCACTCTGATGGGAAAAGGTCCCTTTGTTTTCAAAATCATAATATCACATAATTGGCGATTTTGGAGAATATTTTAGAAAAAGGAAATCTGGAACACCTGTAGTTGTCAAGGCTCAGGAAAACTGCCAGTAGCATTTTAAATGGTGCCTTTACCTGTTTCACACAACAGCTGAGTCTCACCATCTGGGCTGGGCTGAAATTTCAATGAGTTCAGCCAAATTGTCAGAAGAGTTCCTTCTGCTGGTCCTTCAAGCAATGGGCTGCTTGGGAAAACTAGAAATACATTTGACATCAGAATGCCATCTTCAAGTGCATGAAGCCCAAGTGCCATAAAACGATGGAGAGAGTATTGGGTTTACACACCATATAATCATTTCTAGTGTAGCACTGTATTAGAATTGGGGATTAAGCCAACAGAGCATGTTTGTTTAGAATAGTGATAATTGCTGGGGGCACAGCAGTATAAAATCATTTCTCAAAAAGGAATATTGCATTTTTCTAATGGACAACTAAATAAATAAACATGCTGTGAATGTTTCAACAAGTCAGGCAATGGAATACTTCAGAGCAAAATCAACATATACTCTCAGATCATAAACTTTTTCTATGAAGTGCTTTAGACAATGAAAATGAAATCTAATTACGCTAAAACCATTTTACCCCTAGAGACTGTGGAGATTTTAACTTCAGAATTATTGATGAAAATGAAAACGAAAGTCAGAAAAATGATCTGTAAAATGGGAAACATTTTTTAATAAGGTGTCATTTATAGTTGTAAGGACCTATTTAGCAAGAGGCTTCCATCAAGGTTAAAAAAATAACATTGTTTAACCCTTAAACTATCCCTGCTCCCCTTCCCCCAGGGGACTTACTTAAAAACAAGTCCTAGAAACCAGCCTCAGGTAACAAAGCTCAAATACAAGGGTGGGTCAGGCCAGGTGGAGACATCCGATCAGTGGGGGGTTGCATACTGTCTCCCTAGCTATCAAGGAGTATGGGCCCGGCCTTTGGGAGCCTTTTGGGTGCCAATTCTAACCAAGTGTGATAGGCTGGTTCAAATGTCTACTAGGGTAAATTGTAATTCAATTGGTCACCTAGCATCACTGTGGAGTTTCCTGTGTGTGTCACAATCTCATTGCCCACCTGTGTGTGGCCAGGCCTGACCGCATGGCCTTTGCCCTTAAAAGCTAGTCTGTGAAACAGAGCAAAGTGGTCCCTCTCTGTAAGAGGCGAGGCCCTGGCTGGTCAGTTTGATTCTTGATGCTTGGTGCGAAATAAAGCTTTGCTTGACCTTCGCTTTATATCAGTCTCGCTCCTTTAATCACGGACCCATTATTGGGGCATAACAATAGTGAAATGCCCAAATCTTAAGTGAAATATGTCCAAGGATTTTACAAGTGCATGTATCTATGTTCCCCACTTAGATACCAAGATAAAAATATTTCCATTAACCCATGAAGTTCCCTCCTCATGCTGTTTTCAATCTCCACCCCACTGCACAACTACTAGTGTTCTAATTTCTTACACCAGGTTTACCAGTTATAAAATTCATGTGTACGGACTTGTAGAGGAAAATATTTTCTATACCTTTCAAGCTTCTTTTGAATGACCTAAAAAACTGACATGAGACAGATTAAGAGAAGAAAATCAAATTTAATGTATGTACATAAGGGGAATCTATATAAACAGGAGAGATTCCAAAGACTGTAAAGCAAAATGAGGTAAACATATCATTCTGAACTAAGGAGAAAGGGTAGGAGTCTGGAGTTCAAAGGGAAGGAAAGCAATTCATAGGAAGATGAAAAAGAGTAAACATTTGGTAAACAAATGTTTGCTGGGTCATACAGAAACAATGGGATATGGAGAGGAATTTTATGCTAAATGAAGTCAGTCAGAGAAAGACAAATACCAGATGATTTCACTCGTATGTAGAATCAAAAAAAAAAAAACAAAACAAAACAAAAAACAAAAAATGAGCATAGGGGTTAAAAAAAGAAAGAGAGAGAGAAAGAGGGGGAGGGAGAAATCAAGAAACAGACTCCTAATTACAGAGAACAAACTAATGGTTACCAGAAACAATGGATGGTAGGGGGACGGTTTAACCAGAAGATGAGGATTAAGAAATTCATTTGTGATGAGCGCCAGGTGAAGATTGGAATTGTTGAATCACTACATTGTACACCTGAAACTAATGTAACATTGTATGTTAATTAGAATTATTATTTTTTTTTTTAAAGAGGAATTGCAGCAAACAGACTTGGCTAAGTTCCTCCTACCATACAAAGTTTATATTATTCTAGAGCTATCTATCTATGTTAATAGTTCCCCTTCCTAGAGCAGGTGCTCTATCTAAATTCTTCTAGGTAGTTAGGAGAAAGGTCAAAGGTTCCTCCCTGAGCCTTCAGTTTCTTAAAAGTAATCAGCTTAAATTTATTCAAAGACCAAATGATGAGGGAGCAGGAGGCTGGCTGAATACAAAGCAAAAGCTGGCACCTTGCACCCCCTCTCTACCCGCTCCCCTTGGTAATGTGTGTGACATTCCTCAGGCACCCCTGACTGCCATAAACGATAAACAAATAGTTAACTTGCAGAGATCACAATCCTGCAAGACAGTCTCCCTTGGTTTACAAATGTCCTAGAGATCTACAAACAAAGAAGTTACCTTATCAATAGCACAATTTCCAGAGGCAAATAACTCAGTTCCTCAAGCCCTAAATAAAGTTAAATTTCTTCTAAACCCAAATCTCACTAACCAAGATGCTTGATAGCAGAAATGTGAATGGCTTGCCAAAAAACAACATTGATCAAGCCACAAGGCCTCCGGTATCCCGGCACCTTTTAGGCCCTCTTTAGCATATGAAAGTTCCGTTGAAACCTCCCTTCCCCTCACCTTCCCCCAACTGCAAGGTACATAACCTGCCATCTCTCACAACCCGGGGCAGCAGCTCTTCCTGCCCACGGGTCCTGTCCCTGTGCTTTAATAAACCACCATTTTGCACAAAAGATGTCTCAAGAATTCTTTCTTGGTCATCAGCTCCGGACCTCAGCCCACCTAACCTCACCTAGGTTCTAGAACTTCATCACAAAGACATACAAATATTGCTCCCCCACAGAATTATGCAATTTTTATTTTTCTGTGTTGAGCTCACTGTTTTTAAGTTGTATGTATGTCACTATATATGTGAATACTATTTCATATATAAAAATAGCACATTTATGTATTTTTCTAGTTGAAAGGCTAAGTTATATCCAGTTTTTGTCTATTTTAATAAAATTGCTAGGAACATTACTGATAAGTCTTTTAATGGTTATATATTTGGGATTTTCTTGGGCAAATACCTAGTATGGAATTCCTGTGTGATAGCAGAGGTTTATGTTTAACATTATAAAGACATGCCAAACTTTTTCTCAAAATGGCTGCACCAGTTTACACTCCAACCAGCAGTGTATAAAATTCCTGGTTGTGCTACATTCTCATCAATATTTAATGTTGTCAGTTGTTTTTTTTTTTTTTAATTTAACCATCCATATCAAATCTCATGCTTTAATTAGCATTTCCTAAATAACTGCTATGGTGAGAACTTATTCATATGCTTATTTGCCCTGTGTACATCTTCCTTCATGAAATGTCTTTTTAAGTCTTTGGAATTCTTTTTATATGAGGTTTGTCTAACTATCAAGTTGTAATAGTTTACATATTCTGAATACAATCTTTAATCAGACATATGCATTGTAAATTTTTCTTTTAGTCAGCAGCTTACTTATTTATTTTTAATGGTACCTTTGGTGAGATATTTTGATGAAACCTAATTTATAGTCTCTTTTCTTTGTGATCTTTGATTCCTAAAAAATATTTGCCTATCCCAAGGTCAGGAGGCTGTCTTCCCGTTTTTTTCTGAGGAACTTTATACAGTTTACTTTTGAACAACACAGATTTGAATTATGTGGGTTCACTTATACTCCAAATTTTTTGATACAGTATAACACTGTATATGTATTTGCACTTCCTTATGATTGTCTTAACATTTGCTTTTTTTCTAGTTTACTTTAAGAATATACTATATAATACCTATGTCATACAAAATCCATGTTAATTGACTGGTTATATTATCAATAAGGAGTCTGGTCAACAGAAGGTTATTAAAAGTTGAATTCTGTGGGAATCAAAATTTATACTGAGTTTTGACTGCATAGAAGGGTCAGTGTCCCAACTAATGTGTTGTTCAGGAGTCAACTGTAATTCTAGTTTTTATGATTGGCCATAAAATTTATTTTGAGTTAAATTTGTATATGGTACAACATAAGGTTTGAAGACTTTTTGGTCTTTTCTTCCTCAAATGTTTAATAGAATTCACCAGAGGATTCACCTGGACCTAAAGGATTCTTTGAGGAAATTTTAAATTTGAATATGTTACTTTACAAATATGAAACTATTTTAATTTTTTACTTCTTTTTTCAATAATATTTGTTAATTTCATCTTAAGTCAAATTTATTGACATAAATTGTTCACAATAATCCTTAAAGTATTTTTTTAATTTTAGGATCTCAGTTTTTGTTCCCCCCCATTTCTGATGTTTACCTTTTATATATTCTTTCTTTTTCTCTTCATCACTTAATCAGGAATTTATCAATTTTATTGGTGCTTTCAGAGAAATTTCAGATTTCAATGACTTTCTCTATTGCTTATTTTCTGGTTCATTAATCTCTAACTTGATTTTTATTATTTCATTTTACTTAGTTTTTATTTTGTTCTTCTTTCTCTAACTTCTTAAGGCAGAACCTTAAACCACTTGATTTTAAAACTTTGTTTATAACATTAAAAATATAATTTCTTTATAAGCACTTTCTGATCTGTATCCCCCAAATTCTTACATGTTTTAATTATCATTTATTCCAAAATATCATTATTTACACTTGTGATATCATATTTGACCCACTGGTTACTTAGAAGGATATTTTTCATATCAAAATATTTGAAGATTTTCTAAATATCTTTTTGTTACTGATTTGTAATTTAATTAAACCATGGTCATAAAACACAGTCTTTAAAATTATAATTTGGAGCACCTGGGAGGCTCAATTAGTTAAGCACCTGTCATTGGCTGGGGTCATGATCTCAGGGTCCTGGGAATGAACCCCAGGTTGAGCTCTCTGCTCAGCAGGGAGCCTGCTTCTCCTCCCTCTCCCTATGGGGACAGTTACCTCCTACTTTTGCGAGTGCATGCACTCTCTCTCCCTCTCTCTCTCTCTCTCTGGTAAGTAAGTAAGTCAGTAAATAAATAAATAAAAGACCTTACATTCTTATTGACTTTTTTGGCCATTTTTTTTTCTTTCAAATGCTAAAAGAAGAATATAAAATTCTTCATAAATGTTTTGTGATGTCTTTTATTCTTTTTAATTATGTCATTTTTTGCTTTATTATTGAAGGTGCATTATTAAATGCATACATATTTAAAATTAAGTTTCTTTGATTGATTCTTTCCTTATAATATAACATCCCCTCTCTGTAACTCTGATAGAGTTTTTTCTTATAGTCTACTTTTTTTTAAGATTTTATTTATTTATTTGACAGAGACAGCAAGAGAGGGAATACAAGCATGAGCAGTGGCAAAGGGAGAAGCAGGCTTCCCACCTAGCAGGGAGCCTGAAGCGGGACTCATTCCCAGGACCCTGGGATCATGCATGACCTGAGCCAAAGGCAGTCGCTTAACAACTGAGACACCTAGATGCCCCTCTTATAGGGGCATTATACTACTCATTATATGGTCCCTCCAGCTTTCTTATGGTTAATGCTTGTGAATATTTTTTAAATTCCTTTTACTTTTAAACCTATCAAGTGAAATTAAAATGTATCTCTTGTAATACATTCTTGCTTTTAATCAAATCAGACATTCTATATCTTTAAAGATTTAATCCATTTATATTTACTGTAATTATTGATTTCATTTAGTTCTACTATATTGCTGATTGCTTTTAATTTGTCCAATATACATTCATCCTTCTTTGCCTTCTTTGCACTAATTGAATATTCAAATATTTTTTCCATAGCATTTCATTGCCACTATTTCTCATCACCCCTTATTCACTCCATTACCCAAAGGATAAACTGTGCTAAATTTTACATGGTAGCCAAACACATGATCTTGATACTGGATATATAAAATTGGCAAGAATTTATTTATTTATTTATTTATTTATTTATTTATCACATACACTCACAGCCTCAGGGAAGGTAAGCACTTCAAGTCATTCACTGCTATAGGGATTGCACTCAGGAACAGAGTGAACCAGCATGGGCTGTGAGAGACAAGGCTTTGTAGTGAAAAGAATGTGGGTGACTCCCCTGGCTCCTACAGGAGGATATGATTAGCTTTTTTGAATAATTTTGTGGACTGGAAGAGAAAAACATATTAGGTTGAAGACACACTAGGTTGTAAGTGGTCCAGATGATAGAGGAACCAACCAGGTGGGAAGACTTTTCCAGGTGGGAGGCATGTTTAATGAGAGCAAGGGAACTGAAGGCTAGGCCTTTGGGTCTTTTTGGAGACTCAAATATGTCAAAGAAGTCTATCAGGAAATGGCATTACATCACTTTACATACAATTTAATAACCCTACAACTGTATAGTTTGTTGCTCTTATATTATGTGCTAACTTAAGCATTCCTTTTATGCCTACATATATAATGAATTTCACAGTACAATATTACTCTCTCACATGTCTTTATCCTCTCAGGAATTATATCCTGCTCTGGTTTCTTTTCCATAGTAACACTTAGTTCCCATGCTTTTTCTCTAATAGTTAATTCATGATTAGGACAAGCAAAAGTTATGAGCAGCAATTTTAGTTCACTTTGTAAGCACTGAAATTACAATCAAGTCATGGTTTTATAGTGTCTGAAGCTTACATCGTTTATTTATTAATAATTTTTTAAAAGATTTTTATTTATTTATTTGAGAGAGCAAGAGAGCACAAGCAGGGGGTGGCTGGAGGGAAAGGGAGGTACAGGGGGAGAGGAAGAAGCAGACTCCCCACTAAGTAGGGAGCCTGATATGGGACTTGATCCCAGGATCTTGGGATCATGATCTGATCCAAAGGTCTTAAAACTTCATGGACGAAGCCATCAGGGTGTGCCAAGCTTACACTATTTAGAGTGGCATCTCTTTAAGAAAAAGAATACAAAGTCCACGTGGATGGCTCACACAGTCAAGCGTCTGCTTTTGGCTCAGGTCATGATCTCAGGATCCTGTGAGAGAGCCCTGCTCAGCAGGGAGCCTGCTTCTCCCTCTTCCTGTAACCCTCCCCTCTGCTCCTGCTCACTCTCTCTCTCTCTCTCAAATAAATAAAATCTTAAAAAAAAAGAATACAAAAGTTAAAATACACTGTTAGAAATGGATGTGAATATTTATCTAAAGAAATCACTGCAAATCATGTCAAAAAATTGTTAAGTAATACAAATATCACAAAACCCAGAAAATAACCTAATGATTTTATGAGTTAACTACATATCTGCCAATAGTACTTTTTTATCCTAAATTTTTAGATACTTTGTTTGATTATAGAGCAATAATTTCATTATAATCTGCTTTAGGGAGAACAGCATGATTGATTGAAATTTGGCTTTTATTTTATTCTACCTTTTTTTTTGTATTTTATATTACCTTTACTACTTGCAATTGATACTTTTATTACATATTTTCAGGTTGTGGTCATGTTTGGGAAAAACTCATGTTTTAATAGGAATAATATTTCTCACCATTTCAGATTTTCTTACGCAGTGACTAATGTAATCCAAATAGCAAGAAATTTAAATTTTTCTAATGTTTTTTCCTAACACTTGATTTACTCCCTATGTTTAAAAGCATAAACAAATAACAAAAAGCCTATTCATTACTGATATTCAAAGTTTATCTCTCTTCTAATTAAATTCTTGTCTTTGGTATTATATTAGTATTTATAACAACGGGGTCAGAAAAATTCTAACAATTCCATTCCTTCATTGTATAATTTTCTTAGATTTGACTTATTTTTATTTCTTTGACATTCTTTACCTAATAAACATAAATATCCAAAAAGATCACTTTTATATATGTCCAAATCAGAAGCCTATAATTTCTCTTGTGTTTTTTTTTTTTTTTCAAAAATGTTCTATAAATATAGCTTGTAGTTTAAAGTGAACTATCTGGGTTTTAACAAATTTTTTGATAAATTGTTTCTATTTCATTTAAGTATAGGCTGCATCTTCCATCCATTTGAAAATATATTTTAAAGTCTTTAAAATGTTGTAACAATGTTGTAGGATGTGCACTGCTTTATAATAGGCAGATTATCTCATTAAACTTATCTTTAAAGAAGGAGTTGGCATGTATGTACAACACTTCAGATACAAAAGAAAATCTATTATTATAAAATTCAAAAAATTGTCAATAACCTCAAGGACTCTGAATGCAGCCTTTTTCTCTGATGAGAACAAGGGAATAAAAACACATTAAATATTTGCTGCCTACTTGTTAATGTTCGTAAAGAGTACACAGCCTTTGTCATCACCTTTTAGTCATATGACTGACCACAAATGTTGACTGCTAAAGGACATTTTACAATCACCCCCAACACATTTCATTTGTTGAAAACAATCACTAATAGACAATTTTCAATTGGCAAAAAAGTTTAAAATTGCTCAGAGGGTTTTTCATTATAATAGTAGGGCAAAATAATTATCAACTAGTTATTCACTGTTCATCACATCCAACAAGAACCTACAATAATAGAATAGTGTTTAGTTACTGCTTTATTTGTTAGATTTACTACTTCAATTTATTATCCATGCTTTCCAATTATTTTGCTTAATTCTTCACAAACTCCTTTGGGTAAATAAGTCACTTTTTTCTTTTTTTACCTTCAAATTTTTTAAGTGTTTTTACAAACTATTGATCGTTATCATACTATTTCTATTACTTCATAAATGCTCCTTTGAAACAATCCCATGTAAAATTGCACCAGAAAAGAATAAAATACATAGAAATATCTAGGAATACACTTAACCAAAGAGGTGTAAGGCCTGTACTCTAAAAACTATAAAACACCGATGAAAGAAGTTGAAAAAGACACAAAGAAAAGGAAGGATATACCAATGCTCACGGATTGGAAGAACAGATATTGCTAAAATGCCTATACTACCCAAAGCAATCTACACATTTAATGCAATCCCTATCAAAATACCAATAACATTTTTCACAGAACTAGAACAAACAATCCTAAAAATTTATGGAACCACAAAAGACCGTGAATAGCCAAAGCAATCTGAAAAAGAAAAGCAAAGCTGGATGAATCACAATTCCAGACTTCGAGTTATTTTACAAAGCTGTAGTAATCAAAAAAGCATGGTACTGGCACAAAAATAGGCAAATATATCAATGGAACAAAATAGAAAACCCAGAAATGAACACACAACTATATGGTCAATTAATCTCTGACAAAGCAGAAAAGAATATCCAATGGGAAAAAGAGAGTCCCTTCAACAAAAGGTATTGGGAAAACTAGACAGCCACATGCAAAAGAATGAAACTGGACCACTTTCTTACACCATACGCAAAAATAAATTCAAAATGGATTAAAAACCTAATGTGTGATCTGAAACCATAAAAATCCTAGAAGAGAACACAGGCAGAAATTTCTCTGACATCAGCCATAGCAATTTTTTCTAGGTAGGTCTCCTCAGGCAAGGGAAACAAAAGCAAAAATAAACTATTGGGACTTCATCAAAATAAAAAGCTTCTGCAGATCAACGAAAAGAATCAACAAAACTAAAAGGCAATGCAAGGAATGGGAGAAGATATTTGCAAATAACATATCCAATAAAGGATTAGTATTGAAAATATTTAAGTGACATACAACTCAAACCCCCAAAAATAAATAATTCAATTAAAAATGAGCAGAAGACATGAAGAGATATTTTTTCCAAACAAGGCATACAGATGGCCAATAGACACATGAAAAGATGCTCAACATCACTCATTATCAGAGAAATGCAAGTCAAAACCACAGTGAGATACCACGTCACACCTGTCATAATGACTAAAATAAAAAACACAAGAAACAACAGGTGTTGGCAAGGATGTGGAGAAAGGGGAACACTCTTGCGCTGTTGGTGGGAATGCAAACCAGTGCAGAACCTCTGGAAAACAGTGTGGAGTTTCCTCAGCAAGTTAAACATAGATCTACTCTATGATCCAGCATCTAAGCACTACTGGGTGTTTACCCCAAAATTACAAAAATGCTAATTCAGAGGGATACATACACCCCTATGTTTACAGCAGCATTATCTACAAGAACCAGATTATGGAAGGCAGTCCAAGTATTGAATGATTGATGAATGGATAAAGAAGAGATGAGATCTCTCTCTCTACACACACATACACACACACACACAATGGAACATTATTCCATTAATACATAAATACAATGGAATATCATTCAGCCATAAAAAGGCCATAAAAAGGAATGGTATCTGCCATTTGCAATGGCATAGATGGAACTAGAGAGTATTAGGCTAAGCAAAATAAGTCAGTCAGAGAAAGACAAATACCATATAAGTTCCCTCACATGTGGAATTTACGTAAATATAGTTTCTTAACCACTGTCTTAATGATTTTTAAAGGCTCTAGATGTATTCATCTAGCCTGAAGATAAACTGAATGTCTCTATTTTCTGTCTTACTTATAAAGCTGATAAAAATATAAGCAAACTAGAGTTGGAATAGGCTATCAAGGATCTTGTAACAGTTGGAGATACTTCTATTTTTTTTCTAAATATCTGTTTATATTGTTCTTTTTGCATTATTTATTCTCTTTGATTCTCTACAAGTATTCCTGGGACCACAACTTGTGAAGAAAGAAGTCGTTATTCACAAACAGTTTAGAATAACACAATAACAGTATTTATTGAAGATCACTGCACTTATCAAAGTCAACACATTTGTCCACACAAAGCTACTGCCCTTCTTCATGCTGATTCTGATCATATAAATTGTGTTTTTCTTTATCATTACTCTTCTCTCCTTTCTGTTTTTTTCCTCATTAGATCTTCATTATCATAATTTTCTCTCTTTCCCCAGGTTTATCAAGGTATAATTGACATATAACATCATGTAAGGTTAAGGAGTACAAAATGTTGATTTGATACAGTTATATACTGCAAAATGATTAAAGCATAGTGTTAGATAGCACCTGCATCACATCACATAATTAACATTTCTTTCTTGTTATGAATGGCTAGCAGTAAATTAACCATACTTAAAATGCAGCCCACTAAACCCAACAAAATGTATCCCTAACTCAATTTACCTTAGTTAGCACCCAAAAATACCCATGATCAGAGTACCACCTAATAGAAAGAGAAGTGTAATAGAAGAAAAGTTAATTGGAGACAATAATTTTAATCCATTATGGCTAAAATATATTATTTTGACATATTTTATAATAATAAATTACCATGCAAATAAATTGCTAGGATTCTTCCTAGGACCCTTCCTAGGTCCTTGGAAAAAGCCCTGTAAAAATCAGGGGTCCTATAATGTAAGCTTCATTAGCATTCTGTCAAATCTACCTCAACCAGGTATTTAGATTTATGCAGTTTTAATAGATTTGTATTATATAACCAAAATATGAGTGCTCAACAACTGGTACATCTTATATTTCTATCCTTTACAATAGTATCTGTCTTAAGTTAACCTTAATCCAATGTAAGTAGAAATGAAAGGATTCACAAGTAGTGGAACAGGTCTGGCTCCAGGTACTTTCCTTCTAACAAAACTTACCTGATCTGTATCATAACAATTCACGGTTATTTCCTGACTTTCAACAATCTGGAAGATCCCCAAGAAGATTTTTTAAAATAGAATTTTTATACAGATTTTTTTTTAAATAAAAGAAAGCTGGTTAATCAAGCCTTGTAAATTTCCAATTAAATTACTTATCTTAGCTGAACTACTGCTGATGATATATCACAATAGAGACATGGGTTGTTACATTGTTCCCTTTTTCTCAGACTTCTAACTAAACCTTCTGCCTCACCTTTACTGAATCATTTAAACCCTACTTTCCTTAGATTAACCCAGTATTGTTGCTTTCCTTCTTTCATCTTCAAAAACGAATTCATTTTTATGATCATGATCCAAGTACATCCAATTCTTCCTTGCCCTCCAGGGTTTTTTCTCTTATTAATTCACTTGTTGCTCATGATGGATCTCTACTTTCACATAGGCTTCCTCTTCTTTTATATAAAGGCTTAGGTAACACTATGTCAGAAAAAGGCTTTAATTCTAATATCTAGACCTTATACTAAGGTCCTCATCCTTGCAGAACTTAAAATATAAAACTGAAAGCATAATAAAAATATATATAACTATACGTAGGAATCAAGTGCACTGAAGAATTTTATTCAACAAGTAGTGTTGTATATTGAGGCTAGCAAGTTGGGGCAAATAGTTTGAGCTCTACAGTAACATATACAATCAAATGTTCAATTAAAATGTTAATTGCAAGTAAATTAGATTATATCAAGTGAATATTTACTGATTTCATATTGGGAAGAACTTAATAATCAAAAAAATCATACATAGGAAAGGAAAGCGTTAGATTTTTATTACACAAAAATGAAAATCATTTTATGTCAACAATATCTTGGAGAAAATTTAAAGTGAAGCTAAAAACTGAGAAAGATTAACAGAGTCTGTAACAGAAAAGAAGTTAATAGCTTGGTTTTTTTTTTTTTTTTAAAGCAGTTTCCACACCGAATGTGGAGCCCAATGTGGAGCTTGAACTCATGACCCTAAGATCAAGACCTGAGCTGAGATCAAGAGTTGGGAGCTCAACCGACTGAGCCACCCAGACTCCCCAAGAAGTTAGTATTTTTAATACAGAACTAATATTAAGAGTCAATAAGAAATAAAAGTAGAGTTTTTAGATGGGAAAATGTAAAATATTCATAGAAAAAAGAGTTCCAATTATAATAGGAAAGGACTATTGTGCCTTTTGTTACTAGTCAGAGGAAAAAATGGGTTTAAGAGAAGTTACTTTTTTTGCATTTAAAATTGATAAATTATTTCATGTGCTCATTTCTTATATGAATATTTTTGGAGTGTGTGTTATGTGCTGAACACTGATAAGTATGGAAATATTTAAAAATGAAATTTTCACGACCTCTGTGGTTACAATGAAATGTTAACTCTCAGACTCCTAACAGGAGTTTAAATTAATACATTTCTGGAAGACAATATGGAAATATCTTCAGTATTCATATGATTTAATTCAATAATTATGTTTGTGGGGAAAATCTATTAGAATATTGTACAACTATATGTGAACATCTATGTTTTTCTCAGTTTCATGTATAATATCTAATGAGCTAGTAATAATTAAGAATACAGATATGGTTAAATTATGATACAAACAACTGAAGTTATATAGCCATTAATATTTGTTGAATAAATAAATGAACTGTGATACAGTGATTTCCATTATATCTTAATAAATAATTATTCAAGTAACATAACTGCAAGCATTCTAATTTTTTTTTAATATACCAAACTGGTAGTTACATGAATTATACATATGATAAAATGATATAGGACTAGAAACACATTTACCAATGTCTAATTCTTGGCCTTAATACTATGTTAGAGTTAGCATAAAATGTGGAACCACTGGGAGAAACTGGGAGAGGGAAAATAGAAGCTCTTTGTACTATTGTGAAATATTCACAATCTCTTATCAATTTATAATTATTTCAAAATATAAAGCTAAAACAATATAGCAAAACATAAGAAATCAAAAACCTTTTTCATTAAAAACTGTAACTTTGACTTTCAGCCCCCTCTTCCACCCATCCCGCATTCCCAAAGGCAACCACTGTTATGATTTTAGTGTCCAACTTTCCAGACCTCTTAAAGTAATTTAAAATAAATTGCAATAGGCCAGATCATGAAAGTGATCTAGTTATTGCCATAGACTGAGTATGATGTCCCTTAATATTCTTAAGTTGAAACCTAATCCCTAACGTGGTAAATGTGGTAGTATTTGGAGATGGAATATTTGAGAGGTGAAAAAGTCATGAGGGCAGAGCTTTTATGAATGGGATTGGTGTTCTTTTAAGAGACTTAAGAGAGCTCCCTTCTCCTTTCCATCATGTGATGACACAGTGAGACAATGGCCATTTATGAATCATGAACTCCGCTTTGACCAGACACTTCAGCTGCTGGTGTCTTGATCCCTGACTTCCCAGCCTCCTGTACTGTGAGAAATAAATTATTGTTGCTTATAAGCTACCCAGTCCATGGCATTTTGTTACATCAGCCCAAATAGAAGGTAGAAAAAGTTGGGGGGAAAATGATGTTAGGTTTACATTACTTTTTTACTTGAATTTGCTATAAACCAGAAAACAAATATGCAAAGACATATGCCAAGAGAGCAGGTAAATACAGTCTCCTGATACACCCCAAGATCCATCTGATGGCAAGACTCCTAGAGAACGAGAAATGTCCCCAAAGTTTGAAGTTTAGTTTTCAATGTAGACTCTTAGAAGTATTATCAAGTGACTAAAGCACAGAAAATGGGTATTTGCTGGATTCAACAGCGCAGGCTAGAAGCAGCCATGCCAGCGTGTGTGGATCTTTCACCAGTTCTAACATCTAAGGAATTTCCTTCTGGAACACAATTACACGGATCATTGTCCTCTTTTGTATTTCCTCACTGGGTCTTTATCATGTCTTTGTTTACCAAACCATAGCAAATATACAGCTTTGTATTTTTATTTTTTACTTAAATTCTATATGTTTATTTTTTACTTAAATTATAAAATTATATTTTTCTGTAGTTAGCATTTACAAGTTGCTTTCTTTTTATTTATTTTTTTTTAAGATTTTATTTATTTATTTGAGAGAGGGGGAGAGTACAAGCAGGGGGAATGGCAGGCAGAGGGAGAGGGAGAAGCAGGCTCTGCACTGAGCAGGGAGACTGATGATGACCTGAGCCAAAGGCAGCTGCTTAACTGACTGAGCCAGCCAGATGCCCCAAGTTGGTTTCTTTTTTAAGAAAGGTTAACAGGTCTAGGTTGTTCCTTTTAAGTGCTCTGTAGAGGGGTGCCCCGCTGTAGAGGGGTGCCAATATTCTAATATTGCAATTAATGTTACAATAAAAAATGTCTCTATATAGTTTCTCTTTTACCTCCTCTGCTTTGTTTGTTAAGGATATATATTTAGAAGGGAAATTAAATGCAATTTTTGTTTCAAATAATACTGGCAAATTGTCTTGTAAAATGCCTGATTCAATTTACATTTCCCTCTTTAGAGTGCGAGAAGACTTTTTCCCACAGATCTACAAACTGTTTCTATTAACTGTTTATATTTTTCTAAGATTAAAGGCATTCCTGTCTGAATCTGCATTTTCCTAATTATCTTTTGTTGTTTGCTTCCTTAATTTTAAAATGTGTTTAGATTTTAGTTTTAAAGGATATAAGTTATGAATTAATCTTATAATATTATATTTTTATGTTATAATAATAGCCTTCTTGACATTTACTGAACTATTTTTCCCATTAATTTTGTTGTGTATTTGTATATGTGTAACTACTACTTGAGCTCAGTGAATACATTATGAAAATATGAATAAAATTATGAATACAAAAAATGTATATGAAATATATACACATACTTGTAGACATATACTTATATCTGGACTTGTTATTCTGTTACTTATTCACTCATAAACCAAGATTTCACACTATTAATTTCCACAGCTTTATGGTCCACTGCTATCTGACAGACCAAACCACACTTCTTTGTTCTTTTTAAATTTTTTTCATTGCTAGTCTCATGCCTTACTATGTATTTTTTAAACCTTTGTTGACACTTGTAACGATCATAACTAAAATTACAACACAGATGAATTTAGGGAGAATCAGCATCTGGATCTTTAGGATATTGAGCTTTCCCTTTTGTAAACATAGTAAATATTTCTATTTATTCAGGTCTTTTCTTGTGCCCTTTACTAACATTTGAAAACTTTCTCCATAATGGTATACTAAAACTGCTGGGATTTTTAGGTTATCCATTTGCTGAACTTTAAGAGTTTCTGTTACTAATGTGAAAGAAATTAAGTAATACTTTCCTTATTACTACTGCATTTTCTAATTTGCTTACTGCTATTCATGAGAAAACTTCCTGATCTTCGTCCTTGATCTTGTATTTGGCTACTTTGCTTGGCGAATAATTTAGTCCTGTTAAAAATCAATTTCTACCTATAAATCACTCACTAAAAACATTTAATAAATCTTCCATTTCATAATCCAAAAAAGGAAAATCTGAGGAGGGTATACCATGCAAACTTTACATAATCAACTAGAGCAAATTCAGGCCAAGAATGTAAGATTTGGGGGGGGGGCTGGAACATTTTATCCCTGGTACTTGCAACAATCATTATAGAGTAGGAAATCAAAAAACATTAGCTTGCCAAATGAAATCCCACACACAGAGATATGTTCTGGCTATTAACTGGATTAGATGAGGATAAAATGAGAGATTCTAAATTAATACACGTAGAACAGTCTTGAAGCATAATGCAAATGTGGGCTATTCTTAATCTTGGTATATGAGAGGCATTATTGTGCCTTGCTTGAGGGACAAATTGCCTAGGTTAAGTTCTGGCTCCACCACTTATAGCTGAGGGTTTTTGGAAGTTCACTTGACTTTTCCATGTTTCAGTTCTTTCATATATAACCAGGGGCAATAATAATGGCACAAATGTCTAAGGCATATAGTATTATGTGAGTTAACAGGTAAAGAATTTAAAACAGCATCTGTCACATTGGAAATATTAATGATTGTTAGCTGGCAATCTTTGCAGGACTTAGAGCAGGGTCTTAGACATGGTCAAAACTTAAAAAATGTTTAATTGAAATTCAGTTGGGGTGGGACACTAACTCCCAGTTTAGTTTCAAGGGAACCATATTGCCTACCTTATTGCAGATAAATGCATTTTCCCTAATACGAGCTGCTACTAAAATATTGATTATAAACCATTCTAACAGCTACTTGTCCATAGCTTCATCATACAATGCAATACAGAAGCATGTGTGTGTATCACACTGACTCAAGCCATGTCCTCCACCCTCCACCAATAAAATCAATTTACAAATACCTTTTGCTCTATCTCCAAAATATATGGAGAAGATGTCTAGTTCACTCCAATCTGCTATCTCTCTCCTCTCATCTGGTGAATGAAATGGCGTCCTGTATCATTTTCCCATTTTCACCAAGTCTATTCAATCCATTTTCCACACAGTGGGGTAAAGGGTCTCTGAAAAATAAAAAGTAGTTCAAATCACGGTCTTAAAATTCTTCAATAACATTCCCTCATATTATAAATAAAAACAAGACTCTTCACCATATTCTAAGACTCTTCACGCTGGAATCCTGTCCACTCTCAAATCTTAAATCATTTGTTGACAGAAGAAAGAATAACTACAAAAGCTCTGAAGCAGAACACTTGCTCAACCTCACTCACTTTCCAGTCAACACCTGCTTCCCTGCATCTTTAAATGGGGAAACCCTTTTCTCCTAAGACCCCAGCTTAAAAAAAAAATGGGGCGCCTGTGTGGCTCAGTGGGTTAAAGCCTCTGCCTTCGGCTCAGGTCATGATCCCAGGGTCCTGGGATTAAGCCCCGCATCAGGATCTTTGCTCAGCAGGGAGCTTGCTTCTCCGTCTCTCTCTGCCTGTCTCTCTGCCTACTTGCGATCTCTGTCTGTCAAATAAATAAATAAAATCTTTAAAAAAAAAATCCTCAAGAGATATCCTTCATTGAATACTTTACTGAAAGCAATTGGCCAATATCCACCCCAACCCGTCTCTGTCATTTATTCCACTCCATTTTAAACATAACACTCACTACATGAAATTACATTTGTTATTTGTCTGTCTCCACCCCGCCAAATCCTACAATCCAAAATTTGAATGACATTAAAATTATAGCAAGTACCTTATTTATCTTGTTTACCACTATACCTCCAGCATCTTGAAAACTACCTGCCACACAGTATATATCCAGTAAATATTTGCTGAATGAATATATGAATACGATGTTAATATTAAATAAGAAACTGCTACCTCACTCCCCTCCTTAACAGATGTAATTTCACTAACTTCAGTATCTAGAATTCATTGGTTTTTGTAGTTTTTACTTTATAACAGATTTCTCAGAACACGGGAAGATACTCTCTCACTATATATTTATAGACTCCGTCTGTCTTACAGAGCTTTATTTGTAGTGGTGAAACAGGATTTAAGGTTCTAGAAGTGATATTGTTTTGTTTTGTTTTTAAGATTTCATTTATTTATTTGAGAAAGACAGTGTGAGCATGGGCAGAGGGAGAGGGGGAGAGAGAATCTCAAGTAGACTCCCTGCTGAGTGCAGAGCCAGATGTGGGGCTCAATCCCAGGACCCTGAGATCATGACCTGAGCCAAAATCAAGAGTTGACTGCTTAACGGACTGAGCCACCCAGGAGCCCCTAGAGGTGCTATTGTTATAACTAAGCTACCTCCAAAAATTTCTAGACTTACTTTCCATAAAAAGTCTTTCCACACTTATATTGCCCAAAGATTTAAATATGGTTATTCTGGATTTATTTTCTCACCTGACGCAAGAAAATACTCCTATATAAATAAAAAGAAATATATTTTAAATACCATCTTCAATTGACTGCCTATCTTCATCTTACTATATAATTACAAAATTCTCAAAGTCACATTCTAAAGAGAAAAAAAATTCACAGGATAAATGAATGAGGAAGTGATTGAGCTAAATTTGCCTCTCTGAAAGTTAAACCAAGCAAACGTGATTCAAGAAGTGCTTTACTCGTTGATTATTCTGCAAAGGAAGGGAGAGTTAAAATTTAAAATCAAGGTCACAGAAGATAAACCATCCTGAGAATATTAATGAGCATTTATGCTATGGAACCTACATTAACAAAAGAAGGGATGACAGGTATTTAATGCTTACAACTATTTATTTGTTTTTGCCTGTTTTTTTCCTTCACCCAGTTTCCACTCTACTTTATCCACACATTCACTTAGGCAACAGAACTTATTGCAGGTCTGCCATAACCCAGGTCTTGGGTTGGATGTGGAGGATAGAATGGTATATAAAATCAAACAGGTTCCCTGTGTCTGTAGATGTTGGAGCTCAACCCATAATTCCATAATTTCTGATTCCTGCCTCTCCTTTTGCTTGCTGATAGGTAAAATTTCAAAGCCTAAATGACCTTATTTTAAATAGTAAACTATCTATAATCACCATGAAAAGAAACTATGCATGATCTGGAAGAACAGGAAAACAATTTTTCAGTTACCAAACTGCATATATTTCCCTCTTCACTACTCATCTCTGCTTCATGATGTTCTGATAAAGACCCTTGGAACTATGAGATTCCTAGCCTCTCAAATACTAATACTACAGTTACTTAAATATTCGTGCAAATCATCCAACATTCCAGGGTAGGTCCTTTAGAAGTCATTGATATTACATCACTATGTGATATGTAATTTCCCTTCTGTACATACTACAACTGTAATATGGCTACTGCAGTTGACTTGCTCTGCCTAGCTGAAGCTTCAAAGTCACCTATGGCTTCCAGAATTTATACAAGACATGATTTTCAGAGCATACATTTTTTTTTCCTCCAATGGAAAGAGAAATCATGATCAAAAGTGGAAAAATCTATGAACACTTTATTTCAGAATTTATCTCTATTCTTATTTCCCTGTTCTTTATTTGTTAACTTTTCCTTTCTGTTTTACACTAATGAGCATCCCAGACAACACTTCATTCATTATAATATCCAGAAGCTAAAATAGACATCCCTGCATGTAAATGAAGCATTAAACCAGATTTTTACATTTTAAAAGCAAATCATTTTGTTAAGTGTAGATTTTCAGAATCCTTAGAGAAAATTAAAATAAATATATATAAATGATATATAAAACTCTCTCCTGGAAAGCAATATTTGATTAACTAAGTCTACTTGAATTTTTAACAATTTATATAGATAATTTAAAAGACATAAAGACCAAGAAAATGGGCTAACATACACTCATCAGCCAGCATCATAATTTGTCAAATCAGGGTTAATCTTGCTTTGTCTATATTGGCACCAAACTCCACCCTCCCAAGATTATTTTGAAACAAATCTCAGATATATTATCTCATCAGTAAATATTCAGCATGTATCACTAAGTTGTGTAACATAACCACAATACCTAAAATCGTTAAATATAATTAACTTAAAATCATTAAAGATAATTCCTTAGTATCATCAAACACACAGTCCACAATTGTTTCTTGTAAGTTTAATTGGGATCCAAAATAAGGTTCATGCATTAGAACCACTAAATATCTTTTAATCTTCTTTTAATCTATGTCTCCATCTTATTTTTCCTTACATTTTTGTCCTTGTGGTTGAAGAATTCATGTCATTTGTCCTGTGGGGTTTCCCACAATGCATGCTTCAGTCATTACATGCTTGAAAAGTGTTTAACATGACCCTCGTTCATCTGATTCTCCAGTAATGAGAAAGCTCTAGAGTCTAAACAATACTCCAATCTATTCAAGAATTTTTTTTTCCATCATTCAATAAGTAACTGAAAAAAAAAAAAAAACTGCAAACAAATCAAATATCCATCATGGGAAACTAATTGAATCAACTATGTATATCCACAACATGCAGTCTTGGGTAGCTGAAAAAGAAATGAGGAAATCCTCTAAATAGCACTATGTGGTAATCTCTTTCTATATATTGTTAAACAAAAACACAAAATACAAATGCATGCGATGTGCTACAATTTATCTCAGAAAGTAAGAATAACTATGTAAGTGATTGTTAATATTAAAAAATGTAAATGGGTAAGCCATACATTTTTTTAAGTATTTACATATAATGAGAGAAAGAGAATGGGGTAAAAGTAATGTGAACACAGGAACTACATTTCTTTGAATAAACACTGTTTTCCCAATTTTATGTAAGAATAATGTAAATATTCCAGTTAATTATAAAATGAAATGGTATGTAAAGAAACAGTTCCTAAAAACTGAGAATAATATGAAACAAGTGAACATGCATAAATAGTTGGTAGCACAAAGCACAAAGAGAAAAAATACTCCAATTAATTTTAAGACATGGTAATTTGATTTCATATCCTTAGTCGGGTATACCCTTCAGTAGGATCTGAAAGAATTGGAAAAATAAACTTAAAATGTTTTTAGTAATTATATATTTGGTGGTAACACTGACAATGTACCCTGAGAATGTTGTTGGTAGAGGGAGGGACCAAGCAAATGAGAATTTATGTTGGTAATATTAAAGACACCAGCTGTTGTCTTAGAAGAAATTAGACACAATTTTTAGATGAGTAAGTTGAATAAAAATTCTATTGTTCTAAAGAAATCAGAATTAGAAATACAAGTATAAATTCATAATGTTTTATCTTACAAGTATATAATATAAATAACAAGAGAGACATATTTATATGTAATTATAAATACATATAATTACATATACACATATATATGTGTGTGTGCATATATATATATATATATATATAATTACATATACACATACACGCATACTGTATAGGTGTGTGGGTGTGTGTGTGTATGGAAAACACTTAGAAACATGGCCCCTCATAGCAATGAATACATACTAGTATCCAAATTTACATCAGTAAGTATAATTTCTCACTAAAAGAAACCACATTTCTTAGGAGAAATGGCAGATCTTGATCTGATAAAATTATATAAAACAAGTCTTCCATATCCTGTCATACAAGAAATTAAGGAAACTATCAAAGACAACTAGAGTCTGTCAAAGGACCTAGTGGGCCAGATAGAACCATTTGGGAATGAACAAGATAATATATACAATGAGTTAAAACACATTAAATATATTTCATTATATTAGTTCATGATTATATTAAAATAAACAAACTTCGTGGTCAAATTGAAAAGATGCGGGGGAACCAAATCATTACTGCGAAAACTAGAAAATGAAAGAGAGGAAAACAAACAAACAAACACTTGTCTTCACTCTGGAAAGTATACCTAAGAAGGGGCACCTGGGTGGCTATCAGTTAAGGGTCAGCCTTTGGCTCAGGTCATGATCTCAGGTCCTGAGATGAAAGCCAGGGTTGGGCTCTCTGCTCCATGGGAAGTTGGCTTCCCCCCATTGCCTCAGTCCTTCCCCCTCTCCCCTAGCTCATGTTTGCTCTCTCTCCTTTCTAATGAATAAAATCTTTAAAAAAAAAGGAAAAGATAGAAGAAAGAAAGAGAAAATATATACCTAAGGATAATCAAAATTTGATGAGGGCAAGTTTTTGTTTATAAAAGTAGTCTAACTAATCAGGTCAGGATCTCAGTATCCTGGGATTTAGGCCCACATAGCATGGGACTCCCTGCTCAACAAGGGACCCGTTTACCCCTCTCCCTCTGCCTGCTACTCCCCCTGCTTGTGCTCTCTTTGTCAAATAAATAAAAAGAATCTAAAAAACTTAAAAAAAACAACAACAATTTTGCAGCACCTGACAAATTAATGAATCAAGGCAATGATCACCTGTAGTGGCTAACATCACCAAGAGAACAATCTGGCATTAAGTGTTCGTTCCCCTTCGGAAGTTCACAAGGAGAGGAGGGGATACGGATACAGAAACAACAAGAGAAAAGAAAGGAAAGGAAACCTTAGCCATTTGAAAACTTCTAATGGCAATATTCAAAGTAGTTCAAACTTTATTACATCTATAGGTCCTCACACACATGCATATCAAGGATATGACGGTATCTGGCAACTTGCTGGACCTCGAGGAAAACTGACTAAGTGAATAAATATATTTAAGATATTCACTTGGATTTGGAAAGCTGTCGAAAATGCTCACTCAAAACTCTTGGTAAAAAAATATTAATAAAAAATGTGCTTTCTAATGAATATTGAACACATGATAATTAAAAGAGAAAGACAAAGCCAATATGATTTAAGCATACAGCTTTTCAAGACAAGACATCTCTCTTATATAAAAGGAATAGTAAGGTGTTACAATGACTGACTCACTATTAAATTCACCTTTGCAAGCTTCTCTCAAAAATAATCTAAATGAAAGGTATTTCCAAAGGGAAGTTTTACAGGTTAAGGTCTGAAAGTCAGCATGGGGCATATAACTCCATGCAGGGGAGAATGAATGTGCTGGGGAGGTGACAAGCTCTTTGTTCACAGGAGAAGAAAAAACTGTGTCATCCCTATCTTGTAAAAGCCATCCTGCTGGGCAGTAGCTTGCAATGATAACCCTCTTTGTCCACCCTCACATATGGCTCTGATATACATAATACCAATTCTTATGCAGTCTGTTGCATTGATTTTTTTTTTTGCGATGTTACAAACTGCCTTAGGCATTTCCTAAAAGGTTATCCAAAGTATACAGTCACACATAGACTTCTGTGTGCACACATGCACACTCCCTCCCTCCCATTTTATATGTAAGAAGCCGTTGTCTAAACCAGTTTGATGATTCTGAAGTCAAAGCAAAAATAGGATTCTACTTGTACAAAAGAGGCATTTTTAAGAAAGGAAACACTGTGTTAAGTAGAACAATATACCAGTTTTAAGAAAAATTTATTAAAGTATTTTTAACCTAATAATGTTTAATTGTATATTACCTAATCATGTATATGATATAATTGCCTTACCATTAACTAAATAGTTTATGTGTTAAAGAACACAAAACATGCCAACAACTAAATTTGCATCGTAGGGAAAATCATTTAGCCTCTCTAAACCTCCATTTCTTTATCTGGGAAATTCAAGAAAGTTGAAAGAAATTCTCTCCAAGATACTTTCAATTCTAGAAGATTCTGAAAATATGATAACCTTTTAACATGCTATTTCCAATATCACAGGCAATGCTCACCTGTGCAATGCATCTAATTTTGGCCTTATTCATGTGTACATTTAAGATCATGATTACAAACATGTTTTTAACACAACTTTCTGCACAAAGGCTATGTCGACTACTTGTAGCTTTAAAAAAAAAAAAAAAAAAAAAAAGGAATCAGAAAACACAGATCCAGTCCTGAAAGGTTCTCAGAAGGGTGGTTGCACAGATAAAAGCAGCTAATTTTTAATGTTCTGATGCAGTATTGTTACCATGTTGGTAAAGACAAAATACTCTCTCACAATCAGGGAGACATTCATGTGGATGGTGACATTTGACCTGAATCTTTAAAGATGAAACAGTCTGGTAGTCTCCTTTATGCTTCCAAATAAGTGTCAAAGTTCCCTTTGACAGAATACTGTCTTTTATCTGTTTTAATTTTCCAATGTTGTTACTTATAGGAAGCCAAGATAGGTGTAGGGTTTATTATTAATTTTTTTGTGCATTCAATTAAGAGCAGGGAAATTCTAAATCATGGAAAAATACCTGAAAGAGATAAAAATAATAATCTCTAGATGATAAGAATAAAATATTTTAAACCCTCAAAAGATGTTATTGTAGCTTGAAAAAAATTCTCAGAATTTAAGAATCTTTCAACTTAAGCTGAAAATATCAGTGGTAGCCAGTTCTGGTAATAAATCATCTTGATAATCAGTATGTTTTGGGACCTGATTTCTTTAACAATGATTAAGTCCATTTCTTATCTGATTCTCTATGGATACAGAAAAACAAAAAACCAGCCACACTATAGATGACAATCCTTTATATAAAGAGAAAACATTAAATTTTAAAATGAATACAGTGACGGGTATGGATATACCACAAATATTAAAATCTGTTTTTTCTATAATATATCTTAATTTCTAAATTGAGCTCCTATTTTCCTGATATATAGATAGAAACTGAAATTGCTACTTTTGTAGTTAAAAACCATTAAATGTTTTGAACTAAATCATATTCATATATTTCTCTCATTCATCTTTACTCTTCTTCCTTCCAAATTTCTCAAAAAACAAAAAAAAAATTAAAACAGAAAGCTTGTCACAGCTCAATAGCCAGAAAGACCAGTTGCTTTAAAAAGTATTCCAAAGCACTTAAAGAGCAGGGGTCCCAAAGTGACAATAAATACTTTGCAAATTTTGGAAGTGTTTGAATCATTTTTCCCAATTACTACCACCATATGATACTCAGTTATTCATAGTGTGAGGTAAGATTGAAAGTTTATTATTATTCCAGAGGGCCTGTGAGATCATATGGCACAGGAGACCATAACTGAGCAGAAGCAGTTGAAGCCATACTCCCTCACCCCCACCCCAAGGAGATTTTTACCAGACAAAGCAAGCAAGCGTGACGGCAAGGTGGAAGCTGTGGGAAAGGGCCATTGGACTCACCTGTGCAGCCCAGTGGCCAGGTGACCCTGTTCTTCTTCTGTTGTAAGGTTCTAAGTGCACTTAAAATGGACAATTTACTTTCAATTCTTCTCCTGTCTTAGTCTTTCTTTAGTGAAAAAAAAAAATCCTCTTTAAAACTGGGCTTCAAAGTACTAAATGACCCTCCCAAGGTGTGACTGTAAGTCTCTAAGTATCACATATGCAACAAAAAGAGTCAAAGTCAATAATACCTACAATTTCACAGAGTCATTGTGGGAGAGTTGATGAGTAGATGAATAAAAGGGTTCATTATTTCTATTATTGATAGAGCTGTTAGGGGTCATGTCCATTATGCAGGTGCAGAAGAGAAAAGGAAACAAAGTTCCATTAGGCTCACAATTTAGTTCATGGTTGTAATTTTGGCCATATGTTGATTTAATATCAAAGCTAACTGAATGTTTAAACCATTTATTTCTGTTTCTCATATGTTTTCAAATATGAATTTTTAAGCACAAGACAGAGAAAAGTTTCCAAACCACAGCAAATTTATTTCCTAACATGTTGGATTATTTGTTAGTATATATGAGACTGGTCCAAGTTTATCATGGTGTGTATATACCTCGGAAGAGACTGTCAATAACAACTTCATACAAAGGAAGCATTTTAATACTTAATAATACTATTTAATGGGACCTAAGATAGACCTGTTTCTCAATGCATTCTCTTTAGAAAATCTAAGAGCAGTAAACTTCATAAGATGTATACATCCATCCCTTGCTCTTCCTTTGATGATTTAACCAACTACAACAGTGGTTCTCAAACTATGCCTCAGGATCACCTGGAAGGCTTATAAAAACATGGACTCCTGGGCCTCACTTCAGATTAAATAAGTCTGTGGTACACGTGATAATTTACATTTTCACCAAATCCCTGGTAACACTCGTGCTAATGATCCAGGGACCACACTTTTGAGATGCACTGAATTGGAAGACAGGAACTATGTTGGTTTAAATCTCTATACAGAAAAAATTAAATGTGGAGAATTAAAAAAAAAAAAAGATTGTATTTACTTATTTGAGAGAGAGAGAGAGAGAATAAGCAGAGAGAGAGGGAAATGCAGACTCTCCACTGAGCAGGGAGCCCAATGTGGGACTTGATCCCAGAACCCCAGTATCATGACCTGAGCCAAAGGCAGACGCTTAACCAACTGAGCCACCCAGGCGCTAAAACATAGAGAATCTTGATAGCCATTGCCATAGGATGAAATAAAGAATATTATCTGAACAAAGTGTAGCCTCAGAGGGAGCTAATGTCAACAAAAATTTTCAAAATAAGTAGATATGATAGAACTGATGTGTTGTTATTAGTACAGTAGTGCAGCACCAGGTGTGTAGGACAGTTAACTGAATACAATCAGAACAGGTATAGAATCAGTGCACTGTGCCAAACCAGACATAGCTGGAGGTTTACCACATATAATTTGCTGGTGTAAAATGAATAAAGCTCAATATGATGAGCAAACACTCCCTAGACGACACTCTGCAAATGTGGACTTCGAGGCATATTCCAGTTTTCATATAGGTTACGTGAAATCATAAAAGCTACGTACAATAGTAGCCGACTTATTAAGTGTATATTACACAATGCAAGAATTCTACCTATTACCTTGGGTAATAACAAGTAGATAAGCGATGACAACATTATTTTGCCAGCCTCAGCAATACTTCATTCCACAGAAGGGTAAATCCTCCATGCCTAGAAAAATAATTCCCACAAGTAGAATTTCTGCTGTTCAATACAGTCTAATTAAATGGAGTCAGATTACATCTTTTTTGCTTGTTTTTCCTATGGGCAATGGACAAGAAAATCAGGACTATAGCTATAGCTTTGTCATTGGGAATTAGTTGCCCATTTCAATACAGATGGGTTTTTTGTTTGTTTGTTTGTTTTCCTTCTGTGCTTATATTGGGGCTGGTTCAATTTAATAAACTTGTTTCTTTTCCCTGTCAGAGTTTTAGACCAAGTGAGACAAACAGACAAAGATCCAGGTAGGTAGAGATCAAAATGACAGTTTTCACTTAAAAAGAGCTATTAGAGATTTTTGCAGTAACAATGGATTTCCTATTACTGAAGATAAACATCTTCCCAGCCACAAGCAGTGATAGACATCTACACATCTCCTCTACCCAACATTCCTGTCCCCATCAAAGGGCAGGATTTTCCTTAAAATGTTGATGAAAAGAATTATTGTATCACTACATCTGTCAATAATTCCTGACAGTAACGTGCTTTCTGAGGTGAATGTATCTTTCTAAGACAGAAGCAGAAAATATATCTGACCAAAGTAGATGCTACGTGATATTTAATGCATGCAACATAATTCCTGCTTCTTCCACAAGCCTGGTGAACAAAAGGTCCACATTTGAGTGACTGACTTTTGTCAGAAGTACTAAATAATGAGTTTTTACATTCTCGGGCCAGTGTGATCTTTTGAAATATCACCCACACAGACTTAAGCAAGGTCATGCTTTTTGCAGTGAGGCATCAAATTCAAGGCTAGCAAGAAATAATGAATATCCCTGGTACACTGATTTTTTTTTTTAATCTTGGAGGCTTTAAAGATATGGAAAATTGAGAGTTTATAAGGAGAAGATGCCTGTCTTAGCTTGGGCTGCCATCACCAAATCTCAGCCTGCGTGGCTTAACTAAGAGAAATTTATTTTCTCACAATAATGGAGGCTGGAAGCCTGAGATCAGGGTGACAGCCTGGTCGGATTCTGGTGACAGCTCTCTTCCTGGCCTGCAGATGGCCACCTTCTCACTGTGTCCTCACACTGTAGGGCTTGGGAGTGAGTGGTGGGGAGGAGGAGAGGGATCTTCTTCTAAGGGCACTAATCCCATCATGAGAGGGATTCATATCATTCATTCAACCAGATCTATTTCCCAAAGTCTCCATTTCCAAATACCAGAATATTTGGGGTTAGGGCTTGAACATACGAATTTGGAAGAGGACAAAATTCCATTCATAACAAGCCCTAAGAAGAAAAACAACCATCTCCCGACTCTTTCCTGATAATCTTTACAACCGACTTTAGAACTGTCACAGGTCAGATATATGACCCAGTATAATTTACAAGTGTCACTAAAGATCATATTGTAAAAGTATGTAACTGCCCTTCTTGAGCTCAATCTCAAAATGTAGGGGCTTTCCCAAACATGGTGATTTTTCTTCCTAACTCATTATCAGTTATGTCTCTGGCTGAAATCTCTGCAGGGGATGCTAAACACATACCAAGTTGCCTACCCACCATCTCCACTTGGAGGTGTAATGGACATCTCAAAGGTAACATATCCAGCATAACTCTTAATCTCTTACTATTTTCCCTGTATCTGTTAATAAGCTTCATCCTTCTAGTTAAGCCCCCAACCTTGGTTTTATCTTTAACTCCCCTGGTTCTTTTACAATCACGCTGCGTTAACAGATCCTGTCAGTACTGGCTTCAGAATAGATGTGGAGTACGTTCAAGTCTCAGCACCATCGCTGCCACACTCATTCCAGTTTGATGTCTCCGTATCCAGTTAGGTTTCCTGCTACAGCCTCCTAACTGGTCCCCTTGCTTCTGTACTGCCCACACTTTCTTCAACCTATTCTCATCTCTGCAGCCAGAATGAGTCCGTTAAAATACAAGTCAGATCAAGCTATTCTTCTTAAATTCCTCTACCTCATGCAGTACAGTAGTTACTTGAGGCTGTTGTAACAAATTACTACAAACTGGGTGGCTTGAACCAACAAAAACTTACTCTATCACAGTTCTAGAGGGTAGAAGTCTGAGATCAAGTGATCAGGGGGGCCATCCTCCCTCTGCAGGCTCTCAGGGAAGATTGTTCCTTGTTTCTTCCTAGTTTGTGGTAACTGCTGGCAATCCCTAGTGTTCTCTCCCATGTAGCTGCATCGCTCCAAATTCTGTCTACATCTCCACATGGCTTTCTCTACTGTGTGTCTCTTTGTCCAAATTTCCCTCTTTATAAGGACACTAGTCACTAGATTAATGCCTATTTTCTTCAATCTACTGTGACCTTAACAGTATGATATTTGCAAAGATCCTATTTCCATATAAGGTCATATTCATAGGCAGAGGGATTTACCACCTGAATATTTTGTTGTTGTTCTCCTTGTCAAGGATGGTGGGGGAAGAGTGTGTGTGTGGGGGGTAGGGGGTACTTTTCAACCCATAGCAGTCAAAATAAATCCAAAGTCCTTACAATAGCACACAAATCTCAGTCTTTTGTTCTTCAAAGTGTGATCTACAGACTGGTAGTAACAGCATTACTTGGAAGGCAGTTTGTATGGAATGTAAACTCCCTAGACCTCCTAAATCAGAATCTTCATTTTAATGACACCCAGCTGATTTACATGCAAATTAAAATTTGAGAAGAACTACCCCTCAAAATGACCTACCTACTTTCTGCTCTCCTCAACAACTACTCCCCGTGACTACTCTCCATTACTCTGCTTCAGTCATAAAGGTCTTTTAGCTGTTTTGAAATGTGTAGAAAACTCCTTCTCCAGATGTTTAGATTCCAGATTCCTTCACCTGCTTCAGATCTTTATGCAAATATCACCTTGGTGTAATTTTTTCCTAGACACTTTTATTTTAATTAGCAATAATCGCGCCTCGGATAAACCTCATTGGCTACGATACTGCCACTGCGCAAAGCTTGACACTCTTATTTTAAATGAACATCTTCACCAACCCCATTCCTTCCTTGCTTTTTTTTTTAACCATAGAACATCTATTCATCTCATATGCTAAATATTTTACTTATTTTGTTTACTGTTTTCTCTATCAACTCAAATATAAGCTCCTTGAGCACAAGGATCTGAGTTTTTCTACGTACTGATGAACTTCAGGTTCCTAGAATGGTAGAGGACACGCAGTAGAGGCACCTCAAAAAATTGTGTCAAACACACGAGTCTATAAATTAACTGATTCATTTGCCCATGCATATTATTTACTTCTTGCTATTTGAAATCAACTATATTATATGCTTCACATAATGCTTTTTTTAAAGATATATAAGCCTTATATAGGTCCATCATTTAGAAGGTAGAAAATTATAATTTACCAAAACATTTGTGAATTAGTTTGTTCTTATGCTTCACCAACTCTCATGGTAAAGCCTACTTTAGCCCTAGGATACACTGTCAGAATAAATGTATTTATGCTCCTAAATTTATTCCTTTGGAAGTTCACAGGATGTTCCCTTGTTCTATGATACAGAAATATGGTCACAAAGTGAGCACGGTATCATGCCTTTCTGATATTTTGTCCCTTTTCATTTATCTTCTTTCCATTTTCGTCATTTCAAAATGAACATTCCTAACCTCTCCTCTAGTTTTCATGTTCTTCTCTGTGCGTATGCATATTCATATCTATACATGTATAATTAGCATACAATATTAGTTTTAGACATATGGCATAGTGATTTGATAATTCTATACTTCACTCAGTGCTCACTCACCATAAGCATAGTCACCATCTGTTACCAAGCAGTTATTACAATATTTTTGACTATATTTCCTATGCTAATGCTTTTCATCTCCTTGACTTATTTCATAACTAAAAGTTTGTACCCCTTAATCCCCTTTATCTATTTTACTCATGCTCTCACTTACCTCCCCTTTGGCAACCACCGGTTTGTCCACTGTATTTAAAAGTCTGTTTTTTCATTTATTTTTCTGTTCATTTGTTTTATTTTTTATAGATTCTGCATGGAAGTGAAATCATATGGTATTTGTCCTTCTCTGTTTGACTTATTTCACTAAGCATAATACCGTCTAGTCCATCCACACTTGTTGCAAATGTTAAGGTCTCATTATTTTTTATGGCTGAGTAATATTCATGTGTGTGTGTGCGTGTGTGTGTGCGTGTGTGTGTGTGTGTGTGTGTGTGTGATGTTCTTTTAACTAGACTCACACAGATAGAATTATCAAAGCATGGCAAAGAGGGAAGGAATGTTTGACACCATGCCTCTTCACTTTCCATTGTAGGTTGATGCTCCATTAGATCTTGTGCTTATTTTTTTCTTTCTAGAAAAGAAAATGGAGTCTTTACCCTCAAAAAATATATTACCTAGCTGGGGTGACAGGACTTCAGAGTAGGGCATTTCTTACTTTCAATTTTGTTTATCTTACCTTTACATATTTGAAAAGACCAAAATGCTGAATGCTTATAGACTATATTCAGTTATGACTAGAAAACCGTAATAGATGAATATTAGTTAATAATTACCTGCTGAAGAAATGTATAAAATGAGTATTAATATAAAGTAATATAAGTTGATGTAATAGTATTACAGCATTATAAATATTAATAACATTTATTATTTAATAATAATTTATTATTATTTATATTTATCATTAATAATATTAATAATATAATGTTAATATAAATAAAATAGCATAAATATAATTAGTATAAATTAATATAAATTAAACAAATTGGTATGAATTTTAAAAAGCAAATGAGCCAATAAAGTTTTGGTCCCTGCATCTACTGATTAGATAGGAGTAAAAAACTTAGTGAGGGGACACCTGGTGGCTCAGCCAATTAAGCTTCTGCCTTTGGCCCAGGTCATGATCCCAGGGTCCTGGGATCAATCCCCACGTTGGGGTCCCTGCTCAGCAGGGGGAAGGGGGGGAACTGCTTCTCCCTCTGCCACTCCCCCTGTTTGTGCTTTCTCTCTATCTCAAATAAATAAAATCTTAAAAAAAGACTCAGTGAGAATTAATTCCTTATTGGTGACATAGCAATTCATGACATTATTGGTTTGGAAAGACCTAATTGGAAGCTAAACAATTAAGAGGACTAAGACCTTTTCAAGATAGAGAGAATAACCTCCCTGTTCAATGCTTTGAGATATAGCCATCCATTTCTTCTCTTTTTTAGAGCGAGCTTCCCACTTGAGACCTTAAAAACCAATAGCCACACAGGTGCTTGGGTGGCTCAGTTAGTTAAGTATCCAGCTCTTGATTTTGGCTCAGGTCCTGATTTCAGGGTCATGGAATCAAGCCCCAAGGTGGGCTCCCCACTCACTAGGGAGTCTGCTTGAGATTCCTTCTCTCCCTTCCCCTCTTCCCCTACCACCTGCACACATGCACCTGCACTTTCTCTCTAAATAATAAATAAATCTTTAAAAAAAAATTAGCCCCAGAAAGAACTAGGGAACTCCATAGTTAAGCTTCAGCTTTACACTCTTTACATATTTATAGGATTGGGTGCTTTCATATACTACCTGATTTAATCATAGCATAAAATATAAACCGTACTATTAACTTAATTTTACAGATAATGAAACTGAGGCCTAGATAAGAAGTTGAATAATAGTATACCCAAATTCATACACCTAATAATGAAGAAAGCAACAATTTGATTTCAGAACTTTTCATTTTTTCTCTTCAAATGCTTTTTATTTTAAAATAATTTGACTCACAAGAAGTTGCAAAAATAAAGAGAATTACTGTGTTATCTTCAACTAGCTTTCCCCAATAATCATATCTTACTTACGTATACGTAACACATTGCCCAAACCAGGAAACTGACATTGGTACAATACCATTAACTCAAGTTCAGACTCTATTCAGATTTGAAAGGCTTTTACATAAATCTTACATGTAAGAGTGTGTGTGTCTGTGTGTGTACACGTGTGGTGTATTATAGAGCTCATGAAGCATAGATTCATTACCACAATCAAGATACAAAACTTCTCTATCATTACAAAAAAGCACCATATTCTCATGTTGCCCCTTAACAGTCCACTCAAGTCCTGGGCAACCACTGATCTGCTCCGCATCACTAGAATTCTTATCTAGAATTCAGGCTTTTTTGAAACCAAAGTCCAGGAGATTGTTAAATAAATGGCAATTTCTTAAAAAATATTATTTGTATTCTTCATAAATGGTACACTGTGTCACATATTCAAATGTGCATATACATACATAAGTGAGGTAAAGATGAACATGGATTTAAATGCACAAAAGTAAAAATATTATACAGCATCATCACTGTAATCCTATTTATAATTCTCTTCTAAAACTAGTGGTAACTTTTATCTTATTGAGATATCTGGATTTTCTCTCATTACTAAATAAAACTATGTTTAAAATTTTATACATATGCCTGAATTTCACATTTTGTTTCATTGCTTTAAATGGTATTAAAAGGGAATTTTTACATTTAAACACATCTAACTGAAGGAAAGGTACAAATGATCTCATAAATGAAACATAATCTGGGGGACTGCTATTTTTCCATTTTGAACAGCAACCACCATTAGTCTTTAATAATATGTAGACTCCATGTAAAATAATGATTTCTCAAAATGCAATAAACAGAGACAACCAATTCTAAGCAAATTTTTAATAAGTCAAAGTCATTTTTGTCATCCTTTCTTCTTGTCGTAACCCTAGGTACTCTCTGCTATTCTTGTGATCCACTCCTCTGTGACACAACATCCCTGCTGTGTACTTGTCATGGTGACTCTAACCCCTCCTCCCTAGAGATGTTACTAGACCTTGCCTCAGCTAAACTTTCCCAGTGAGTGTCTGGCTTCCTCTCAAATTTGCAAGTCCTCCTGGGTCCCTGAAGGGCAATGCATAATGCATTCCATGCTAATTATCTGATGAAGGTCACTAGATTAATATTTTTATCACACCAGGTAAAGTATCCTAAGACCTAATAATACAAAATTTTCCAATTATGTTACTTCTTTGTATTAAATTCTGGGGCTAGTTTGAGGACTATGTCACAGCAATGGAAACGTTAAAGGACAGAAAATGGCACTTTCCCAATTTAATTGAACTCTCCCTAAGACCACACTGCCACACATCATTATAGAATGCTTCCCCGGTAACAAAATACATGACTAAAATAGAACCTTGCTATGTGACCTTGTGACAGGCAGGACCAATGTTATTATTCATAGTTTACAGATGAAGCACTAGGTTCAGTAGTATTAAAAGATTTGTCTGAGGTGAGGTCGTTGGTTTATTAAATATCAGAATAAGATCGGAACTAAGTTTGTACTTGTTTAAGACTGTATAAGAACCACCAAATGAATTATAAAATTTTCTCACAAGAGCAATGACTATAACTGACCATTCTATAATTTCTTTAATAACAATCTGATATGACAAGATGGATGTGACAAAACTAACACTATTGATTATATTTAAGTAATATTTGGGGATTTTTTTTATGTTTGTTTTACCACTTTGCTACTTTAAGTTTTGTCACAATAAAAAATAATTAATCCATGTGTTTTCTTTTTATTTTTAAGATTTTATTTATTTATTTGACAGAGATCATAAGTAGGCAGAGAGGCAGGCAGAGAGAGAGAGAGGAGGAAGCAGGCTCCCCGCTGAGCAGAGAGACTGATGTGGGGCTTGATCCCAGCACCCTGGGATCATGACCCGAGCCGAAGGCAGAGGCTTTAACCCACTGAGCCACCCAGGCACCCCTCATGTGTTTTCTTGATATCCTCATTAAATGAAATACAGCAACTTCTTCAATATTATTAACTAAAGGAACACCTTTTAATAGTTATATTTATTACTATATAAATATGTCTTTAGCATATACCTTTTGCAAAGTGAGTTCTAGGCACTGGGATTATAAGAGTAATTAAAATGCTGCCCCTATTCTTTTTTTTTTTTTTTGAACTTCATAAATTTCTTTTTAATAAATGAATTCACTAATTAATAAACAAATTCAGCATTCTTGCCCAATTGCTGCCCCTATTCTTATAGCATTTATATTATAGTAGAAGGAGGCGATGTGTAAATATACAAATAATTTGAGAATATGCATGTAATACATCTGTCAGCAATAAGCACTGGGAAAAGAAATAAAGCCAAGCAAAAAGAAAGAGAGTGATGGGCTACCACATTTTTGGTGGCATGGTTAATGAAGGCCTCTCCGAGTCAATGACATTTGAATAGAGACCAGAATGAGACAAGAAACATGTGAATATCTGAAAGAAGATCTTTTGGGCTTAAGTAACAGCGGGTTAAAAAAAAAAAAATCTAAGGTGAGAACTCATTTGATATGTTTGAGGAAGAGCAAGAAGGCCAATAAAGTAGGATCAGAGTGAATGACTGGTAGAGAGAGAGAAAGTAAGGTAAGAGAAATAGCCAGGTTGCATGGTGTAACTACCTGTGGCATTGTGGGCCTTAGGGTTTTGCTCTAAGTGTGACGGAAATTCATTAGAAGAGCTGTGTGCATTATAACATTATATAATGTTATAATTATATAATTATAATTATATAATTATAACACAAGACATTATAAAGTTGTAAAGGGTCTCCCATTATTTGAGTAGAGAATTGTATTAGTTTTCCAGGGTGGCAAAAACCAACTATCACAGACTGGCTAGCTTTAAAAAAAAAAAATTAGTTTTTCACCGTTCTGGAAGCTAGAGGTCCAAGATCAAGGTGTCTGCAGATTAAGTTTCTATTGGGATCTCTGTTTTCATATCAATGGCCACCTTCACCTTGTGTCTTCACATCGTCTTACCTCTGCACCCTTTAGTGTCCAAATTTTCTCTTCCTGTGAGGATACCAGTCAGGTCAAGTTAGGACCCTCCCAGATAATTCATTTTAATTTCATTACCTCCTTAAAGCTCCATTCTCCAAAGAAAGGCACATTTTGAGGTACTGGAGGTTAGGACTTCAACATGTGGCTTTTCAGGGAATACCTTTCAGCCCATAACAGGAATAAAATGCAGTGCAGCAAGGGTGAAAATGGGGAGGTCATTTAGAAGGCTATTGCATCATACAAAGGCAAAATGCTGCTACTTGGACTATATAGAATCCTGAGAATTGGTCATTATATAAATTATATAAAGAAAAGAATTAAGGGGCTCACCAAGATTATTTCATGAAATTCCCCTAACAGCATTTAGGTCTGCTACTGATTCCCCCATGTTAACTATAATTCACGCATAAGCAATTCAAAGGTAGATGTGTCTGATTCCAAAGATTCCAAAGATCACACCCTATACTCTCTGACATGTTTCATGAAGGTTGAGTTTTATCCTATCAGAAATATTTAATAATATATGTATAGAGATTATCTTAATTGGAAGGTCTTTGAGCACAGAATTAAAGGAGGGGAATTACATACATTTTCCTAAAGAGATAATGTATAATTACCTTGCCTTTGTACAGAACATAATAATTTCTGTAAGGAGTCAGGAGAAACAGCGCTCTTTGCTTTGAAGGAATTTCCCATCATGTTGAAAAAGATGATATGCACATAAAATATGGTATTTGTTGGGTATCAAATGAGTTAGTTGACAAATACTGCTAGAGGGGTTCAAAAGAGGAAAATGACTCCAGAATTTGGAGGGGTAAAAATGGAGGAGGCTTAACTTCCAAGAACCTATAAAAATCCAGTCAAATGAAAAAAAGCAATGCTAAATAAGTTCAAATTTAAAAGGAAACAATCTTATTTTCTTTTCTGTCCAGGTAAGCAAACATCTTCTCTTATGAAGTTCTGTGTAAAAAAATTCACCCTAGAATTTAGGCAACGAGGACTACTATTATCTACTCAGAGAGCATCCTGTGTTTTGCCTTCCTAGCACCCCTCATATTTCTATTTCATTGTCATTGTTGTTGCTGTTGTTTAACACCTGCAATGATGTTAACTGGCAAACATCATGAAAGGAGGGACAGATGAGATTTGTTTTCATTCTCTTTTGACTTCTCCAGCACATAGAAAATATTGTGGGCAAAAAGTCACTAGATAGGTTCAAAGATTAAAAAAAAAAAAAAAAGTAGCAAGAATAGTAAACAAATAAAACATTTGTGCAAAATCAAATAATTTGGAGGTATCTTTTTCAAGCCATAAGAAAATTAAAATGTGGGGGATTCCTGGATGGCCCAGTCAGTTTAGCATCCAACTCTTGATTTCAGCTCAGGTCATGATCTCAGAATTGAAATCAAGCCCTGTGTTGGACTATGCACTGAGCGGAGAGTTTGCTTAACATTCTCTCCCTCTTCCTTTGCCCCTCCCCTGGCAAAGAAAGAAAGAAAGAAAAAAAAGAAAGAAAGAAAAAGAAAAAAGAAAGAAAATGAAAATATGGGATGATATTGTACATACTATTTTATAAGCTTTTTGTTTTGTTTTATGGCCTAACCAAAAATTATGAATGACTTCACATATTAATAAATAAATAACACAAGTATTAAGTCACAATGGCTTTATAATATTTTATTGTGTGATTCTATCATAATTCAGTCAATGAATGCCATATTGTTGAACATTTAATCTGATTATTTTCTTTCATAAAAAATACTATATTATACATTTTTGTATTTTTTTAAGATATGTAATCTCTGGGTCAAAAGATATGAATAAGTTTCAGGTCTTTGGTAAATACTGTCATAATTTCCTCCAGAAAGCATACAGTAAAAAATCCTTGCATTTCAAGAAACAAGAATAACTTCCATATTCTGGGACTTCCTACACTTTATGGTTTGCAGGATTTGTTGTTGTTGTTTGGCTGGTTTGGGTTTTGTTTTTACTTTTTAAGTAGGTTGCAGTATTATTTAGTATTCAGTGGTCATGGTTACTTGAAGAATAATTTCTCCATTTGAGAGTTTTCCTCCAACATCTATAAACAAACACCAGTGTGTTCTTTCTCTAAAGGAAAATATAAAGCAGAAAGAAATTAAATGCTGCAAATTCTGAAACTATGAAAATGTAACAATAGAGAAAACAAGTACAAAGTTTTTAAGCTATCCCATGACTTTAGCAGCTGGTGGATCCTACCATGCCTATTTTTGCACAGAATGAAAAAGACACAGCAGGTTCCTTTGGAACATCAAACTGAGAAAATTGACTACAGCTTTAACAGCCTTAAAAGAATTTTTTGGCAGAATGAATAAGTATGCATAATTGAGAAAAATACCCCAATCTGTAGGGAGAAAAAAAAAAAGATATAAAAAGAGGCTAAACAAGAATGTTGCTGCCTGTTCTTTTCACAACAATCTCCCACCTGTCCCGGACTGCAGTATTTAGGGAACCGGGATTTAGAGCTATAAAAGAATAGGAAGTTGGAGAGTTTAGAATGGAGGAGTCTAGGGCTGTGTAAAAAGTACAAAGGACTTAGAGCCAGGAAACTTGACTGACATGCAATTGTGGGTGGGCTGTGAAGCCTGGAAGACTGGTCTTCCATCCCAACTCAGCTACTTCCTTATCCTGGAACCCTGGGCAAATAATGTCTCTTCTCTCTGGCTCAGTTTCCACCTTCCATAGAAACGATCACATTAGTGCCAAGCTTTCTTAGTGCCTGGCTCATATGACCTTTTCATTAAATATTAATCACGTTTGTATAATATAACTAAATGTGTAAACTTAGGCAAGTCACTTTACTTTTTGTCTCCATTTCTCCAACTATAAAATGAATCAATTAGACAATGTGGTCATGTGATGTCATCTAAGTTTAAAGGTCTATGCTTCTATGAGAACAACAAAAAGCACTGGAAACTACTATCAGAGTTAGTTTGGGGATGAGGCGAAGCCAGCAAACTGAATATAAATGAAGAACTTAAGCAAAGTAGGGGAAAAAAGGAGAGAAGAGAAATTAGAGTGCAGAAGAATAAAGCTACTACAGGGGCACTTGGGTGGCTCAGTCAATTGAGTGTCCCACTCTTGATTTCGGCTCAGGTCATGATCTCAGCCTCAAAATCAACCCTGCCTCAGGCTCTGTGCTAGGTGTGGAGCCTACTGGAGAGTCTCTCTCTCCCTCTCCCTCCCACCCTGACTCCTAGGTTCACTCTCCCTGTTTAAAAGAAAAAGAAATTAAATCTATAACTTAAAAAAAAAGTTTGATTCAGGTTTTGCTTCTTTTGTAGTGCAGATTCTGGACACTAGCTTAAGAATGATGGTATAATAGTACTCAATAATGAGGATTAAAGCTAGGTCGGAGGAATGGTTCATTTTGATGCTTAATATGTGGTAGGGATTCTGCTTGGTGTGTCCACATTTGCAGGTTTATTCTTCTCTATATTAATGCTAACAATAGCCACATAAAGCAGATACTATACCTTTACTTTTTTCAGATAGAAGTCTTATATTGGAATTCTTCCTTTGCCAGTAACTGATCGTAATCTTTAACAATCATTCCGTGCTCCTATTTCTTTGTAAAAGAAAAGAAGAACATAGCACCCAATGTCTTTTAAAAGAGTGGTGATGAAAATTTAATGAGAATATGTGCGTGCATTTATGAGCTCCAGTTACTGTTTTCTATTATACTATACACATCTGGACTAGAAAATCAACGTTTTGCTATTAAACTTGAGCAAACAAAACCCACAATACTCAAAATTCCAAAAATTTAATGTGCTAATATTTAGATCATATTTATTGCCTTCTCCATTAAGAATAAAATTAAGGTATAAAATATTATTTATTGTGACTACCCAACATAACTAATTGTAATAGAAACTATTAAAGAATACAGAGGAATCTATAATATTCATTTTACTTCTTCAGGCCCTACACTCAAATAATTGATTAGCTACCTCATCAAATATGTATATCAAGTGCTCCTCTATAATGACAACCCACTAATGGTTTGCATGTATAACAGTTTATGTTTTGACCTTATAAAGTATACTTTAATATCTTAATTTTGGGGTGCAAAAACTAAAACTGAGTAAACTAACTTGCTCAAAGTTTTAGTTACTGGTGAAGATTAGATTCAAACCTATATCTCCAGAAATCAAAGGCCATGTTTAAGCATGAGGCTCTTCTACCCTACTTCTAGGTTTTTTTCTTGCTCCTTGCTATTTGAAGCTTTTGTCTTTTGACTTTAAGCACCTTCCATTCAGGCAATGTTGATTTGACTTGGGCTCCAATCCTGGTTTCTACCTTCCCCAGTTATAAGTCTAAAGTTTCTCAACAGTCTGGCCATGGAATATTCCTGGTACAGAACTTCCTATCTTAAAAGGAAATTTCCCACAAACAATTTACTGATCTAGTAGGCTTTTATTCAGTGATTCATAAATCAGGCAGCATATAATTGAGCAGACAGAAAGAAGATCTGAAGAACTATACAAGGCAAAAGATTGTCATAGATCAAGAGGAGCAGGAACAAGGAAGTTATACTGGGCATTTGCTAATTGATTAAAGCAAGGTAGCTTTCTTTATGTGAAGCAAAGAGGAGTCTTGGGGCTAAGTCAGGTAATGTATGTCAGCAAGCCTTGATTGGCTGACCTAGGCCTCTCCTTTCTGGTAGAGCAGAGCACAGAAATTTAGTTAAGTTTTGGGTTAGTTTAGCATGACAGACTCCATCTTTTTTTGTTTGTTTGTTTTAAGATTTATTTATTTATTTGGGGGAAGGGACAGAGAGAGAGAGAACTTCTTTAGCAGACTCCCCACTGAGAGAGGAGCCTACCATGGGGCTTGATCCTGTGACCCTAAGATCATGACCTGAACCAAAATCAAGAGTCAGACACTTAACTGCCTAAGCCACCCAGGTGCCCCAAGACTCTATCTTGAACTTAATCTGGTTACTTAATACTTGTGATATGGCCTTCCCTCTATGCAACAATGACTCCTTTCAAGAAAATTTCTCTTTCTCTGGTATAGCACTGGATGAACCTTTCACAATGGATACTATATTAGTTAACTAGAATCTGCCATAACAAAATACCACAGATTGAACAACTTGAAATGATGCTGTTGATCCTTTTCAATAATAAACTCATCATCTTTACAACACACTTTTGCTTCTCATCTCCTAAATCCAGGAGATGGCAGATAATTAACCTAGTTTATTTCAACACCAAACTGATATTTCTGCGTGATTCTGTTGTCTCTCACAAGCCCAGCATGAAAATAATCATGGAATTCTTGCAGTTCTACTTCCTTACCATGTCTCAAATTATTTCTATTCTCTTTATTACCAATGTCAATATATTAGCCCATAACTCTGCTTATTAAAGGTCTTCAGACTAAATTTCCAGCCTTCATTCTCCTCTTTCTCTACCCCCAAAATCAACTATCAGAGAGAACTTCTTTAAAATGAAAACCTAGGGTGACTTTACAATAAGTGATGTGAAACTCCAGAAATTTTAATTTTATTTTCTGCCTAAAATTCCACCAAAGAACCCCAAAATGAATGGAAAATAATATTTGATGAAATAATAAAATTACAAATCATATAATATGAAGAATAATTGCCAAAGATAGCAAAGTTTGTAAAATTTAAACTTATAAAATCTAGGGTTTTTACATCACTATAAGAAAGTTTTCAGGATAAAGATTGTTCTAAAATACCTAGTAAGGCACTAAATTTATTTTACTTGGAACTTGGAATTAATGAGAGAAGGTGAAGAGGCTTATGATATAATTCTATTTAAAAAAAAAGAGAAAAATAAAATACTAGATGTGCAAACCACATATTTGAAAGGTGGGCCACAGGAAAAGCCGGAGACATCTCTATAATTACAGAGTTTTTTTTTAATCACTGAATGTCCTGGGTAAACTCATTATACGCTAAATGAATAGTCATTACTTTCTCCTTTCCTACAAAGTTACAAACAGGACCTCATAAAGTGCAGGGACTATCTCTAGATGTCTCCCTCTTTTGCATTAGTGGACCCAGTTCCAGTGTATGGGAGGGGCTTATTCTACCCACACCAACAAGCATTGCTTGACACAAGCTGGATGTCCTACAATTCAAGTCAATTCTGATACTATCCACCTGGAGATAGCATCAGATTCCACAGGTTAAGGGCTCAGTCCTACAAGTCTGCCTTCCTATCCTACTTCAGATGCCAGTCATAAGTCCAGGTTGTTACCTGTCCTTCTGACCAATTGGCTATAAAACAGAGATTCCCACAACTGTCTTCTTTGGTTCAATCAATTGGCTAGAGTGGCTCGCAAAACTCAAAAACATTTTGCTTGCTGATCAGCAGATTATTCTAAAAGGATATAACTTAGGAAAGGCCACATGAAAGAGTAGCAAGCTATTGGGAAAGAGCTTCTCTCCAGGCATTCCACTCTCTAAGCATCTCCACATGTTTACAAACCCAGAAATTCTGGCACCCTTGTCCTTCTGAGTTTTTATGAAGGCTTCATTATGTGAATGTGACTGATTAAATCATTGGCCATGAGAGACTGATTCAAGTTTTAGCCCCTCTCCCATCCTGGACATCTGGGACTGAGACTGAAAGTTTCAACCCTCTGATCAACTAGTTGGTTCCCTGGCAACGGATCCATCCTTAGGTGCAGTCTCAAGTCACCTCCTCAGCATAACCAAAGACACCCTTATAGTTTTCCCTACCTAGGAAATTCCAAGAGTTTCAGGAGCTCAGGGCTGGAAAGGAGGACAAAGACCAAATATGATTCCTGAACTAAGTTTAATATCATAGCATGGCAGAAAGACTGCACTGATTTTAGAACTTTGCAGTTATACTAACCTTTGCTAGCAGGTTATCTTTGTGCTTGAAAGCGGAAAAATTCTAAGTCACAAGAAGCTCTGCACCTGCTAAGTTTTGTTATCTAAAGAGAAAGATGTACTAGGAGAGAGATGAAAAAGAAAGAAAAACAACAACAACAAAAACCCTCCCAAAAACATGCATGGCTTCATTCTGACTTTCAACTTGCGGGGAACTGAATCAAGTGTTGATAAGAAAGTTACCACAGACCACAGAGGAAGCTCAAGCTGTCGGTGATAACTGCTCATTCTCCAGGCATATCTTACATTATTTATGGAAGAATGAATTATCTGATCCCAGAAGGACAGCCTCAACTCAAATATAAGTAGTAATTTAGAAACATCTATGTAAAATGACCATACTAAAAAGAGAAAAGTCACAAAATAAAGGCAGCTCAGGAGATTATGAGAAAAAACTTGTATGTAACTCATAAAAATTATGACTATTATTTGTTGAACTAAAACATTACATGGAAGAAAACAGGACATATACAAAAATAGTAACTAAAGGTTAGCTGCAAGATATCAAGAAAGAAATTACACAGTAGAAGGGACTAAGTGAACTAGTTATTCAGCAAGGAAAAAAAAGTTGTGGGGAGGGGATTTCCAAAAACAAAGGTAAAAAATGTATTTATAGATATTCTGGGTTTACATGGGCCTTTCCAGCATGATGTTCTTACTTTTTCTATGTCCAGTGATAGTCACGAAAAGAATATCTCAAGTCAACAGGCTGAAGCTGCGTGGTCTTTTTTTTAACCTACTCTTGACAGTTAGTTACACATCATTTCCATTGCAAACTATTGGTTAAGAGCAATATTAAGTCTGCAAAGATTCAAGAGGAGCAGAAAAGATGGCAAGTTAGCAAGGTCAGATTGTAGAAGAGTATATAGGATGAAAGACTGGTTTTAGGAAATACAATCTGCTCCTGCAAGATACAGAAGGGCCACCTAGAATTTAAGTTTTTCACACATAGTAGACATTCATCAGTTGTTTTACAAACAGAACAGATAAGCAATGCTTAAAACAAGTCATGTTGGTGGAGATCAGTTAGAAATGTTTCTACTATAAACTAATCATTCCATTTTCCAGATCAAAGAGAATTCAATGGGAAATATTTAAAATCAATAAGTTGAGTAAAAAAGATGTAAGTATTTTCTTTAAGATACAAGTGCCACCATCAGTAGAGCTAGAAATAATGTGGTAGACAGTGAAGTTTAAATAATCATCATCATCATCGTCATCATCATCAGATTGAGGAAGCTAGAAAGAAATAAGAACATATATTACCTTATTCTAGAGTATGAAGTCAATAGGTAATATCTAAAATGACTACATTAAGATCCAGTATTCTTAGGGGCGCCTGAGTGCCTCAGTGGGTTAATAAGCCTCTGCCTTCGGCTCACGTCATGATCTCAGGGTCCTGGGATCGAGTTCCGCATCGGGCTCTCTGCTTGGCAGGGAGCCTGCTTCCTCCTCTCTCTCTGCCTGCCTCTCTGCCTACTTGTGATCTCTCTCTGTCAAATAAATAAATAAAATCTTTAAAAAAAAAAAAAAAAGATCCAGTATTCTTCACAGCACACAAACTATATAAGAAAATTCCCTGGGGGTACCTGTGGGGCTCAGTAGGTTGGGTCTTTGCCTTCAGCTTGGGTCATGATCTCAGGGTGCTGGGATGGAACCCCATGTCGGGCTTTCTGCTCAGTGGGTGCTTCCCCACTCAGAGTGCTCCCCCTTCTCTCTCTGCCTGCCTCTCTGCCTACTTGTGATCTCTCAAGTAAATAAATAAAATCTTTAAAAAAAAAAAAGAAAGAAAGAAAATTCCCTGGAATATTTAAATAAAATATCACCATGCTTATCCATAGGTGTTTGTATCTAGAATATGAGATAAATGTATTTTTCAGGCATCTAATATAAATATTGAGAATTTTACATATAAAAAAGTATAATTTGGTCATGTTTTGGATTTTTTTCTTTTAATAATGGATATGATCAAAAAAATTTGAAGATTGCTGATAGATGGCTATAAAGTAACCACTTGAAGATTATAAAGCTTCACATAAAAAGGAAACATACACACGTATATACACCAAGTCAAAAAGAAGAAAGTGAGCAATTTTTTTTAAAAGCACAATAAAAAGAGAAAATATAAGAATAATAAACTACAGATATAGGTAGAAACTCTCCTGTCATATCAAGAAGTAAAAAAATTCACTTAATAAACAAAAAGTTATCTAAAAATGCTCAAAACAAAACCTTGGGTATAATATATACAAGTAATGCAAAAAATTTGAAATGAGAACCAAGGCTTACTTACTAAGTCAGATTTAATTCACACTAAGTATCAGTAAATTGATTTTCTAGAGGCCATCTTATAATTTTAAAGAATGTAAGCCACAAAAAATATGCCATAAACCTTTATGCACCAAGAATGAAAGCATAAAAATTTATAAATCATAAACTGCAAAGAATACAAAGTATAAAAACATACTAAAAATGAACCATTCAAAAAACACTCTGAAGCAACTATTGCTCAAAACATTGTCAAAAAATTTACAAAATATCTCAAGAATTAATGTTTAAAAAAGTCTAACTATATTATGGCATATAATTAAAGTTGTAATCAGAGGATAATATAGTTAAGTAAGTACTTTATAAACAAAGAATAAAAATAAAATGAGTCAAATTCAAAACTTTAAGAAACACATTGCTGAATAAGCTAAGGGAAAACAGAAAAAAATTAAAATGTTAAAATAATTAAAATATTAATTTTTAATAACCAAAAAAGTAAACAAACCCAAGAATTGATTTTTATGAGAAAAATCAATAAAGTAAGTAAAGTTAAACTAGAATTGAATAAGTGAGCTTCAGAAAAACTAATCAAGAAAATTAAGTTAAAATTTGTAAAGTGGGGAAAAACCACAGATATAAATCAATTATAAAATCAATTACTTAAATTAAACACCATTTAAAATAAATTGGAAAATTAAAATTATTTTTCCTTTAATATAAATTAAAGGTTACCTGATATTAAATAGCAATTCTCAAATTTTATTCTGAAGAATCTAGAAATTTGATACTATAAAGTACCTGTCCTTTCAACAAGCTTCAGGCCTAAATAGTTATATAGTTTCCTTGTACTTTCAAAGAAGAAAAAATATTAAGTGTCTCTAAATTGATCCAGCCCATAAAGAGAAGTCAGCCCACCAATCTATTACGAGCTCAGCATAATACTGATCTCAACCTGACAAAGGTTACACTCTGAAAAATAATCAGGCTAATTTCATGATTAAAAAATAAACAATGTTAAAAATCTGAAATAAAAGATGAGCAAATTGACACCAGCAATACATAAAATAGGCAAATAGTTCAATATTAGGAATTCATTAATAGAATTTGTAATAGTAAAAAAATGAAAAGCTTACATTCATCACCTTAGATATAACAAAGGTTATATGCACATAATAAGGGACTGAATAAATAAATTATTACAGAAACATATGAGGGAAGTGTCCATAGTTTTTAGAAAGATTTAAGCTAAGCTTGGAGGTACTCCAAATTTTGCATTACATACTGTTAACTGGTTTGAGGAGTGGAGCTTACCACAGAAAAACATTCATAGTATAATTCCTATTAATGGAAAATATAATATAAAATACTTTATCCAAACAGCAATTCCTGAATAGAGAAATAATCCCTTAATATGGTAAATTAGACCACATAAAAATAAAAGACTTCTGGGTGGCTCAGTGGGTTAACCCTCTTCTTTTGGCTCAGGTCATGATCTCTGTTCAGCAGGGAGTCTGCTTCCCCCTCTCTTGGCCTGCCTCTCTGCCTCCTTATGATCTCTCTCTCTCTCTGTCAAATAAATAAAATCTTTTAAAAAAATGCTTCTGTGCAGAAAAAGAAATAACTATTAAGTCAAAAACATACATCTGCGGAAAAATTTTGCAGTACATGATAAGTTTTCCAAATATCAGAGTTTTTTCAAACATTAAGGAAAGGCCAAAACTGGGGTGCCTGTGTGGCTCAATCAGTTAAGCAGCCAACTCTTGGTTTCAGCTGGGGTCATGATCTCAGGGTCCTAGGATGGAGCCCCACATCTGGCTCCACACTCAGAGCGGAGCCAGCTTGAGGAATTTCTCTCTCTCCCTCTGCCCCTCACCGCCCCCGCCCCCAACTCACACACCTTCTCTCTCTAAAATAAACTAATAAATTTTAAAAGACAAGAAAAGGCCAAAACTGATGTGGTAAACAAAGGCAAAAGAAAAATTACATTTCCTTACTGCTTACAGACCATTCACAAGTCCTTGAGACAGGAGAGTGGCATTCCTGTAGGAACTCAGCTGCCTTGATATTAATACTTTGCTAAGGGCAAAATTGTAGTCGGACCCCCAGGATCCTGAGTCTACTTTAACATACAAAAATTCCTTTGGAAATTTCCATTATCTCTAAAACCCCCAACATAGTAATCATCTCCCAAGCATATGACCTACCAATATATATCTGAAGGACCTAATGACCAAGATTTTATTAGGCAGCAATCAAATGAAATATTCCTAACAATAGCTAGCACCCTCAAGGTCATGGAAACTTGTTTCCAAGATTCCTTAGAGACTTATGCTATCCCTAATCCCCTCCCGGTTTGAAAGTATAGAATCACCACCCCCTCATAATCCGAACACAGCTCTTTCTGCCCACCAGTCGGTACTGTCCTCATGCTTAAAAAACAAAAAAACAAAAAAACAAAAAAACCCTTCTGCAGTCGCAAGAATTCTTTCTTGGTCATTGACTCTGAACCGCAATATCTTTCCTTCATCAAAAACTATTCAATTTCTAAAAATGGGCAGAGTACATGAAGAGTTGTCACAGAAAAAAAAAAAATATATGTGGTTTATAACCTGATAAAGAGATGCCCAACCTTGTTCAAAATAAAAATATGGAAAGACAAAAGAAGTCAGAATATCAGAGTTTAACTTCTTGACAATACACAAGTTAGTGAAGGTATGAAAACATTCAGTGGTTGAATAAACTGGTGGAAGCTCTTCAAAGAGCAATGAGAAAAGTATTCAAAATTAAATATACAATACTTTTGAAGTTTCATTTATAGGAACACATTTGATAGAGAAAGCAACACACGTTTGTGGAGGCATGTTACTGGAAATATCTACCCAAGGTGGCCTTAGCTGGCTGCTCCAAAATTTGGTTCACCATCCCTACTATTAATTGTTCCCATATCTCTTAGCCTTATTATGGAATTCAGTTATCTGCATCACATTTTAACCTATTCTCTCACCATTATTTCTTTTACTTTTACATTACTTGAGGGCAAGAACTGTTCCTAAGTAATTGCATTTCCTTCTGTAATGTCTAGCAAAATTTAAGTGCTGAAAAATACTTCTTGAATAAATATCGAGTAAGAAGAACGTGAGTAAGAAATTAATAAAATGTGTTACTAAGTCACTGGTAAGGAAACCTTCTATGTCACTTTTAATATCAAAACAACTCTCATATTGTCACTTGTCTCACTTAGAGTAAGTACTATGCAGATGCTGCATTTTAGCTTCTGCATTTCTTCATTTCTTTCCTTTTGTTCTTCACACATCTCCAGTGAGAAAACAGCTCTCAAATGCTAGAAAGTGTTGTGCTTCTCATGTACAGAAATAACACTGGAAACAACAGTCCCCTTGCTTCTTACTCCTAGTTGTTGTATTTGTTTTTAATAGATGACTTTTTTCCAAATTTCCATGTTTTCTTTGCATTCTGTAACATTACTTTCTGATTACTAAAACCAAGGAAGAGGTGAGTTCCATGAGAAAGTAAAATACATAGTATGGAGGACCTTCCTCCCCTAAGGCAGGCTTAAAGAGAAAGTGCTCAGAAAGTGATTGCCAAAGGATAGAGGAGGAAGATGGCAGAATTTAGTTATAAGAATGTGACAGAATGAGACATAGGGGTCCATTCAGAGATGGTAGCAAGTAAAAGGAATTTGGGGAATAGGTAGAAATATATAAATTTGGAGACATACATAAACTGTAGAAAGTCAATGGAAAAGTAAAAATGCTGAAATCAGTGTTAGTGATAATTTTTAGGATGGAATATCAGGTAGACCTAGCATTGATAACAGTATTAATAATCATACCTATCTGATTAAAATGTTACTTATCTAGGAAGAAAATATATTCTCCTCCATTGCTGGTGAAAAAAGCATTAGGAATAACTTACTGTGAAAGACTCAAAATTTACATAACAGTTTTGTTCACTTTGTCCTTAGAGTTGTCACAGTTAATTGCTTGAGCCTGGCACTGATTTTCTCTGAATCTCTGTGAGAAACCAGCCTGTTCAAGCTGTAACATTCAGGTGGCTTGTTTTTGTCACTGCTCAGTGTAGAAAGCATTGGTGATCATGTAGTATGCTTTGGAATATCAAAGCAAAAAACAAGGTCCATAAACAACACAAGGGTGAAAGCACCTCTTTCCACTTTGTTGTTGTATGCAGTATACCATAGCAATGGGAGGAAGAAACTTAGAAAGTTATTAAAATATTTCAGTTTTAAAATACTTATGAATGCGAGTCTGTATGAATCAGGCTTACTAGTGAACAGTCTGTTTCCCTTAGGTTGACAGTATCGTGTGCCAATAAAATCTCCCAAAAATTCCTGGCCAAAGTTCTCAGTCTTGTGTTAAATTTCCCATGACTCATAAAAAAAAAGTCACGGCTATAATAAACAGAGCAAGGGACTGTACTCTCACTAACACAATGTGTGTAGGGTTAAGTTTAAATAACATATTTTGAGCCAGATCATAAAGGCATTAATGTTCCCCTGAGCCTGACTTGACTTTAGACCAGTTTTCTACTGATCCTATGTCCCTGATATCCTTTCTTAGAGCATTTGCTCTAGAAAAATTAACATTGTGAATTCTTTCTCTGCCCCTTTGAAAGATACGCTTCCAGCCTCTTGCTAGTTTTAACACCCAGAGAATGTCTTTCCCAAGCACCGGGGACCCATCTCTTTGAGATGTAAGTATCAAAGGAGATAGTCCCCCTAACCTTTAGTTAAAGGGTAGGAGCCAGATTCCAATGGTGTCAGTCAGCAAACACAGAAGAAAAACATTTGTAAAGTCAGGAATAACTCATCGGGCTGGACATATCTCATTGATCAACCTCAATGCTAAAGTCCTCCAATACTTCCTCCACTAACTTGTCCCAATACTTAAAGAACATTCCATCTCCCCCTCCCCAAAAGGGGAGTTGATTTCAGTCTCTCTCTCCTACTGATTATGGATTAGTGAATGATACAGTTTTGGCCAAGTGTCGGTAATATATCAAAATTATTTTACACCTTCGAAAAAATTCAAAGTTTATAAGTGATTCATTAATCCAGCTTGTGGTAAGCAGAAATAACTTAGAGGCATGACTTTGCAGATAGCATAAAATATCTCGAGTAACTGTTGTGTAAAAGAGATGGAGTAAGATGCTCTAGAAACATGGGTTATGATGATTTTGTGTATCAACAGATTTCTAAAAATAAGAATAAAATTATCAGTGAACTTCAGAAAGCTGCTTTAGTTTTCACTTGTAAATGTAAATTTAAAATTAGAATTTTGACTGCCTGGCAGCAAATTATAAACTAATATACTATATCTAAAAGAAGGAAAAATGTTCTTAAATATAGAAAAGTATAAGATTAACAAAACAAGAATTTGAACTATAATCTTATCACTATTAATTTAAAAATGGAGTGGCCTTGACATTTAGAATAGGGGTGTCTCTACCTATTCCCTTTTGCTTTTTTTTTAAAACTGTTAGATATTTTAGTATATATCCATTTTATTATTTTTCATTTTGAAAATAAAGTATGATATTTTCTTTTTTTCCTCTGGCTTAAACTTTTTTTTTTTAAATTTCAGTGTGGTTAACATACAGTGTTAAATTAGTTTCAAGTGTACAATATAGTGATTTAATAGTTCATAAAGCACCCAGTACTCATCAAGACAAGTGTACTCCTTAATCAAAGAGGTTACCACCAGTGTTCTCCTCCAGGATTTTGATGGTTCCAGGTCTCACATTTAGGTCTTTCATCCATTTTGAATTTCTTTCTGTGTCTGGTGTAAGAAAACAGTCCAGTTTCATTCTTTTGCATGTTGCTGTCCAGTTTTCCCAATACCATTTGTTGAAGACATTGTCTTTTTCCCACTTCATATTCTTGACTCCTTTGTCAAAGATTAATTGGCCATATAACTGTGGGTTTATTTCTGGACTTTCTATTTTGTTCCATTGATCTATGTGCACATTGTTGTTCAAGTACCGTATTGTTTCGATCACTACAGCTCTGTGATATAACTTAAAGTCTAGAAATGTGATACCTCCAGTTTTGTTTTTCTTTTTCAAGAGTGCTTTTTCTCTTCAGAGTCTTTTGTGGTTCCATACAAATTTTAGGATTATTTGTTTCAGTTCTGTGAAAAATGCTGCTAGTATTTAGATAGAGTTTGCATTAAACGTGTAGATGGCTTTGGGTGGTATAGACATTTTAGTAATATTTGTTCTCCCAATTCATGAGCATGAAATATCTTTCCATTTCTTTGTATTGTTCTCAAATTCTTTCATCAAAGTTTTGTAGTTTCCACGGTACGGGTCTTTCACCTCTTTGGTTAAGTTTATTATTAGGTATTTTATTACTTTTGGAGCAAATGCAAATGGGATTGTTTTCTTATTTTCTCTTTCTGCTGCTTCATTACTAATGTATAGAAATGTAATAAATTTTAAAAACCAGGAGCTGGTTCTTTGAAAAGATTAACAAAATTGATAAACCTCCAGCCAGACTCATCCAAAAAAAAAAAAAAAAAAGGAAAGAAAGAAGGAAAAAAGTAAAGAAGACTTAAACAAAATCACAAATGAAAGAGGGACAATTAACAAGACATACCACAGAAATACAAATGAGTGCAAGAGACTATCATGAAAAGTTATACAACAACAAATTGGACAACATAGAATAAATTCCTAAAAAAATATAACCTATTAAAACTGAAGATGTAGAAATAGAAAATTTGAACAATTTGATTATCAGCAATGAAATTGAATCAGTAATCAAAAAACCTCAAATAAACGGAAGTCCAGGACCAGATGGCTTCATAGGGGAATTCTGATAAATATTTAAAGAAGAGTTAATACCTATTCTTCTCAAACTTTTCCAAAAAAATAGAAGAATGAGAACTTCCAAATTTGCCCTATGAGGCCAACATTACCCTGATACTAAAACCAGATAAAGCATCACAAAAAAAGATAACTACAGGCCAATATCTCTGATGAACACAAATGCAAAAAAATCCTTGGGGTGCCTGGGTGGCTCAGTGGTTTAAACCCTCTGCCTTCAGCTCAGGTCATAATCTCAGGGTCTTGGGATGGAACCCCACATTGGGCTCTCTGCTCAGCAGGGAGCCTGCTTCCTTTCCTCTCTCTCTGCCTGCCTCTCTGCCTGCTTGTGATCTCTGTCTGTCAAATAAATAAATAAAACCTATAAAAATTAAAAAAAAAGAAATCCTCAACAAAATATTAGCAGATCAATCCAACAATACATTAAAAAAATCATTCACCGCAATCAAGTGGGATTTATACCTTGGACGCAAGAGAGGTTCAATATTCTCAAATCAATCTTCAATCAATCACTTAAATAAGAGAAAGGATAAAAACTATAAGATCATTTCAGTAGATGCAGGAAAAGCATTTGACAAAGTACACATTCATTCATGATAAAAACCCTCAACGAAGTATGTTTAGAGGGAACATACTTCAATATGATTAAGGCCTTATATGAAAACCCACAGCAAACATCATACTCAATGGGGAAAAACAGAGTTCCCTCTAAGGTCAGCAACAGGACAAGCATGTCCACTCTCACCACTTTTAGTCAACAGAGTACTGTATGTTTTAGCCTCAGCAATCAGACAGCAAAAAGAAACAAAAGGCATCCAAATTGGTAAAGAAGAAGTAAAATTCATTATTTGCAGATGAAACCCATATATCGACAATCCTAAAGACTCCATCAAAAAAACTACTAAACTGATCAATGGATTCAGAAAAGCCACAGGATACAAAAATCAATGAATATGACATTCCTAAATTTCCTTAGTATTTCTAAGACATCAACAAAAGAATAAATTGGTATACGGATTAAGGACTCACTAAATCCTAGACTCCTTAATGGAAATAAAAGCTTAACTAACTGTTAAAGTAAACCATTTCTCATATGCTGAAATGTTTGCAATGTATTTCATAAATTCAAGCACCAAGTAACATTTCCTCCCACAAAATACAAGAACAAAAATATCTACCATATACAACCTACAGATTAAAGAAAAACTTAAGGAAGAAAGTCTTATACATGAAGAAAAAGATAAATCAGTTTTTTCTTTTCCAAATAATACAATGCTTTATTTTATATAGTATATCATTCTTCATTAAAGACTTCAATAGCTATTACTACATGATGTTAAATTTGGCTTCCATACCATACAATATTCAAATTAAATTTCAAAATCTTCCCAAGAACTTTATGAATCACGGACCTTTTGGTTTGTTTATTCCAGTTGGCCAACTTTAATATAATGCAAGTACTAGCTAGGACACAGCAGAAACTATTTTGAACTCTTTTAAAAAGGATTTTCTCCAGGTTCAAACAGGGTCAGTCTGACCATTTGAAGATAAATATATGCAGAGGTGAGTGGGTACATCTCTCCAAATAGCCTAAAACATCTGTTCAGATAACCCATTTTCCACTTTCATTACTACAGTCACACACTCTAATAGTGTGTTACAGATGCTGCAAGTTTTTTAGTAACACAGTTCTGTTAACTTCTTTTGTAAGTATCATTGAATAATGCATTGCTACTCTGAATTCTTAAGGTTTGCTTTGGTCTAGAAGGCATAGTTATATCTTCTGCTTGTTACCTTATTTTAACAAAGAGAATTTTTTTTATTTCTTTTCAGTGCAAAAGAATTCATTGTTTATGCACCACACCCAGTGTTCCATGCACTACGTGCCCTCCATAATACCCACCACCTGGCTCCCCCAAACCTCCCACCCACCTCCTGTTCGAAACCCTCAGATTGTTTTTCAGAGTCCATAGTCTCTCATGGTTCATCTCCCCTTCCAATTTCCCTCAACTCCCGTCTCCTCTCCATCTCCCCATGTCCTCCATGTTATTTGTTATGCTCCACAAATAAGTGAAACCATATGATAATTGACTCTCTCTGCTTGACTTATTTCACTCAGCATAATCTCTTCCAGTCCCATCCATGTTGATACAAAAGTTGGGTATTCATCCTTTCTGATGGAGGCATACTCCATACTCCATAGTGTGTATGGACCACATCTTCCTTATCCATTTGTCCATTGAAGGGCATCTTGGTTCTTTCCACAGTTTGGTGACCGTGGCCATTGCTGCTATAAACATTGGGGTACAGATGGCCCTTCTTTTCACTACATCTGTATCTTTGGGGTAAATACCCAGTAGTGCAATTGCAGGGTCATAGGGAAGCTCTATTTTTAATTTCTTAAGGAATCTCCACACTGTTTTCCAGAGTGGCTGCATTAACTTGCATTCCCACCAACAGTGTAAGAGGGTTCCCCTTTCTCCACATCCTCTCCAACAAAGCTTCTGCACAGCAAAGGAAACAGTCAACAAAACAAGAGGCAACCCACGGAATGGGAGAAGATATTTGCAAATGACAGTATAGACAAAAGGTTGATATCCAGGATCTATAAAGAACTTCTCAAACTCAACACACACAAAACAGATAATCATGTCAAAAAATGGACAGAAGACATGAACAGACACTTCTCTAATGAAGACATACAAATGGCTATCAGACATGTGAAAAAATGTTCATCATCACTAGCCATCAGGGAGATTCAAATTAAAACCACACTGAGATACCATCTTACACCAGTTAGAATGGCCAAAATTAGCAAGACAGGAAACAACAAAGAGAATTTTTAATATCAAATGGACAACACTTAAAAATAACATATTGTATAATCTTGAAAAAAACTTATTCATATTGTTTTATTGAATGAAGTAATCTTATCAATTTTATATATATCTATATTGCATATATTCATTTTTTTCTTTCCCATTATTTACCAAACCAAGAATTTATGCAAGATATCTTTTAACTTGAATAGTTTTATATTATGATATTATATCTCAGAAATCCAACTACATTAAATCTTGAAAAATGTGAGGTTTGAATTGCCTTGGGTCTTTTGAATACATTAATAAAAACAATTAAGCTGTCTAAAGCACATATATTGCATTTACTCACAACAATTATTATAACTCAGGGGATTGGGGTGAAGCACACTCTGATCTCAGTCACTGAAGATAATAAAAAATCATAGCATCATGACAATAGGATAACTGAGCAAGTTGATGAGATGTTTAAATGGGCAAATCCAAGCAGATGTGGACAGGTGTCATTGATGGAAAAAGTGAAATTCAGAAGTGGTACAGAATGAGGATTGATGAGAACCAATTCTTGAAGACAGGGTGAGAAGAAGAATCAGTATCATGGGGCAGCTGATGTAGTGTAGAAAGACAAATGGTGCTGAAGGTAGAAAGTAAAGAATGTGGTCCAAAGGGGAAAGGGCTGTCAAAAGCAAGCACTGTCAGGTTTCTAAAAAACTGAGCTGTAATTCACCACAGTATTCCAGACTCCAAACCAAACCTGAATAGTATAAAGAAGTGGGTCCTTGCTTTTCTCATGTTGATTTGGCAAAAGTGGTATAAAAAGCAAGTGAGGAGACATTGTAACTTACACTTAATACTTAAGGGAATCTAGGGCTTAGTCTATGATTACCAGCTCAGTAATAGCATAATGAAATCCAGACCCCAGTTAAAAGGCTTAGGCTAATTTCCAGTTGTGTACAGCAGCTGGCTTGAACAGTCAGCAGAGCCAGTAAACATGTACATCTTTCCCCAACTCCATTGTCAGGAACTTCATGACAGAGTTTAAAACTGCCTGTGGCAGGAGTAACTGTTGGAAGTTGGCAAATGCTAGAAATCAGAGTTTTTTTCTTTCTTTACCCAAACTATTAACCGTTTACCAGTATACCCTGTTCTTATACATGTTTACCCCTCCCAGTTAGAATTGGCTCAAGACCCGAGTCTTCATCTGTGACTTCAAGGGAGAGGGACTGGAATGAGTGATGCAATCTTTTTTCCCCCCTCACTTCTGTTTTGTCACAAAGTCAATCCATAAAATAACCACTTGTGTGTCACCCATGTAATAAGAACAAAGGAGTTGCAAAACAATCAGAAAAATAATTTAAATCTTGTTACTATTTGGTAATAATAGCATGTATCTTGTTAAATCACGAGACAGTTTGTTCAGAAATGTAATCAAAATAATTTCACTTACTGCATCTTAAAGATCAACAATTCAGGAGCCAAATTATTTTTTTCTTAAAAAATATGCTTTAAGATAAAACACAGTTTATAACTTTAAACCACTATTTCCCCAAGTTTTCAATGAAACTTGTTCTACTAGACTCTCTGAGATCAAAAAAAGAAAAATTTGTATGGTCAAATATATTTGGGAAATAGAATCTGTATGTTTTAAGTATTCATACTATTATAGACAATCTCAAAACACAGTTACAAAAACAAATGGATGTTCTTTGATGTCAGTTCATTACTAGTTGGCTTCAGATCTCCTCCATGCTTTTGGCATTCAGGGATTCTGGATTAGAAAGTAGTCCCTATCTGAGATATGCTGGGCTGGTAACAGAGTAAAAAAAGAGGAGCATAGGAACATATGATGTGTTTTAAAGTTTTCTTCATAAATAGCACATATCCACTCAATTTTTTTTTTTTCACCAAAACCACATCAATGGAATGGAAATCAAAGTCTTCTTAAAGGACTCATAAGTAATTAGAACAAGAATAGAATCTAATTCACATACTACACTATATCTTCCTCTTTGGTATTCACATGTTTTCTTAATATTTTCCGGAATTTTGAAGTAAAAAATGTTAAAGTCTTTAAAATCAACTTCCAATTCCCCTAGAAATACGCTGACATTTGTCAGAAGTTGCCACTATTTCTAACACACAGATATGATCCTGGATCATTATTACCTGCATAGAAGTTTAGAATTACCATAGCTACATAAATAATCCATTTTGCCAATTTCATTCAGAAGAACTAATTTGTTTTTCTTTTCTTTTCATTAGGGGGAAAAAAGTGAACTCTTTTCCTTTTTAAGGAAACCTAAGTCAGCTATTCCTACCATACCTCACTTCACTGTGACATTTAATTAACACCTCCAAAAATATTTCCTCTAGAATTTTTCTGGTCCCATAAAGTTCGAGTTACTTGCTTTCTTGGTTTTAATGCAATCTCCCACTGTTGCTCTCTCTTCCGAAACTTGTTCCTCTGACTGCTTTAGTACTTGTCTCACAATAAGAAATAAACATTTATCTTTAACTTATTGGCTGATATCCTTTCTACCTTGTCTTAACTCATCCTACTTGAAGATACTTCTTGATGTTGTGTGTTCATACCCAGTGCTATTCCTACCTGCAATGCAGCCAATTTTATGTATCATAGGGGATGGAGGCTGGGAAAATTACCTCCAGACTCTTTTGTCAGCAAAGTTCTGGTTTAGAGTCCACTAATGGGAGACATTTATATAAAATTTGGAAGCTAGAAGAGCAGTAAATTGGCATTCAGATGAGTGGATTATGAGACATATCCAGAGGAACTGATGCTTCTTTCTGTTAATCCCCTAATTCTGGTCTGCAGGTAGTTAAGATTATTAGTAGTGGTTTCCTCACTTTTTTTTTCCCCCGTGTAATAATTTCTTGAATTAACAGAGTAGCATGCCTGTTTTTGTAAGCCTCTAATTCTCTATACAAAATACCTTCCTTGAAATATCTAGAGAGACTTGGCTTTCTTCCTCACAGACTGCTGACAAAGCACTACTTCCTTTACAAAACTACCCTGGTGAGTGCTGTCTTTTTTTTTTTTAAATCCCTTTTTTTTTAAAAATTAACATATAATGTATTATTTGTTTCAGGGATACAGGTCTGTGAATCACCAGTCTTTCACAATTCACAGTACTCACCATAGCACATACCCTCCCGAACATCCATAATCCAGCCCAGCCGCCCTATTCCTCACTCCACCCCCCTAGCAACCCTCAGTTTGTCTCCTGAGATTAAGAGTTTCTTATGATTTGTCTCCCTCCCAGGTCCCATCCGGTTTCATTTTTTCCTCCTTTTCCCCAACAACTCCCCACCCTCCCTCTCAGGAACTAGAGGGTATTATGCTAAGGGCAATAAGTCAATCAGAGAAAGACAATTATCATATGATCTCTCTGAAATGAGGAATTTGTGAGTGCTGTCTTCTTACTCTCTCATATTCCACCTTCTCCAGAGCCCAGAAGCAGGGGAACTTCAAAAGAGTCATCCACTTCACTTGGACCATGACTGCTTCATCTGCCACCGTTCCTCCTCTGCATCTGTTTAACTTCCTATCACTACAATTTACTCATTTTGGCTCCTGCCTTAATGTTTTCCTTTTTACTCCAGTATCTACCACCATCCTCACTACACTTTTATGACCAGGTGACAGAATTATCTGACCTTTGAGCCTTTCATTGTCTGGTTTTCCAGAATCCCAATTATTGCATGCACACTTCCACCCACTGTGATGCATCCACCAACTCTTCTGCTTCTGAAATTTTAAAAGATCTCACTCTAATCAAAACATCTTATTCATCTAGCTTGTGTTTCTAGCTCCAACTTGTTTCATCAAAATTTAACTCTTAAAAAATGTAAAAAATTAGCTGTAGATCAAAGAATTTCTCTGGCTAATCCCAAGTAATGAACACAGTAATGAAAAACTAGTCATCCAGACGACTGGTCAGTCATACAGGCCACTGAAATGTTAATGTCTTCAATATTAACACAGGACAGAACTTTTTCTTCCTGTACTTAGTTTTTGTTTTTGTTTTCCATCTCTTCTCTCTTGCCATTACTAACTTATATACAGTGGATAAATATATTTTCCCAAACTCACATCTACCAAGCCCTGGTCTTTGAATTCCAAAGCTGCCTAACTCTACCATCATTTCTAAGCACAACCTAGGAAATAGTTCCACTCTAATTACACAGAAATCTGATGACTCCCAATTCTATATTTTAATACCAAGTAGATGTCCTAATATTTTGAGACAGGTTCTGCAGATAAGTAGTAGAGGGACTACTTTAAATATCTTTCCACATTAATTTCCTCTCCCACACAGTAAAAGTGATGTTACAGTTAGGTATTATTATTATTATTATTATTATTATTATTATTATTATTATTTCTAGCCTCCCCTGGACTTATTTTAGTCAATTATTTATTGTGTACTAAGACTATGATTGTTCAAACAAATATTTTATAGTAATTATATTACAGTAGCAGCAATTCTTTATTGTACAATTCAATAGCAGAAAAATAAAAATCAATGAAATATGTTAATCTTTTATAGATAAAAGAAAAATACTTTTCTATTATTCACTAGACTCAAAGAATGTAGTTTCTTTTCTTGCATCAACATTCAAGTTACAGGAAAAATATGAGGCATCTCTTTACCAGATATCTTCAAAGACCTATTAGTCCAAGTTTCTTTGGTGTAAAAACCACAAGATATTTCTTCCAGGCCCCATGGGCTTATCTTTTCTATAACTGTAGTGAATTCCTTCTACATAACACAGACTCTTAGTCCTGCAATCTATTTATCTTGTATTTCTTTCTAATGAATTATCTACTCCTATGTTTCCTGCAACTTTCAGCAGAGGGAAGTATAAATGCTTACTATTCTATTTTATACTATTTTACTTAATATTTGTCATCCTAGTGATTTTTTTTATCAGTTTTATTTTTTCATGGCACCAAATCATTTTAACTTTGCATTTTGTTCTTTTCCTGATATTCTTGTAGCGTCCTTGACAGCTTAAAGCAATTGTAACCTTATAGTTTGCAATTAATATGAGATTCATATCTGAGCAATTTAAATAGAACAAGATAGAATCATTTGCTGATAAAATGGCAGATCTAGAAAAGACATCTCTGCTAAGAATTTTACAGTGGTTCCCATTCACAAGTAGCACTACCTCTCCCACTCCACCCCATGCTCCACACATAGGGGACATTTGAAAACGTATGGATTCACAATTGGTAACTACTGGGACTTGGGCAGAGAACTACTACTGGCATTTAATATTTGAAGGAAAGGGATGCTAAAGTCCCTAAAATGTTAAAAAAAGTCTTGCAAAATTAAGAATTATCTTGCTCAAAATGTCACCGTGAAAGCTAATGCAAAATATTCCTAGCAGTGGCCAAGGAATTAGGAGATTTAAGCCAACAGGAATTGAATAGGGGGAATTGAATGGCTTCACTAGTTATCTGTGATTAGATCTTATATAATTTCATTATGGTTTGAAGTGGGGTGAATATTTCCAACATCAAACTCTTTAGGGCTATATTCCAGCATATTTGTAAAAACTCAGGTAAAAATAAATAAATTAATTAAAAACAAACAACAGGTATTTCTTAAATCCCAGGGCTATCTACCATTATTGCAAATAATTTATAGTTCTCTATAAATCCATGTAACACTAGCCACAATTATGTCTCAGTGATCTTTGTCAGTGGTTGTCAACCAAAACTCTAATTCTGACACATCTGTGGTCATTAATTTTCAAGTGGTGTTTCATTATTTAAAGGGAGTCAGCATATTCATGGATAATAAAGGTGCCTGAGATAAGACATCTTATATGACCAAATGAATGCACATGTCAATGAGTATTTGAACCTGGAACAGATGCCTGGAGACTGCAGTAATAACAAGACAGACAGTTTCTATGACAACCATGTCAATGATCTGTGTAGAAGGACCCACATTTCAAAGATAATGTTAATTCTGCTTAGGACCAGTAAGTCAATGATATTAAGAGAGACACATTTTTGTCTCTCTTCAGTTAATTGCTTTATGGTTTGCATTAATCATAGGTCAGTAAATATAATTACTTTGCATTAAGACCATAACTTAATTAGAATTTGAGAAGGATTAAAATGCAACAATAGGTTTACAAACCTGTGACTGACGTCTCTCAAATGGGGACACTGAGAAAACCCTGGAAGAGAGTATAGAGAGCTAATGTCACCCTCAGGGTCTTCTATCTAAACTCTGGACAGCCAAAGGAGAGTCAATCATGAAAACTCTTCATATTTTTTCCCCAGGCTAGATGTTATTAATATTGATAATATGGCAACATTCTTAACAGTTAAGGCTTAAATTTGAATTTAATTAAGAATATAAGACTGGATAAGGTTGCTCTCTATTAAGTTTGGGTGCAAACTATTTCAAGTAGGTAAGAGACTAGTTATGAGTATAAGACATTCATTTGGGTATTTGGTGTCTTTTTAACACCCTTGTAGAAGGGCATATGCCCTTGTGGAAAGTGCCCTTGTAGAGAAATAAGGGTAAAAAAATCAGTCTCCAAACTCTAATAATTTATGACCACCCTAATATCCTCCAGTTACCCTGATTGTTTCCTTCAGTATGTACTTCAATTCCACAGTTTAGAGTAAATAGACCTGGTGCGACTTGGTTTATAAACTGTTTGAAGTAGTTCTTTCAGCAATTTTAATAGTAAATGAGTCAAGTTTGTTTAAGCTTTTGCATGTCTTTTCATAAAGTTAAAGATAGGATTTATTGAGCCCCTTACTGAAGGGGAAGGATGGAAAGGCAAAATGTTGTCTCTGCAGCCAGCAAGCTCCGTGTTTAAGCAAGCCTTTTAGTAGATGACTATATACTTACTGGTGACATGTTCTGCAACTAATACCATTCCCAGAATATTGTAATAACCAATTTAGGCACTTGTCCCCATGGAGCTTACAGACTGAAAAGTAAGTATTCAGAACCCTTCACTTGTACAGTAACAATTACCCTATAAAAATAAAACACGTGATTTATCTTTTTCACTAGTGCTGGGAAAACTAACATGAAAAATGCCTATAAAACTTTGTAAAGACTAATACACAGAATCAGGAATCTATGATAATGTTGTGTGAAGTACAAATATGAATAAAGAAACCATAATCCTTTGGGTTTGGAAGAATCACTGGGGTATCAGGAAGCCCTTGTGGGCCATTTATAGGTAACACAGGATGAGAAGAGAGAACATCTCTATACAATGCCTTTTTTGCCTTTTCTCAGGCACTTAGGGATATAACCTGTTCTATCCTCCTAACATCGGTATTACACTTTAGAACATGAACCCTTATCCTTCACTTTATTTTTTCTGCGTCTCTCCAGAGGGTCATACTTGTTGCTAAAAATATGTATTGCTATTTGTCATGAGGAAATAAAAAGTAAATATAATAAACATCAAGGACTTCACACAGCTTAGGAATCATAACTAAATTCTTATAGAAATAATCCCAAATGAACTGGTTTTTTTTTTTTATTTTCTTTTGTTTTGTTTTTCTTTTCCTTGCTGTGATAGTGACAGAAAGTCTTTTCTGATTTCTATGTTCTACTTTACTTCTTGGGTTAGCAGAAGAAGGGTGTTTCCTACTCCTCCTCCACATCCTAGTGTTTCTGATCTTGTCCTGAAATTAATACAAAAACTGAAATCAAAACAAGCTTTGATTGTCCCTGTTGCTTCAGTTGGACAATTTTATCTATGAAGCTTTCAGGCTTTAACACTCATTCCTCTGTGCATATAATTTATATAACCATATAAATGAGATTTCACAATTTTATGGTAAAATCCAAATTTCAAAATGATATAATACAAAGTTTGCCTATTGGAAATAGTATCATCATTATTACCAGACAATAGAGTTGTTCCATAATATTTTGCATGTTTATTAATTTATCAGCTTTGAGCAGCTAGTACTGGAATTTGTCTATTATCTGAAAAAGATATTAAGGGGTATCAAGATTAGGACAGCTAGGAGACTGGGAAGATCTAAATTTGTAAAAACAAAACACACACACACACACACACATACACACACAAATTGGGGGAGGAGGTTGCTACGGTCAAGCAGTTAATTAGGTGGAATCAATTATTTAGAGGATAAAGCCACAAATAACGAATAGGCTTTAATATTGGTAGTTTCAATACAATGCTATCTGGCAGATGTAGCAGATGAGTTACAAGGTGCCTAATAAGGTGCCTAAAATGACAAGGTGCCTAAGATAACAAAGACCAGGTAAAAAGCACTTAGCACACTCTAATTGCATAGCAAGACTCTAGTTAAAGAATGGGCATGAAAAACAGAATATTTGTTGTCTGATGGATGAGTGATGACAGGGACTGCACAGTGGGATAAACCAGATAATCATTCATAGAAACCCATATTCATGAGAATAAAGAAAAAACATAATTTATAAAGATCTGGGAAGGCAAAAAATGAGGGGTTGGAAGAATGAGGAATCAAAGGATCTTAGTTAACATACCTCCACAAAATATATATTAATTACAAGAAGAAAAAAGCAACTTTATGAAGCAATTAGTAGATGCCACTTCAACCCAGTGATCAAGGTTCACGTTAACATTGAGACAAATCAACATACAAAATAACTGGCCTGTATCTTTAAAAATGTCAGGAAAAAAAGAGGCACCAAAAAAAAATTATACAAGATTAAAGGAGACTAAGAAGATATGACAATGACTGATGGAAACAATGTATGCTCCAGAATTTTCTTTTGCTATAAAGATCATAATTGAGACAACTGGCAAATCTGAAATACTATCATTTGTCTATGATAATTTCATGGTTTTTATAATTTACTTCAATTATGCAAAACCATGCACATATTTTTATTAAGAATACACTAAAGATGTAGGGGTCAAGGGCATCATGTATGCAACTTAGTATCAATTTATACATAAGTAATATACTTGGAGAGAAAGAGAAAATTGAAGCAAACATGGTAAAATGTTAAAATTTGGGTGATCTGGGTTTAAAAAATTCTGTGTATTATTATAGAAAATTTTTGTAAGTCTGAAAATAGGTCACAATAGAAATTTTAAAAAGGTCTATTTACTAGGCAATTTTTCAAAGCAGGTACTCAGTCATAGGGAAGTGTGACAAAGGTCTATATACCAAAAGCAGGAAGAAAGTCAAGTCTCAAGAACAAAGACTCTTTTTATTGGTAGAAACATACTTAGAATTCATTTAGGCAAACAACAACAAAAGCTTCGGAGGGATACTAGTTAAAAAAAAAAAAAAAAGCACAAAATCAGTGGAAGGGCTGCAGAACCAGGAATGTTCTGGTATTCTCAGCACCTAAAGCCAGCAGATGTTTCTATCAATTTGTTTTTCAAATCCTCAGCTTGTCTCCGAACATTTGCTGCTTATCTAAGACAACTTTCTTCTTTTAATATATATATTTATCCCAGAGATAGACGCAGATTTGCTTGGCATTGGTCATTCATTGGACCAATAACATTAGACAGGAAAATCAACATTATGATTAATAATCCATGACACAATATACAACCTTGGTGGTGGGGTGTTGGAGGTACTATTACTGTGCAGTACTATGATTGGTAGCTCTACTAACCATATCACTACACTGGGTGAAGGAACAATTCCCTAAAATCTAGAAGTGAGGTAAACATTATAGTGTTACAACAAGTATTATGGTTTCAGTGAGAATTTATTCCAACACCACATTCAAGAGTGGGACCCAATTTTTCCAACCTAATGTGGTAAGGATTAACAGGTCATAAAATCAGAGCCAATATGGTAAAATGGAAATGCTTCTGAGGCTTTGAGGATTCTGGCAATACACTTTTCCATTGAACTTGAACCTTGAAGATTATAATTGAAGCTGCCTCTTGCCACCACATCTAGCCCAAGAGTAAAGCCAAGGTACTGATGAGAGGTGAGCATGAGAGGAAGAAAAACTGGACCTTGATTATGTTTGACCTCAGTGAGACCATATTTGAAGCCAATTCTACCTGTAAAGTTTTTACTTGGAAGAGCCAATAAACTTCTTTGTTTATATCAGTTTGGATTTGTTTTTCTGTCACTTGTATCAGATATATCCTGATACAACTATACTATTAAAGGAAGAGGAAAACAAATGCTTGACATTCCCTCCCAAAACACACATACGCACACACACACACACACACACACACACACCAATGAAGCATTTTCACCACTCTAAGTGAAAAACAGGATCAAGTGGTGCCTTCTGGGTGGCTCATTACATTGAGTGTCTCACTCTTGGTTTTGGCTCATTATCTCAGGGTGGTGGAATTGAGACCTGCCTCAGGTTCTTGCTCAGCAGGAGTCTGCTTGGGATTCTTCTCTCCCCCTCTCTTTGCCCCTCTCCCTGCTCACATGTGCCTGAGCTCTCTCACTCTCCCATATAAATAAATACAATTTAAAAAAAAGAAAGAAAGAAAAAGAAAAAACTAGATCAAGTCAAAATCAAAAGTAAGCTTACCCTAATGGTGAATCAATGTAACTTAACTGTTCTTTAGATTCACTTGACAGATTAATATTGATCTTTGGGTCTAGAGTGGGGCCATTTTTATAAGCAAGGAGAAAAAGCAGCAAAGCTTTGAGAACAGGGGTTCAAATATGTGATAGCAATTATTTCAACCTGATAATTGAATAACTACTGCATTCCTAAATTTATACAAACCAAATAAACTTACATAGAAGATTCCTAAGAGATGTATACTTTTCTTAACCTATTAACACCCATCAATTAGTATAAGAATTCAAATCAGGTCTCAAGAAGTACAATGATTCATAAAGCTCAAATTTTACCTTCCTTACCATCACCTTAATAGCATCCAAACTAATGACTTAAACGGTTACCAGATATTGACCATTCACTGATTTCAAGGTTTAATAAAAAAATATTGGGGGCACCTAAAATATGTAAAGCAAATATTAATGAAACTAAAGGAAGAAATAGATAACAAAACAATAATGGTAGGGAACTATAATACCCCCTTAATCAATGGATAGATCATAGACATAGAAAATCAATAAGGAAACATTGGCTTTAAATGACAAAAGATTGACTTAAAAGATACATACAAAACATTCTATCCAAAAGCAATGAATACCCATTCTTTTCAAGTACACATGGAATGCTCTCCAGGATAGAACACATATTAGGCTACAAAGCAACTGTTAAAAAATACTTGAAGATTGAAATCATAACAACATCTTTTCTAACCACAATTATATGAAGCTAAAATTCAATAACAAAAAAACCTGAAAAATATCAAGAATATGTGGAGATTAAATACATCTGAACAGTCAGTCAATAAATAAATCAAAAGAGAAAAGATACCTTGACACAAAAGAAAATACAGTATACTAAAGTTTATGGAATGCAACAAAAGCTGTTCTAAGAAGGAAGTTCATAGTGATAAATGCCTACCTTCAGGAAACAAGAAAATCTCAAACAATGTAAATTTACATCTTAAAAAAATACAAAAAGAAGACCAATGCCCAAAGTTAGTAGAAGGAAATAAAGATCAGAACAGAAATGAATGAAACAGAGACTAAAAAGATAATAGAAAAGTTAATGAAACCAAGAGCTCATACTTTGAAAAGATAAACAAAATTAAAAAACTTTTAGTTAGACTTACCAGACTTACCAAGAAATAGAAAACTCAAAATTTGAAAGAGGAGACTTACAACCAATACCACAGAAAGACAAAGGATCATAAGAGACTACTATGAACAATTATAATCCAACAAATTGAACAATCCAGAAGAAATAAATTTCTAGAAACATAAAACCCTTCAAGACTAAACATGAAGGAATAGAAAATCTGAACAGATCAATTACCAGTAAGGAGATTGGATCTGTCATGAAAACTCCCAAAAAACGAAAGTCCAGAATAGAGCTCCTCTGGTGAATTCTACCAAACATTCAAAGAAAAATTATTACTAAACTTCCTTCTTAAACTCTCCCAAGCAAATAGAAAAGGAGGAAACATTTCCGAACCCATTTTATGAGGCTAGCATTACTTGACACCAAAACCAGACAAGGACACTACGAGAAAAGAAAATTATGGGCCAATACCCTTGATGAACATAGATGCAAAAATCTTCAACAAAATATTCGCAAGTCTAATTTAACAATACATTAAAAGGATCATACACCATGATCAAGTGGGATTTTTCCTGGCATGCAAGGGTGGTTTAACATTCATAAGTCAAACCAACATGATACACCACATCGACAAAATGAAAATAAAAACTGCATAATCATCGTAAGAGACGAAAAAAAGCATCTGACAAAATTCAACATCTGTTCATGATAAAAACTCAACAAAGTGTACATAGAGGGAATATATTTCAACATTATATAGACAAGCTCACAGTTAACATCATACTCAATATCAAAAAGCTGAGAGCATTTTCTGTAATTCAGCAACAATGACACCCACACTCACTGTTTTTATTCAACATAGCACTGTAAATCCTAGCCAGAGCAATTAGACAAGAAAAAGAAACAAACATCCAAATTGGAAATAGAAAAGTTAATCTGTCTCTATTTGCAGATGATGTGATATTATATATAAAAAAACACAAAGACTCCACCAAAGAAACTGTTAGAATACATGAATTCAATAAAGCTGCAGAATACAAAAGCAATATACAGAAATCTGTTGCATTTTTAAACAGATAAACTTTTTAAAAAAAAAATCCCAATTATAGCTGCATCAAAAGAATAAAATATCTAGGAATAAATTTAACCAGAGGTAAAAAACCTGATACACTGAAAACTATGACACTGATCAAAGATATTCAAGATGACACAGATAAATGGAATAATAGTCCATGCTTATGGACTGGAAGAATATTGTTAAAATGTTTATACTACCCAAGATAATCTATAGATTCAATGCAATCCATATCAAAATTCCATTTTTCATAAAAATACAGCAAACAATCTTAAAATTTGTGTGGAACCATGAAGGACCCTAAATAGTCAATGCAATCTTGAGAAAGAGGAACAAAGCTGGAGAGACTATACTTTCTGATTTCAAATTAGATGATAAGGCAATAGTATTCAAAACAGTATGGTATCAGCACAAAATCAGACACATAGAGCAAATGAACAGAATAGACAGCCTAAAGATAAGCCTATACATATATGCTCAATTATTTATGACAAAGAGCCAAGAATATATGATAGAGAAAGGACAGTCTCTTTAATATACTGTGCTGGGAAAACTAGTCTGCCACACGCAAAAGAGTGAAACTGGACCACTAAATTACACCATGCACAAAAATTAACTCAAAATGAAGACTTGAACCAAGACATGAAACTATAAACTTCTTAGAAGAAAACATAGGCAGTAAGCTCTTGTCAATAAATTTCTGGATTTGACATCAGAAGCAAAGACAACAAAAGCAAAAATAAAAAAACTAGGACTACATCAAACCAAGTCTCTGCACCATCCAGGAAATCATCAACAAAATGAAAAGGCAACCTATGGAATGGAGTAATTACAGATCATACATTTGATAAGGGGCAAATATCCAAACTACATTAAAAATACCTCATATGACTCAATAGCAAAAATAAATAAAGTGACTAAAAAATGGGCAGAGAAACTGAATAAACATTTTTTTAAAGAAGATATATATGGCAATAGGCACATGGAAACATGTTCAGCATCATTAATCATCAGAAACGCAAAACAAAACTACAAAACGTTTATCACCTCACACCTGTTAGAACAGTTATTATCAAAAACAGAAAAAATAATAAGTGTTGGTGAGTATGTGGAGAAAAAGAAACCCTTGTGCAATGTTGCTGGGAATGTCAATTGGTCTAGGTGCTATAGAAAACTAGAGAATATCCTCAAAAATTAAAAATTGAATAGATGATTCAGAAATTCTAATGTTGGGTATTTAGCCAAAGAAAATACAAACACTAACTTGAAAATATATATGCATCCCCATGTTCACTGCAGCTTTATTTATAATTATGAAGATATGAAAACAGTGTAAACATCCATTGACAATGAGTGATTAAAAAAATGTGACATACACAGAAATATTATTCAGTCATCAAAAAGAATGAAATTTAACCACATGGATTGACTTTGAGGGGGTATTAAGTGAAATACGACAGAGAAATACAAATATCATGTGATCTCACTTATATGTGGAGTCTAAAACAAACAAACAGGGGCACCTGGGTGACTCAGGTCATGATCTCAGGGTCCTGGGATAGAGCCCCACTTTGGGCTCTCTGCTCAGCAGGGGGCCTGCTTCTCCCCCCCAACCCCTGCCTACCTCTCTACCTACTTGTGATCTCTCTCTCTCTCTCTCTCTGTCAAATAAATAAATAAAATCTTTTTTAAAAATTTAAAAAATAAAAATAAAAATAAAACAAACCAAAAAACACACAAAACAAAAAAAAACAAGATCATAGATATAGAGAACAGATTGGTGGTTGCCAGAGGTGGTGTGGGGAGTGGACAATATGTGTGAAGGGAGTCAAAAGGTACAAACTTCCAATTATATAATAAATGTCATGGGATGTAATATACAGCACAGTGACTATTGCTAATACTGTATTGCATATTTGAAAGTTGTTATGACAGTAAATCCCATAATTTCTCATCACCTCATAAGAAAAAAATCTAACTATGTATGGTAATAGATGTTAATTAGACTTATTTTAGTGATCATCTCACACTATATACAAATATCAAATCACTATGCTGTACACTTAAAGCTAATATAATGTGTTAATTATACTTCAATAAAAAAGATTTAAAGACTGACATTTTTAAAATAATTTAAAAATTATTTATGACATTTCTTGAAGTTGGTTGCTTAATATCTCTATTTCTACCTGTATCTGAAAATGATGTTTATTATACTTTTCTACCTCCCATAAGAGCTGTGATAATTACTGTTGGTAAAGCACTTAGGTTGCCATGGTTAAGAGAGATTGTCTAAGGGCAATGTATTATCATCATTATTATCATTGTCCTGGACAGCTGCTCACTAATGACTGCATTTGAGTAAAAAATCCATGAAAGCTTTAATTGATATGAGATAGAAGTTGGTCAACCTTAGCCATATTCACTGCCAAGTTTAAGTCCAAAAGAGAAAAACTTCTCTCTAATTAGATCATCCCAAATGTCATCCCAAAAAGGAATATAATAGTTTTAAATTGTTTTAACAATTCAGCATTCGTTCATTTAACAAATAATTATTCAATATCTGTTATGTTCAAGGTTCTCAACATAGAGTAAAGCAAAAAAAGAAAAAAATGCCCTTATAGAACTTAACATTCTTGAGTTTAAAATTTGCTATGTAACGATTTCTAATGCCACCTTTTAGAATGTATCCCAAACCATTTGTATTTTTTTCTCCTCTGTGAAAATGTGTCCTAAATATGTGTTTTTCTACATAATGAATTTCTGCCCATTATGTAAAACTTTCATGCTTGCATGCTAACTTTCCCCCTAAATATATTGGATCTTTCCAATTGCCCCAGGCATGTAACACAGTACTGAACACATATTATACTCATAAATGATTCCCTAATTAAACATGCAATATCTATCAATATTTTTTCATTCATTAACTAGTAAATGGAGAGTCATATTATTCAGTGGGTGTTTAGAAATGATTCCCAGACACCTATACCTAATTTGTTACAGGGCTGAGAAAGACCAGTGTTTGACAAAAGGGTCAAATTTAGAAAAAATATATTTTCTGGCTCTTGCCTCTTTACTGTCCACCTGTTATTCAGGATTTCCAGTTTTAAGCAAGTCATTTCCTGCCAAAATCACTTCAGTCATCCTGCTGTGTATTTTCTGGATATCACGACCATGTCAATTAACAACCACAGAGCATCCAAGAATTATTTTTCCCATTCTAGCCTATTTAATACTGTCAGCTGCTGAGGTCCCACTATCTCCAAAGCTACATGAAGATGTTTCATCTCTTCTTAAGTTGAGTTTTTTGTTGTTTTTTTTTTGTTGTTGTTGTTGGTTTTATTCTCTAAACACTCTCAGTCCTGCTTCTGCTGGGCAGCTCTGTAACTACATACTCTGGAGACTGGCAACAACAAAGCAATGTAGAACGCTATCCAACATTAGATTTTCAAACTCAGGTTGTGTGTTCAATAAAAAGAAAAAAGAAAAGAATGCATATTTCCTTAAAGAACATCAAGGAAATATGGATTTGAATTTCTAAATCTTGAGAACATTTTAGGCAAATGATCTCTGTCAGTTTCTAGATACCCTGGTTGATTCTTCCCTTTTTTTCTCTTATATTCCCAACCCCTCTCTCCCTGTTTTCCAGATTATATAAATGAGACCCTAGTGGCTGGACAAGAAACAGATCTGATAAATAAACACTATAATGTGAGCAGACTCAATTCTGACCTGTAAACATGTTATAAATCCAAGCTTATCTAACTATTTTAAGGTAGGATTACCTTATCAAAAGTTCCTCCATGCAAATTATATTCTTGCATCATTCTTATTCTATAACCTGAAATTGGCATATTTCAGTCTTGGGCTGAAAGGGACATAGACCTTAACACAATGACTTTTCTGTTCTCTTATTATAGGGTCAATGGACCAAGAAAGTATAAATCAAATAGTCACCCTACTCTGGTCACTTCACACACTGATTTTTCAAATATTTGAAGACTGTGAAAAGAAAGTCAACTTTAAATTTTAAATCTGTACCTTTAACTAATGGAAACTATAAAAAAGTCAATTAAATTAGTCACATGCTAACTAAAAAGTTGCAATTAAAATTACGTGCGTTAGAAATAATGGTGTATTGCGGGTTAAGATTGTCAACATTAAGGGCATAAACGGCCACTTACTGTTCTTGTCAATTAAACCACTGCACTTAAATTCTTCCCATAAACTTTCTGAAAGCCCCATCCATAGAGATAGCAGCAAAATGAGAATCTAATACCACTCAATACCCTTACTGCAGAACTCTGCTAAAGGTTGAATCTAAACACATTTTAGTCTTGGGATTTAAACAAACTTCTACTCTCTCCATCAAGTTTCATATTCTTTCCTTTCACAAATCTGAATCTTGAGATCTTGCCATATTCCTAACAGTTGACATGGAGGAGAAAAAAAGCCAAGAATAAACCAGCAGCAAGATGGCTAGTTTCAATCTCAGCAAAGCCAATTTCTTAGACAAATAAGTTAACTTCTCTGTACATTTTTCTCATCTGTGGAATGAGATAACCCCATCCACTGTACCTAGAGTTGTGAGCAATGAGTATGTTAATGTAAAATGCTTCCCCCAATGGAACATAAATAGTAAGCACCAAGTAAATATTAGTTATCATGATGAGATCATCACCACCATCACATCTTCATCATTTTACATCAGGCTCTGCATACATTAGGTGTATGCATGGAGCAGTGAAGAAAAAGGCCCACTCAGAATTTCTGTGCCTACTCAGACACATTAAGTAAAACTGAGCAATCAGACGGTGAGATCTCCCACTTACGCACAGTATCTACACCAATGTGGCCCAGTCAACTGTTATGAATTTAAACTGACCTAACTGATAGGTCCTTCTTTTTTTTTATTTTTAAGATTTTATTTATTTGACAGACAGAGATTACAAGCAGGCGGGTTTGGGGGGCGGTGGCGTGAAGCAGGCTCCCTGCTGAGTAGAGAGCCAGATGCGGGACTCAATCCCGGGACTCTGGGATCATGACCTGAGCCGAAGGCAGAGGCTTTAACCCACTGAGCCACCCAGGCGCCCTGTCCTTCTCCTTTAAAGAAAATATACAACCTGGTTAAGCTGAGGGATGTGTGGGTACAAAGAGGGACTGGGGATTAATTCTTCCTCATAAATCAGAGCTGTCATGGTTGCCTCAAAATTAGTGAGCCAGAAAGCTAAAGGCAACTCGGGATTCTGAAGCAGAGATGCCTGCTGTGGTACTTCACTGACTTTAATGTTCTTAAGCAGACGAGAGGCAGGGGCATAGGACAAGTGGAGGGTTAGGGCTGGGTATGAGTGAGGAGAGGAAATGGCAAGGCTGTACTGAACAGTGGAAGACTCACTGTCAGTATAAAATGCATCTCTGTATATGGGCAGGAGGCCTAGGTGTGTGTCAGAGGATGCACACCCTTTCTCCTCTAAGTGTCTGTATGTACACCTACCTGTAGTATAAGGAATGAGAATAAAGAGAAAAGAGCCTGACCTGATATGTCTAATGATCAATATTCAACACAAACACTGACCAAACATTTGCTGGTCAACCTACAAATTGTTATTCTTAGCAATAAAATTTCAGGCTCTCAGAAGGCCCTAATATTTCATAATCATTGTCAGAGTTCATTGCTAATCATATAGGACACTATTCCAAGGACTAAACTGATCATATCTGCACAGCTATTAGTCACCCACAAGATTGTACAGCCTGGTAGAAAATAAACTGATTAGTTTTCATTAATCAAAAAGGAAAAGTTCAGATTCCTGTTTATTTTACAGAGATCATCTCTGAGGCAGGAATGGCTGCTATGCAGACTCTTGTAGGATGAAACCATTTGTATCCCTCTCTTATAAATAACGGTAATGCCCAAGAAAGTAAAACAAAAGTTTATTCTGCTGGTCCTGTCCTGCCAGGAGTGTTCCCAGGAAGAGAAGTCAGGTTAATCATCTGACATCCCTCTAAGGAACTCTCCAAGGAAATGTGCCTGAGGCAAGGTGCCAGCAAGATCATGGTGGGACATCCAGATTTTGTGTCCTTCCACACAAGGCAAAACAAACTATCAAAGTAATAACAGAACCCATCAGCAAAGAGCAGACTGCTCTGAAATGGGCTTCAAGTGACAAAAATGAGCCGTTTTATTTTCTTTGCATCAGGCTGCTCTTATTTTCTCATTTCAATTCCTTTGGAATTGTGATATTCCTTGTGAAATTCCTTTAGAATTCCCACTTGGAAAAGTGATAGATTAAGTGGTGTGTGTGTGTGTGTGTGTGTATGCCTAGGGCAATCATAACCCATTTACTTTAGTAATCCATATTTTGAAAGACGACAATCTTCTTTTACTCTTTAACAGGAGGATATCTCATCTCCTTAGTTTCTGATGTCTGCTTGTGCCAAGTGAAATGTGATGTTTGGTCAACACTGAGGCAGAACTGCATGCCATTATATTGTTCGGTAGTGATTTTATAGCAGCAGTTCATCTATAGGCTATGAAATTTTTCTTGATACCCCATAAAGACCCCATCAAGGTTTTTTTTAATATAACTGTTTTTCTTAATACTCCATTAAAACCCCATTAAGGTTTTTTTTTTTTTTAATATAACTGTTTGGAAATAAGACATAAGAAAAAATATTCAGCAATATTTATCCTAGGATATAAAATACTTAAGTATGTAGAGTATCACCAAGAACAATGGGAGTTATGATAATCTATGGCTGAAGATTATTTTCTTCTGGTATACAATGTCAAAAACCTTTCATTATCAACTTGCTATGTATTGAGACAACTTGAAATCCTGTATTTGATCTAGTGAAGACTTCCCTCTTCCTCAAAAATATATATGGCATTCTTTTTTTTAATTAAAATTAAACTAAGTTTCTTTAAACCATCTTTAGAGAATGTGAAAATACCCTCAGGGAAAGAAACAACTTGGAAGACAGGAATGCCACTGAGTTATGAAAAGAAAGAAAGAAAAG